>NC_045493.1:11379193-11692885 GCF_009650955.1 Corvus moneduloides
GTTTGTGTTTCAGTTAGGTCAAATCTCTAGCAATGGTTTTTTCACCTTCCCTCCACCCCCAGGAATTCTCTCCCTCTATTTTAGCATCCCCTCATATGAAATAGTCCAGCTGGGAGTGCCAGGAGTTTGGTGTTTGTGGATCATGGGGGGTTCTGTGTTGCTCAGCTCGTTGGGTTCAGTGTGGGTTGCTGTCTGACTGTCTTTGAGCTTCGCTATTTATCGATACTCATTTCATTCCTCTCTCTTCCCTTTCCTGCCCTTGCTTCCCTTGCTATATCTGTGTGTCTTTAATGGTAAGACTCAAGAAAGTCTATCCACGTTACAATAAATAATTTACTTTTTTTTTAGTAAAGTTGTTGTACATATTTTGGCTGCCTTTGTCCCTTGGTGTCTTGCTTTTGTTTTGTAAAACACTCAGCTCTATATATATATATATACATATATATAAAATGAAAAAAAAATCTATATATTTTTTACCAAAACAGAAGAGGCCCTTGGTGCAAATATTGTTCTTCCTTACAGTATTTTGCATTTGTACTCCATGTTTCTAACATGTGGTTCTTGTTATCTTGCATTTTTAAAGCTTACCCAGTAGCACTTTATGGTATTTGCTTCATTCTTAGAATTTCTTATTTTTGTAGTAAGGGAAGAATCTGGGTGATTTTTTTTCTAATGTTAAACCAAAACAAACCTCTTTCTCCCACCACTTCCACACACTGCTCAGAACATGGTTTGAGCTTCTCAAGAAAGTGAAGTTTTAAAATGATATCAAAATGAAAAAGTCATTTTTATTACTTTTTATTACTTTTATGTAAGCAGATGTTTTGGACTTGAATTGACAGGGAAAAATGTTTAGTTCACCAAATCAATTTTTTTTTCAAAATAAATCATTTCCACAAGATTTTCCTTGCAAGCTCTCCCAGTGCAGCTATTTCACATTCAGCAGCTGCTCCTTAGTTTGTCGTGTGTGACTCCCACTGCACACGATGCTCCCAGCATCGTCCACTTCCAGCAGCAGCCAAGACTCTGCCTGGAAGTGAACTGTGATCCATCCACGCTTAGGGATCAGCACCTTTGTTAGTTTGTAGCTTCTCCACTTCCAGCATTTTTTGGGTCTCCCACTGGAGCAGCTCCTGGAGAGACTCTTGCGAAAGAAACCCAAAGCTCCAGCACAGGGACCTCCTTCCCCCTCTTGTTTTCTCTCCTCTTTTCTTCTCTCCTTTCTCTCCCCTTTTGTTTTAGCATTCGAGCTCCTGTATTGAGTCTGTAAATATTTTATTTCTATCCTTACACCCTGTTTGCCTTTTTCAACCACCTGTGTTGTGGTGGTTGAAGCCGAGCCCGACAAATGGCGAATTAACCATGTTTGTGCCAAAAGCATCTCTTTGGTCCTGATCTCTCAATGAAGATCTGACCAAGTGGAAACATTGGCTCAATCACAAGCTCTTGAGCATGGCTGAGTCCCTGGGGTTTCCATCTGCCCTTCCCAAGCTGTGTGCAACGGCACAGGGACGCTCGGGAGAAGTCTCGGGTGCAGCAAGAGCTTGTGAGCAGCAACTTCCAGATGTGATTCCCAGATGTCCTCAGGGTTTACTTCCCAGCAAATCCTGGATTTGCAGCTCTTCTCTGTCAGCAGCACCCCGTGCACTGATGGCACATTCTTTCCTACACCACCACGTGCCTTTGATGCACTCAGCAAAGCACTGAAAACCGCAGGATAGGCTGGAGCACTGAGAATCCTGCAGGAGAACACGGAGGTGGCTGTGGAGTTTTTGAGTGCTTTGCTGACTCGGGGCTGGCCAGGGGCTCTTTACATGCCAGTGCCCTTCTGGGTTTTATTAACAAGACTATAACTTGTATCTGAAGGCAAGATCACACAGTCTGCAAGTTGTTGTGTTCCACTTCTATTGATTCTCTCATTGTAAAAATATACCAAAATCAAATCAAATTTTGGTTCTTGTTTGGTAGCTGCCTCAGCTTTTCTAAACCCCAGATTCTCCACTTGCTGCTTTCATTCCTGAGTACAATCTGAACAATGGAAGAATTGCATTGATTGTGCTCTCATTGTTGAGTTGCCCATTTATCTCGAGTGGGTGAGATTTACTGTGTTTCATGGTCTGGGTATCGTGGCTCTCACTAACTGTAGATACCACAGAGATGGAAACTTTTCCATTTGAGCTCAGTAGCTGTCCCCTGAGCATCCTCTCACATGTATGGGCTCTGCTCCTGATGCTTCAGCAGTCCTGGAGAGTGTAGTGCAGTTTGGAGTCCCTGCAGGAGCTCAGAGCCAATAGCAGCACTGCTGCCTGTGCTGAAGAGCCAGTTCCTCTTGGAGAAAAGTAAACAGTTTGAAGTCACTTTTTTGTTGTTTTCTTTTTAAACCAAAACCTTCCAGCTTGTAAGGAAATTTGTAGCAATGCTCCTCACATCAGAGGACAGTTACTCACTCTGTGTGTTCTGTGAGCTGTCAGGAAGATCTGCTTGCACCAGTGTGAGGGTGCCTTGAGGCAGGAACTGTAGGCAGAAGTTGTATCTGTTAGACCCACAGAAAAGACTGGGAAAACTGGGCATATGTACACAGAAGGGTGTTGTGCCTGCTTTGGAGAATTTCTTTTTAACCCTTCTCCCATGAAGTAATACAAATCCCATGTTGTTTCTCCATGTGCAGGAAATGATGATGTCACTAAAATTAGTGAGGACCAGCTGATATTTCCGGCCTCATCCATGCTTTGCATGACAACTTGTACAATGAGCTTTGCATGCCTGTTTTGTTGCTTGTTAGTAATTTTCAAGAAGTAACAAAACTCTCGAGTTAGGTTTTGTGGAACATTGTGCAACATGTTTGTTTATCCTATATCTCCCCAGTCTGTTAACTTGCTCCTTTAAATTCAAATGGATACGGTGCTATGCAGATTCTGGCATGTACTACCTAGGTAAAGTTTTTGCTTTGTTTCCACAGTTGTAACACCTGAAATGTTTATACATATATAAAACCTTAGTCAAGTAGCAAATTGTAATTTGTTTTTTAAGAACCACTTCTTGCAGTAGTTTAATACTTGAAATTAAATGACACTAGGCCACTAGAGTTATCCGTTCATTAGATGACTTCCGGTTTTACTTGGTTTTCTTTTAGAGAATCAACTTTAAAAAAAGAAATTGATGAAGAGAGAGCATCTTTACAGAAATCCATCAATGTTACTAGTGCCTTGATCACACAAAAAGATGAGGAACTGGAAAAACTCAGACATGAGGTAAATGAGGAGTGGGATGATTCCTAATTTCAATTAAGTTGCAGCCAGAGGTTTTGTGTGCTGGCTCCTGACGAGCTGGCTGATCATTTTTCTTTCATGTGGCACAGTTAAACCTTAGCCTCAAATCTTTAGATACCTGTGCTGAGACAGGTGATTCCTGGCACGTGATGTTGGTGGCTGTTCAGCCCTTGCTTCAAGGGCTGTGGCCTTGGTGCTCTGACTTGGTGCTGGAAGGTCCAAGTGCTCTCAAACAACTCTTCCAGATCACGGTGCTCCGGGGAGAAAACGCTTCTGCAAAAACCCTGCAGTCAGTGGTGAAGTCACTGGAGTCTGACAAACTGAAACTTGAGGAAAAGGTGAAGAACTTGGAGCAAAAACTCAAGGAAAACAACGAGCAGCCTTTAACTGTAATGAGCCCCTCAGGTAAAGCAAGAGCCACGCCACTGTCCGTGCCCTCAGAGACTGTGACATTATTTCTGACTGAGCCATCACACCAGTCACATTGTACCTTGTTTGGTTTTTTCTTTACAGGTGATGCTGCTACTCTGCTTCAGGAGGAAATTGCAAGAGAGAAGCAGGTACTGGATGTGCACATGAGCATGCTGAACCAGCAGTGGGGCTGTAGGGGAGGGGAATATGCCAAAGACAGTCCTTACCAGGTTTTATCAGTCAGGATTTTAACGGGCAGATTTATCTTGTAGCCCTTAGCTTCTGAAGGGAAATATCAGTAACAGTAAATACTAAGAATAAAGTTATGAGTGATACTGGAGAAACAGTTCAGATTATGGGAATGTGAGGAAACAAGCAGGAAATAAGGGTGGCAAGTTGTGCCCTGCAGCCTGTCAGAGGTATAGCCCAGCAGAGCACTCATTGCTCCTTGGCCTTCTTTCTGAAGGTTTCTTGGATGTGCATGAGGAAAAGCTGTGGCCCACCTGCAGCTGGTGCTTGCCGTCTTGGAGAAATGGCCTCCCTGAGCTCCCGGGTACCTCTAAGCTTCTGCAGCTGAAAATGTTGGCCATGGCTTCTCCCTAACTGCAGAACTGGACTCAGAACAAGGGTTGGCAGCAGTGGAGAAGGAAGGTGCTCAGCTGGCACATGCTTGGGGCCAGGAAGATGTGATGCAGAGTAGGACAGTCATAGTGACCTCGTGAAGTGCTGCTTCCCAGGGGCCTGTGCCAACAAATGCCCAGAAAAGATGGTCAGAATAGAATCACCTTCTGCTCACAATAAAGCCTTTGTTAGATCATGAACATCAGTCACAGTGATTTAAAAATGTCCTTCCCAGTAGTGCAGCCATCAGAACTGTCATGAACATACACTAACCACCAATCTTTTTCTGGTTTTCTGCCTCCCTGAATTCACCTGCTGATGGCAACCCTTCCTTCCACCAGGGCGAGGTTAGTTCCACTTCTTTGCTTCCCTGTTAATTTGCCAAGTGTTCCTTGGTTACATTCAGCAGCGCTGAACCCCGGGGCTGGGGCAGGTGCCATCCCCCTGCCCCTCTGACTGTCCTTGTCCTTGGCTCTCCTAGATCGACTTCCTGAATTCAGTGATAGTGGATCTGCAAAGGAAAAACGAAGAATTGAACTTGAAGATACAAAGAATGTGTGAAGCAGCCCTCAATGGCAACGAAGAGGAGATAAATAACTATGACAGGTACAAATCCTAAAGGAAACCTTGGCTCTGGTTCTGGAACTTGTTGGTAGAGCGATTTGGCAGCTGTGTGACGCAGCAGCTGATCTCAGCTGTCAGGAGGGACAGACAGAGCTTTCCCCAGAAAGCAGTGGTTGAATCCAGCCTTCTTCTTACGCTGTGGTGTAACTGGTGGTGCAGATGATGCTCTGTAGTTATCAATCACAAATGCTGATGTATTGTGACATGTCTGTTGTCAGACTTGGTGAATCCAGCCTTTTTCCAAGTGCAGAAGAGTCTTTGCTCCCAAGAGGCTGTAGCTGTGTTGGGATGGGATAATCCAATCCAGAGAATTAGAACTAAAACCTAATTGATATATCATGACTTCACCTGTTTTAAGGGAAAAGAGGACCTTGCTTACCTGTGTTTCTTTTAGATGTCTCTGCACAAATATTTGCAGAAACAGTGGCTTGTTTAGTAAATATTAGAGTGTAGGGGATTGTGGGGGCACTGCAGGGTGATGGAGAAGGGGTTTGTATCCTATTTTTTGTTGGCCTCTGTGGCATTTCCTGAGTCTCAGTAACCACGAGCTCACTGTGCAGGGCCGTGGGCCTTGCTCCTGCGTGACAGAGGCACTGACTTGTGCTGGTGCTGCTCTTGCAGTGAGGAGGAGAGCCTGTCCAAGAAGAAGCCCCGTCTCTTCTGCGATATCTGCGGCTGCTTCGACCTGCACGACACCGAGGACTGCCCGACGCAGGCGCAGGCGCTGGAGGAGCCGCCGCACTCTGCCCACCACGGCAGCCGGCGCGAGGAGCGGCCCTACTGCGACACCTGCGAAGTGTTCGGCCACTGGACGGCCGACTGCAACGACGACGAGACCTTCTGATGGCGGGGCCACGCCGTGCCCCACGGACCTTTGCACCACCAGCAGCCGCGTGTGCTGAATGTCAGGACAAGGGACAGCGGTTCTCGACCCCTCGCTCCCGCTGCCCTGCCCGCCCGCTCCAGAATCCCTACAAGCATAAATATTTTGCTCTTCCACTAATAAATACCCCGTCCCTTTTTAACGAACTTCAGTGAGAGATAAATAAATGATTTAACGAGTGACTTTATGCTGTTTGTTTCCAGGTTCTGGGTTTGTCCCGCCCTTAACAGGAAACGCCCCTGTGCTGTTGGATCTATTGATGGGAAAACATGTATAGGAATGAAGCACTAGAGTTATATTAAAGCTTATTTAAATACCTTAAAAATATGCTGTTAATTTTCATATTTGCACTAAACCATTTTAAGGCTGAATTTGTACATTTAGATTTTTAAGCTTTTTTTTGACACTGGACTGAGTTGAGAAATATTTCATCTTTATTTTCATTTACTCCTTTGAGTGCGATGTCGCTTGGTGCCGTGAGCTCTGGGTTGTGGTTTGGTGTGAAACGTGGAAATGATGCAGGTAAGGAGCTGCTGGGGGTTTTTGGAAACCTGTATGCTGTGCACACCTGTGCACACCTGAAACAGTTCGTGGGCCATCCCTGTTTTGCATTCTTTGAGCTTCTATATAGTGCGTGTGATGTGTGTGTATATATGCATATATATAATAAAGTTATATTTTGGAAAAAAAAGAAGTGTGCTTTCTTTTCTGCCTTTCTATTTGGAGTGTGAGGGGTTCCACGTGGGGACAGAGGTGCCCAGGGGCTGCACTGTAACTCACAGAATCCATCAGCTGGGAAGGGACCTCTGAGATCACCAAGTCCAACCTATGACAGAACACCACCTTGTCACTGTGACCACGGTACTACTGAGTGCCACGTCCAGTCCTTACTTAAATACCTCCTGGGACTCCCCCACCTCCCTGGGCAATATTTAATCACCCGTTCAGTGAAGAGATTCTTCCTGATGTCCAACCTGAACCCCTCCTGGTGCAGCTTTAGCCCGTTTTCTGTCCCTGTTCCCTGGGAGCAGAGCCCGACCCCTCCCCTGCGGCTGCCCCCTCCTGTCAGGGAATTGTGCAGAGCCACAAGGTCCCTCCTGAGCCTCCTCTGCTCCAGCCTGAGCTTCTTTCCCAGCACCCTCAGCCGCTCCTGGTGCTCCAGATCCTTCCTCAGGTCCGTTCTCTCCCCTGGACACGTCCCAGCCCCTCAATGTCCTTCCTGAATGGAGGCCCCGGAACTGGCCACAGGACTCCATGTGCGGCCTAAGCAGTGCCCCGTGCAGGGGGGAAGCGGTTCCCTAGTACCGCCGGTCACACCGTCCCTGGTACAGCCCGGTGCAAGTGAACACACATGAACACAAACACACGTGAACACGGACACGCCTGACCCCGTACGGACACAAACACACCGCGCACACGCGAGCGCTGCCGGCGGCCGGCGCTGTCCCTGGCGCCCCGCCCTGCTCAGTGCGGCTGCGCGGCCCCGCCCCGCGGTCACGTGCGCGGCCGGGCGGGCGGGGGCGATGGCGGCGCACCTGAGCTCGGGCCGGGTGAACCTGACGGCGCTGCGCGAGGCGGGGCGGCGCGAGCTGCGCGAGTTCCTCGACAAGTGCGCGGGCTCCAAGGTGGGCACAGCGGGGCCGAGGGGGCGGCGCGGGCTCCAAGGTGGGCACAGCGGGGCCGAGGGGGCGGCGCGGGCTCCAAGGTGGGCACAGCGGGGCCGAGGGGGCGGCGCGGGCTCCAAGGTGGACAGGCGGAATGCAGCGTGCGGCCGGTCTGATCCCGCCGTCCCTTCCCGCAGGCCATCGTGTGGGACGAGTACCTGACCGGCCCCTTCGGGCTCATCGCGCAGTACTCGCTGCTCAAGGTAAGCGCCGCGGGGTTCGGGGGCAGGCGGCCGGGCCCCTCCGGTCCCGCACTCGGCTGACGGCCGGGCCTCCACGCAGGAGCATGAGGTGGAGAAGATGTTCACGCTCAAACCGGGCCGGCTGCCCCCGGCCGACGTCAAGAACATCATCTTCTTCGTCAGGCCCAAGCTGGAGCTGATGGACATCATCACGGACAACGTGCTCAGGTACCGCGGGCAGGGCAGCGCAGGGCAGGGCGGCCGTGAGGAGGGGACAAATGTGGCCTGAACCACCTGTGCAGGGAAGGAGGAACTATGTGCAGACCCCAAGCTGCAGCACAGCCACTCTGGGGCTTGAATGGTAGTGCGAGACACCCTGGGCAGGAGGGTTTCACCTTGGCTGCGATGCAGAGGGTGCATGCCTTCCTGTGAGGATGTACATTCCGTCTAATTAATTGGAATGAGTCAGGCTTGGATTGCTGTGCCTTTTGGGAACTGCAAGACAACCACGTCCCCTTGCCCTGGTGTCAGAGCTGTGGCTGTACAAGGCTGGACACTGACATCAAAAGCTGGAAGTTGGCAATAACCCAGTGCAGAGTTCCAGTTTCATGTGAATGCAGTGCTCCCTGCCCGTGGTTTGTGCTGCCCCCGTGTGCAGTGAGTGACCGTGTGCTGCGCTCCTGCTGTGCCTTTCCTAGGGAAGACAGAGGCCGCTCTCCGCAGAGGGATTTCCACATCTTGTTCGTGCCACGCCGCAGCCTCCTCTGCGAGCAGTGGCTGAAGGAGCAGGGCGTGCTGGGCTCCTTCATCCACCGCGAGCAGTACAGCCTGGACCTGATCCCCTTCGACGGAGACCTGCTCTCCATGGAATCCGAGAGCGCCTTCAAGGTGAGCACTTGACTCATCCTTGAGGAAAAATGCGATGTGGTTTTGTGCTGGATGTTGCTGGTGGTGCAGCAGCTCTCAGAGGGTTTGCAGGTGACCTGCACAGCAGGGAAAGGCCTTGCAGAGCAAGCGGGGCTTGATCCTGAGGCCTGAACTTTGTGTGTGTTTTCACACTAAATGCTGAAGGAACAGTCACTACACCAAGGTGCAATCCAGTTCCTCCAGCTTCAGCTGCTGGTGTTATTGTCACAAATGGAGCGTTCCCGAGGCTTAAAGCACTCAGGTGTCACAAGGAGCCAGCATGGTTTGTGTTGCTGCTCAGCCAGGGAGCCATGTATGATGGTTCTCACTGCACTGAGCATTAACAGCTGTCACATCCCAGCTGTATGTCCTGCATTCCCAGAGTGCTGCATCCAGGGACAGGATGGTTTGGGAGTTTCTTGGCCCTCTCTGCCCTATGATGTGTAGCCCAGAGGATGTGTCAGGGCTTGCAGCTGTAATGAGGTACTGGGTGCTCAGATTGGCCTAATTAGCAGGAGAGGGTCCTTGCAGTCACTTTCTTTTACTCCATCAGACTGGGTTTGTGTTCAGAGTTCAAAAATATTATATTGTCTGGTCATCAAAAAAATGATTTCATGTAGTGACAGCACAGATAACAAGGTCCATATTTGCCAACAGCCATAGTTTTGTCCCCAGCCTGTGTCTCCTCTGAACTGTTCACATGGACCTCACTCTGCTGTGGAAGCAGCTGTGTTGGATTGACACCTTGCATCAGAATCCCTCTTGTTCTTTAGGAATGTTACCTGGAGAGCGACCAGACCAGTCTGTACCATGCAGCAAAGGGGCTGATGACACTGCAGGCTCTCTACGGAACCATCCCGCAGATTTTTGGGAAGGGCGACTGTGCTCGGGTGAGGCTGAACAAATGCATCTTGTTCTTTGGAACTGCCTTAAGGAGTGTTTGGTTAAATGCACCTCTGGGTTTTTTTAATCCAGCCGTAACACACACTGCTTCTCTCTGATCAACCTGTGGTTTAATTGGTATCTTTTGTGGTGGGGGAGTAGCTTGAGGTGTATGCAGTGCTTTGGCCATCGCTGTCTTGCGGAGCTTCAGAGAGCAGCAGAGAAGGACTTCTGTTTTCTCAGTCTCATCCTGCCCCATCCATCAGCCAGTCTGTACCTCCTGCCATCCCCTTCCTTTACAAGCATGTGCCTGTAGGGCCCAGACGTCACATCCATCTGCTGTGGCCTGCACCATAACCAGAGTGATGTGATTTCCTTCCAGCACGTGGCCAACATGATGATCAGGATGAAGCGCGAGTTCCCTGGGAGCCAGAATTCCATATTTCCCGTCTTTGATACCCTCTTGTTGCTGGATCGCAATGTGGACCTGCTGACCCCGCTGGCCACGCAGCTGACATACGAGGGGCTGATAGATGAGATTTATGGGATTCAGAACAGTGAGTCCTGCAGGGAAGGAGCAGGTTTCCCATGTCCTAGGAGAGGTTTCCCGTGTCCTGGGGCAGGTTGCAGTGTGTTGAGTGGGTTTGTGCTTCACTAAATGGGTGTGATGTGGGAGCAACTCAGCAGAAATCAATGTGGGGTTGGTTCAGTCCCAAGCTGGAGCCCATCAAGATCCACTCTGGCTCTTTTTGCCTGGGAGGAGGAGCGAGGTACAGTCTGTGGTTACTGAAAGGGGTATTCTGGCTGTTGGTTGGCTGCAGTCACAGTGACGCAGCATGGAGCGTGTGAGTGGAAATGTTGGTGTGTGCCTTCAGCATCCATCCTGGCTGGATCACTTGCCACACTGAGGGAACAGGGACAGTTTGTGAAATGCCATTTTCAGAATGCTCTCCTGCCCTTCAAGGGGTAAGAAAACTCCAGAGAGGCATTTATGGGCTGTAGTCCCTCCTGCTGAACTGGACGGGCTGCCTCCAAGCCTCTCTGAAAGCAGGGCAGCTGGCACTCGGGTTCTGATGTTTCTGTAGGTCCCTGGCTGAGTACAGTGAGACTCTCCTTAATTAACACACAGGCACTGAGTGGTTTGAGTGTTTGTATTTGCTTTGCTGCTCAGAGCTGTGTCCAGCTCAGGAGACACATTTCCACAGCCTGCTGATCTTAACTTCTGGTGATGAAGTTCCAGTCCTTATAAGGGTCATTTCTCTGCATTTGGTAGCTTATGTGAAACTCCCTCCTGAGAAGTTTGCCCCAAAGAAGCAGGGTGAGGGTGGGAAAGATCTCCCCACTGAACCCAAGAAGCTCCAGCTGAACTCTGCAGAAGAGCTTTATGCTGAAATCCGAGACAAGAACTTCAATGCTGTGGGGTCAGTGCTGAGCAAGAAAGCCAAGATCATCTCAGCAGCCTTTGAGGTAAGACCTGTGTCCAACACTGCATCAGGTAATTCACAGTCTGTCTTCAGCAGGGCTGGGACTGGCAGCTCAAGCTGCTCCCATGCAGTAATCCCCCATCCAGAGAAAAACCAGGTAGTCTTCAGAAGCCTTTCCAGTCTGTTCCCCTGCCCTGGGATGAGGTCAGCTGCACTTGGACTGTTCTGAGTAGGTGTTGGTCAAATCTCCTTTTAAGAAGCCCGTAGTAACGTGGATCCTCATTTCTCCCCACACCTCTGTTCTGGGGCTTTCCCTCTGCTCAGAGCTTGCCTAACCCACCCTTGTGCTGTGTGAGCCCATAGTTCCCATAACAGGAATTGATCTCTGCAGTCTGCAGAACAGTCAGGTGCTGCTTCCCAAGAAGCCAAAGGTGGTTTTTAGTGTGCTGATCAGTTCCACTTGGCTGCTCTTGTTACCTGTTCCCTGAAACGTCCTTTCCCCTTCAGGATGCCAAGAAAAGGCTTTAAGCAATAAAACACTAGAATGTGCTTTCACAGACTATTATGGTTGGCATCAAAAACAGTAGAAATGTGCAAAAGACAGTTGTCTTGCAGGAGGTTTGAACTTAAAATTCATGCTCACGTGTCACCTCCAACAAATCTGAAGAGCTGTGTGGGGGACATTTGTGGTTTTGTTGAAGACATCCTGTTGATGAGTCATAAACTGAGGTCCCGTATCTCGTCTTCCTGACCTCATGGGTACTCTCAAAAGAATTTGTTTCATTCTTTGGTTGTATTTCCTTTGGGGGGGCTTTTTTAGCCTCTTCACCTGTGCCACATCTAAGATGAGGTAGTGGTACCTTAACTGAAACACTGAGTGCTCAGCCTCATCCCCCAGTGCAGGTCTGCTTCTGCACTATTAGTGCTGGAGGTGCTAAAGATGGATTGTTCATACTGGTTGTTAAGAAAAGAGAATTTTAAGAAATTTTCAGCAGTAATAGGTGATAATGAAACAGCAGCATATTGGCAGCAGAGGACTAGTTAAATTGCAGGCTCCATCATGATTCTCCTGCCTGCACTTGCCCATTTAAATCCTTCACATATGAGTCAAATTATTACTATTTTTATTCCAAGTTGCAGCAAGAGGCAAGTAGCCCAAATGCAGTGCAGACCTTTGGAGCTGAACTCTGCATGGTGCTTCAGCACATCCTGCCTCAAAACATGGCATGTTGTTGCCACCAAGTAGAGTGAATGGCAGACCCTGCCAGCCCAATTCCTCAGCACCTTTCACTCCTCCTCCAAGGAAAGATGTTCCCCAGCTCTGACAGCACTGGCCTAGAGCTCCATGTCAGCCAGCAAAGTAATTCCCCTTTGTGTGAAAAAGGGCATTTTCCATGGTAGGGAAACTGAGGAGCAGATAGTGATGGCTGGAGTCATCAAATGTGGATAAAATGATTTACAACACTGGGATAATGGAAAATAACAGTCTAATGATCCTGCTGTATTATGTGCTGCCTCTTCTCGTGAGCCAAATGCTGTTACAGGTAATGCTGTGACTTCAGTGTAAGCATCTAAAGCCCTTTGTCTAAAAGGCTGCATGGCTCTAAACTCCTTACAGGGAGTGCAATAAAACAGTTCTTCATGATAAAATGATCTTGTTGGTGTTACTAATGTGAACAAGGCCTAACCCAAGCGATGGATTTCTTCAGGAAAGGCACCACGCCAAGACTGTTGGAGAGATTAAGCAGTTTGTGTCCCAGCTGCCTCACATGCAGGCAGCGAGGAGCTCACTGGCAAACCACACCTCCATCGCAGAGCTCATCAAAGACATCACCAGTGAGTAGGAATAATGTAAATCCAGCAGGATGCCAGATAACGTGATGGACATCACTCAGCCTGGCAAAAACTGGCTTTGCTCCATCCAGTGCATCTCTGCTGAAACGTTAAATGTAAAACATGAGCTGTCAGTTGCTGTTGTATTGATTTTCATTCTTTTCCCAAAGCATCTGAAGATTTCTTTGATAATTTAACAGTGGAGCAAGAGTTCATGTCTGGAATAGATACAGACAAGGTAAGTAGATAATGGCAATTAGCAACTCTTAAATCTTCAAAAAATGGGGTTTTTTTCCATTTGGATTTTTTTTGAGAGGAAACATCTGATCTAGATGATGTCCAATGAAATGGATCTCTGAATTACCTGTCACTGCCGTGCACAGCTGGGGTACTTTACCTGTCCTGGGGCATCCCATGCTCTGAGGGATCAGTGGAACATAGAAGATGGTTAATAAGAATTTTTCAGTACATCAGGCAAAGCCTGGCTACTGAGTGTGGAGCTGATGTGCTCTAGGGAGAGCCCAGGTGGAACCAGTGCTGCGTCACTGTTACACAGATGATCCTGAGCTGCCTGGAGAGCAGCTGCTCCTCTTTCGTGTTGTTTTGGAGATATAGGCAAACTAGATCTTTCTTTCCAGGTCTTACAGCCACTTTAACAATTCTTTAAATAACTGCTTATGTATTTTATTTAATAGGTTAACAATTATATCGAAGACTGCATAGCTCAAAAACATCCATTAATCAAGATACTGCGTCTCGTTTGCTTGCAATCTGTGTGCAATAGTGGGCTGAAGCAGAAGGTTCTGGACCATTACAAAAGAGAGATTCTCCAGGTTAGGCTCTAGCATTTGGAGGAATAAATTCCTGAGAAAATCCACATCAAATCTTCAGCTCTGCACTTCAATTCTGGACAGACATATCTTACTCCTGAATAATGTGTACAAAGGGAGCACTGGGTTTCTCTCTGAGCTGATGCTTGGGAGGTGCTTGTGTATTTTACAACATGTAGATACAGAAGTTTATATCACTTTTTACTATTATGATTTAAACACTCTAAATTGGATATACTCTACAGCAATCTTAACCGTGAAGCTTTTTTTAAATAAGCATATTTTTTAAACAAATGTGTTTGCTTTTTTTTGTTTGTTTTAAACACTAGTCATGGGTTATTGCTATGGTATTAAAGGTGATTTCTTCATATTGCAGACTTACGGCTATGAACATATATTGACCTTAAACAATTTGGAAAAGGCTGGACTCCTGAAACCCCAGACAGGTGGCAGGAATAACTACCCAACAATCAGGAAAACGCTGCGCTTGTGGATGGATGATGTTAATGAGCAGGTAAACATTACCTCTAACTACAGAATTATGTGCAGCAGGAAAACCTCCTTTTTTATTTAATGTTATTGATTTCTTTGAGGCAGTTTTGCAGCATGAGGTAGCACTGACCTGCTGCTCCCTCTGTCTCTCTCTGTGTCCCCCAGAACCCCAATGACATCTCGTACGTGTACAGTGGCTACGCCCCACTGAGCGTGCGCCTGGCCCAGCTGCTGGCCCGGCCGGGCTGGCGCAGCATCGAGGAGGTTTTAAAGATGCTGCCAGGGCCCCATTTTGAGGAAAGGCAGCAGCTCCCTACTGGCCTTCAGAAAAAACGTAAGTTTGGGTTTGTTTTCCCATGGTTTGCAGGGAAATGCATCTCTCTGAGGGTGGAGCGAGGCAAACTGAAATCAGGGCGGGCAGAGTCCAGGTCTCTGTCTCATGTGCTTGTCCCACAGCAGTGTCAGATTGACCTAACCCTCCTTTGACAAATTATTTGACTTCTCATCAGAGTACCAAAATAAACCCTAAACTTACACTGTGATTTTAATAAGTAACATCATGTGAAAGAGGGTCAGTGTCATTGTCAAACAGAAGCACATCCTGTAGCAACTCCAGAGCTGGGAGCAGACTGTGGATTGCTGTGCCCCAGGCTGCTCGTCTCCTCTAATTCAGGTCATTTGAGTTTAACTGATAGTTGATGCAGGGGAGCTCTAAAAATCAAACCAAGCCAACCTGGAACTCTGTGTGAACCCACAGGTCAGCATGGTGAGAACAGAGTCACCCTGGTGTTCTTCCTTGGGGGGGTCACATATGCGGAGATCGCTGCGCTGAGATTTCTGTCCCAGATGGAGGATGGAGGCACAGAGTACGTCATTGCCACTACAAAACTGATCAATGGAACAACCTGGATCAAATCCTTGATGGAAAAACTGGAGCCTGCCCCATTCTAGGGTGGGTGGTGAGAGACAGTCAATCTTGGAGGCCCTGTGCGACACAGGCACGTCAGCTGCTGGTCCTGGCACGGTTGCTCCGCTGGCGAAACACGGCAGTGAAGGAAGCTCTCCTGGGACCAGCTCATGAGCCAGTTACTCTCATCTCTTCTGCACTTGTGTTCCAGCTGTCTGTAGAAGTTCCAAGTAGACAAGCAGGGTTGAAAGGCACTAAGGATAAACAGTTAAGAGAGAGATCCCTGCTCATGGTCTGACCTGGCAGCCAAGAGCTGGGGGAGCGGGAATGGGCCCTGGTCCCTCTCTTTGGCAAATTGCTGCTTTTTTTCTTTCAGTTTGGCTTTGGTGGGAGATGTGATTACTGCTTTTTACCTTCCTAAAGTGCTGAGGAGGCAGGATGTTCTCTATTCCTGACTTCGTACCAGTATTCCCAGACTGTTTATCTCTCCCTGGTGCCTGATACATTCCATGGATGCATTGGATGTGTTAGTCAGAGATCTGCACACAGCTGTAACTGTGATCCTTAAGCATTTTACTTCACTTGTCTCCTGAAGGGAGCACTGTGAGGGGACTTGTTTGTCCTAGGTACACCCACCTGACTCTGAAAAGCTCCTCCACAGTATGAATGACATCAGTGTGTCCTGAGTTTATGGTTGAAGACACACAAACACTCCCTGTGTGGGCCTTGGGCCAAAAACAGCAAGAGCAGGGACCCAGTAAACAGTGGGTTTAAAACAGACACTTTTTTCAACCCCCTGTTCAGGTTATAAACTGTGGTAGTTGCTGTCACAAGCTGTTGTAAGCTCAAACTTTAAAAATGGAATTTTCCATGGGCTTGGTGGCTGGGCCCTTGGCGTACAAGAGGCAGCTTCTGGCTCCAGAGGCTGGGAAGGCAAGCAGGGTCTGTGGTGGTGCCTGTGCTGCTGCTGGGCACTGTCAGTGTCCTCACAGGCTTTAACAGCAGCCACTGAAGCCTCTCCCAAACTGCAGTTCAGTCTTAAAGACAATAAAAAAAGCCCACTTCTCACCTTAAAGCACTCTCTTAGCAAACATTTCTGCCTTAGTTATCATGTACAATATGTCCCAATAAATCCTTTCATTTTTCCAAGTTGTCACAGACGGTGGGTTTTGGTCTTTTATTTTCTGAGTTATGCCAAGTCAGACCCTCCACAGAGCCCCTCTATCTGTTTAACTCCAGTTATTAGAATAAAATAAAGATGTATTTAATCTTTTTTTGGAAGTGTTTGCACTCTCTCTCTCTAGAATACAAAAATAAACAAAATAAAACAAAGCCCTGCACTGTGGTAGCTGTGTCCTTGTCTCCCCATCCCAGGATAACTGAATAACTGAATTACTTCAGTTGAAACTATTTTTCTAACATCCAGGTGTTTTTAAATTAAGGCTCATGAAAAATTTCATAACATACTACATTAGAACTATTTGTGGGATTTCTTAACTTTTGCAGAAAAATACAATTTCAGTCACTGGAGGCTTTCTGCTTTGGGTGGGGAGGCAACTTGTAGACAGACTTAAAAAACATGCTGCAACTTCAGTGGTGCAAGAAGAGCAAACATGGATTGTTTGCTCTGCAATTCCACTTAAAGTAGCTAATTTCAGAGTATTTAAAAGGAAAACTGAATTAGGTTTGAATCAAAAAATAGATGTTACTGTGCAGAGAAAAACAAGAAATTGACGCAGAGCGTGTCCTTGGGTTGGCCTTGAGGGTCCAGAGACCCACACAGACCTACAGATAGTATCACAATTTCCAGGGTTTTTTTAAAATCTTAACAGTTGAAGAAATCCCAAGGAAATACTCACCAGGCTGGTTTCTGAGCTAAGGTCCTTCTGTGTAAAAGCTATACCACAGGTGAACAAAGGAAAGCACAAAAAGGCTGGCTCACCTTTCCCCGGCCAGCAAGTCAATAACACTAGAGGCAAAACTTTTTTTGATAAGAGTTTACACCAGACACTTGGTAAACTCTTAATTCATCACCAACATTGCTGCCTATTTTTTTGCAGCCTGCACCAGCACTGAGCCAGAACTGTGTAACCACTCCACCTAGACAAAGCCCCTTCCTGGAACTATTCAACAACAAAATAAAAGCCATCCTGATGTTGATGAATTCCCTGGAGGAGCAATTACTATTTAACAGGCTTCCTGAGCAGCTGATGATGTTCTGCTTCTGTCCAAGGCCCTGCTGACCATGCGGGTAATAATTTGATAACAAGAGAACCTAATTAAATTAAGGGACCATTTTCTACATCATAATATCTTTGTAGGTAAAAGATTTGATTTGCAGTACATAATCTTCCTTCTCTCTGCTGTCTGCATTACTACAAAAAAAGAAAGAAAACATTACCCAGCCTCTGCCCCAAAAGACTTTCACTTTTCATACAACATTATCAGAAGCAGTTTTGCTAAAAAATAAACATGCAGCCTGGCTCCCTCCTCCCCTCACTGCAAAGGAGCTGCAGCACTTGTGCTCTAAAAGGTCGGGATGACTCCTTGGGAGGGAGGGTAAGGGTGACATTACAGCAGTGACCTGGGGACAGTGCAGGGAGTAGGGGACCTTCAGCCCTCACTGCTTTTGGTAAAAGATCCTGGCTCAGCCTGCACAGTCCCACCTGGGGGATGAGCCCCAGCTGTGTGTGAGCACCCTCCTTGAGCAGCTCACAGAGCACAGGGTGCTCAGGGAACAGAGCAAGAGGCACTGCAGACTTTGAGATAACAGAATAAAACGTGTAAGATGACACAACGTTTTGTTAGAGGCAAACCCCCAATCTCAACAAATGCAGGTTTTGATCTGGTGACTCTAAGCCCTGGCAGTGGGACTCTGGAAATGCTGTTGCCAAAAGCCCCCAGGGGAAGGGGAGTGTTTGGCTGCACCGAGCACCACGAGCACCACGGCGCGGTCAGATCATAACCGGTGCTGACCACACCTAGAGCTCAGTCCTCGTGTGGGCTGCACACACACACTCTGCTCCTGCTCCCAGATCACAGCGGGATCAGCCTACGGCACAAACCGCTGCAAGACAGAAATTCAAGGGACAGCTGCAGACCAAAACTAGGGAGAAACACAAACTTGCCGAAGTCGAGCCCGTCGTCTGCCTGGGTAAGCAGTTTATTTCTTTATCAGCATTTTTCTAGCTAACCAGAAATCTCGCACAGCCTATAGACAGAAAACTAACGCTCTGAACAACAGGGAAACCACAGCTGTTTAAAAATGCTGAAACTCCTGTACTGTGTACGTGTGCCTGAGCTTGGAATGGAATGGCTGAACTCTTTTAACAACACCAAAAAGTGAATTCTTTATCACAAGAGCTCTTTTATAAACATTCTAAGTGGTGGGATGGGAATTCAGTTTAGTATAGCTGGCTTTAGGCTGTTTAGAAGAGAAATAATCCTTTCAGGCTAGTTTTTATCCTAAAAGTCTGATTTTAAACTCCCTTTATGTGTTTGACCAAGAGCGTCGATATTGTTGATCAAGCACAGTTGCAATCAAAATTTAAAAGAACATGTAAATTGAAGAGATGATAGAATTTTTCAGGTGGGTTTTCACAGCTTCAAATCTAAAGCCAGTGACTTTAGGGAAAAACTTCAGATTTAATTTAAACTAACAAATGAGCAATCACTTCCAAAGCAATGGTACATATGACAATACAATACAGTTACAAGATGAATTCTAAGGCACCTTATCCCATTTAACGGTTATTTTTAACGAGAGATATAAATATTTGCCTGTGCAAACTTGTATTTAAGCCTCAGTTTTCGTCATTCTTGAACAAAAGGCTCAGTTTGTGCCAGTACCTCCATTAGATGCAATTACAGCATTAAATATTAATGGTGGCTTCCTTGGAGGAATTGACCACTTTGATCAGAACACGCTGTTGGTAATGCACCATCAGCGGCCGCTCTGATCCTGACGCTTCCTGGACGCACAGCCACTGCCCTAAGGGAGAGATTCCAGGAGCCAGCTGGACTCTCTAAAAGCCCCCAGCCTCATGCACACAGCCGTGCCCACTGCCTGTGTCTGGCTTCCTTACCAGTCCTGACCCGGAGACTTTGATTAGATCCCAAACTCTCTTTCAACACCTTGGCAGGACTGAACAGGCCCACACCAGTCACTAACAATCCTCCAGGTGATCGACCCTCCTGATCACACGATTTCTCCCCAGTGCAGGGTGGGCTCCCTGCTGTGAAGACTCACCTTGTCCTTCTGCTTCCAGGCCGGGGAGGAGCAGGGATCAGCCAGCCCCAGGGAGCCGGGAGAGCCATGCCGGACTCCTTCGCCATCCACTTCCTCAAGGTGCTGAGGGAGCTGCTGGCCTTCGTGCTGTTCAGCTACACGGTGCTGCTCGGGGCGCTGCTGCTCGCCGGCTGGACCACCTACTTCCTGGTGCTTAAATGAGAGCTCTGCTCCTGCTCCTGCTCCCACGGGCTTTCCAGAGGCACCCGGCTCCACGGCGCAGCCCCGCACACGGGATGAAGGCTCCTTCCCCCTGCGCCAAACCTGCAAGAGTTTTGTGCTGTTACTGCCTCATCACAGTCTTATTTTCCTATGTAAAAACAATAAAGGTTAAAAGAAAAGGTATCCCTGTGTATGCACTTTGCAGATCCTTGTGGCTCTTGCAGATTCTTTGTGCCTCCTGGACGTTTGTTTCTGTTCCCTGAACTATTAAAAAGCCTCCCAGCAGTTTTCTCCTGAGATTCCCACCCTGCCAAGCGCAGCATAGGGGACGGCAGGGATGCAACACCATTCCAACATCTCAACAAACAAGTCCTGCCTTGTCCTACTCTGCCTCATTAAGGGTGTGAAGGCAGACACACAGAAATTACTTGTAATTTGTTTTAGAAGTCCTGGAAAAAGACATTTCAGATCAGCACAAGGTTCCCCTCTCCCTACAGTTTTACGAGGTACAGGGTTGTTACCTGGCGTTCTCAGGCTTTTCTACAAGTGTTTAAGATTAAATGAAGGATGTGTGATACACCACTTCCTCAGTAATGTAACCTGCTCTGAGTAACTGAGTCTCTGAGAACAGGAGAGAGAATAGGAATTTCTGCTATAAATAAAAAGAATTGATCTAATTGATCAAGGCCTTTTTGTGTGGAAGCCTTTGCTGGAAAAGGTAGAGATTATCACTAGCATGGAACTACCCAAAATCAAAGCAGCATCGTGTACTTTAGAACGACAAAGATGAATTAAACCAGTGAAGTGAGGAGCAGCATTTGTGCCTCTGAGTTGGTGATCATGATCTGTCCCTGCTGGAATTACCTTTTACCCAATGGGAGCTGATTTCAATCCAGATGCAGGGTTGGGTTTTTAGTTTCTTCCTTATCTTGGGGGTTCTGCCCAATGTCCTTGTGGCCCATAAATTCTGTAGTCCTTGTGTCCAAAGCCTTCTTCCCAAGCTTTGTTAATCATCCCCAAGATCTAAGATCACTGAAACACATCAAGCCCTAAACCTTAACGAGGCAATTCCGCCACCAAGTAATTTGGTTTTCTAACACCTGGACACCACTCAGCGCTTGTTGGCTGCTCTGTTTCACAGATGAAATCTTGTTGATGAGGCTTGAAAGCTACAAAGATCAAACCCCAAAGAACAGCCTTTCTTAAAGAGAATTTTTACACATCCCACATTTTGCAACAATTAGGCAGGACCCTGTTTCAATAATCCCCTTCTCATTCCCAGCAACTAGGCAAATTGTTGCCTGTTTCTGACCCTTAGGATGTTGGGCATCTCAGCAAAACACAGAGGACCTGTCTCCCAACACCACTTGTGCTCCACGGGGCTGTGACGGCGGAGGGGACGCGAGTACATCCCCGGGGACATCTCCCGCTCCCTCCCTCAGCCCCTGCTCCCTCACGTTCCCGCCACAGCCCTCACGGCCCCGCGCGCCCCTTCACGTGCCCCCGCTCTGCGCGTGCGCCGCGCTCGACCCCGCCCACGCCACCACACCCCGGCAGGTGCGCGCGGTGACGTCACTTCCCGCGCGCCGGGCGGGCCAAGATGGCGGCGGGCGGGCGGTGGCTGCGGAGCTGCTGCTCCGTGCTCAGGTACCGCGGCGGGCCGGGGGGAGAGGCTGAGGGGGAGACGTGCGGCACACACCGCGCTGCACACACCGCGCTCCCCACCCGCGGGCTGTAGGCTAAAGAGTACAGGGCATAAAAGAAGGAAAACCGACCAGTTGTTTTCATTAAAGTGCTGTAGAACAAAAGAAATTCTCATTGCTCTGTGCTTCTGTTTTTCCGCTCGAGTGTTTCCGTGATAGACCCTGACCCCAGGGCATTTGCACAGCTTGGGTTGTAAGTAAAACTGGCTAGAGAGACCCAAGTGTCGCTGGATTGTAACAAACCTGTCACATTTCTCATCTGCATGTACCTCACGCCAATTTTAAGCATATTTTTAACCTATTTTCCAATATTATTGACTATCAGCAGTGTGCTGGTACCAGATAACATACGTTTTCTCTCTGAAAGCATTAATAATGTACTAGTTACTATGCTTGTCTTTTCTTGCACTTACAATTAAACACTAATACAAAATTTAAAACAAACTTACTCATTACTCTTACATAGCTGCACCATAGAAGCCTGGCATAGACAAGTTCCCCTGGAACAGCTTCTGGGTGTTTTTCTTCTCTCTGATCCCTATTCCCACTGCACACAGGGGTGCTAAACTTTGCCTCTTGCCTTTCCAGACGCAGCTTCCCAGTTCTGGCCAGTGTCCGGCAGCGAGGCCTCTCAAGTGGACGGTGGCACCAGGCTGTGGGGCTGGGGGTGGCCCTGTGCGCTGTCCCTGTCGTGGAGGTACCCCCAGCACCCCTTTCCTTGCAACAGTTTAACACCCAAACCCACCTGTTTGGCCTGGTTTTCCTCCTGGGATTGCATCCTCTGCGAGCTTGGCCGTGCAGCCTCGCAGCGAGGCTTTTCCTCACCTTTGTGTTTGACTGGCATCCGTAGGAGGGCGATGGAAAGGTCACACGGGTGTCTTGTGTTGCAGCAGCAGGGCTCAGGGTCCCTCAGCAATGATGCCCTGATCAGAAGAGCCCTGTCCCTGGTGACAGACAGCACGGCCACGCTGCTCTCCCAGACCACCTACGCGCTGATCGAGGCGCTCACCGAGTACACCAAGGTGAGCTCGGGGGTCACACGCCTGGCACGAGCCACTGCTGGGAGTGCCAGCTGGTCTGGCACTAACTACACCTCTTAAACCACGCTCAAAATGAGCTTTTGCAAAATTAATTTAACCAAAGAGGTTTGGGGGGTTGAAGATGTTAGGTCCCTCGGGAGCTGTGGGGTCACTTTTACACCAAATGTGGAAGTTACTTTGAGCTTTGTTAAACTGTTGCTTTTGGATTAAAATTTGACAATCCTGGAATGGTTTGGGTTGGAAGGACCTTAAAGCTCTTCCATTCACATGGGCAGGGACACCTTCATTATCCTAGGGTGCTCCAAGCCCATCCAACCTGGTCTTGGACAATTTCAGGGATGGGGCAGCCACAGCTGCTCTGGGCAGCCTGTGCCAGAGCCTCACCACCCTCACAGCCAAGAATTTTTCCTAAACTAACCCCTACCTAATCTCATCTAACCCTTCCCTCTGTCAGTGTGAATCCATTCCCCTTTCGTGTCATTCCATGCCCTTGTAAGAAGTCCTTCTTTTTACTTAAGGCAAAACAACCCTGGAACTCAGAACTGGGGCTGAAGAAACTCACAGCAGTTATTTTTATTACCTGTGTACTGAGTTCTCTGTTCTTGGGCATTTTATTGCCCTTCTCTGCCTTTCTATGGCCATGAACTGAATTCCATCAGAAGAATGGAGTGAGCCATACATAAGTCTGAAACAACAAGACAGTTTTAATTTTGCAAATAAAGTGCCAGTTTGAGTAAAGCATTTGCATTCCAGTTTATCAAGTATCTAATTTTGCTAATTAACACCAGGTAACACTGAGACAATGCCAGAGCTGTGCAGGTTGTCATGGTAACTGTGCAAAATGATTCCTTCACAGGCAGTTTATACCCTGGTGTCTCTCTACAAGCAATACTCAGATCTCCTTGGGAAAATGAACTCAGAAGAGGTGGATGCAGTCTGGCAGGTGGTCATAGGAGCCAGAGTGGATGTAAGCAAACAAACCTCCCTTCCTTCACCCTGTGCCTCTCTAACCCTGCTCACAACGTTCTCCACAGCTCAGGAGAGCTCTCAGGTCTGTTACACCTTGTTAATGCTTTATCCTGCTCCTAGATGACCACCAAGCAGCAGGAATACCTCAGGCTGGAATCCAGTTGGATGACGGCACTGCGGCTGTCGGAGATGGCGGCAGAGGCCGCGTATCAGTCAGGTGAGCCTCTGCCCCTCTTCCCTTTCTCAACACAGCTCAGACACACAATGTGCATTCAGTTAACATCACAATTGACAGCTGGTGCCTAGTTTTTAGAGATCCTGACCACATACATTCTTTTTTTGGCTACAAGTCTGTAGATGCATTGAGAACTAGGCCTGGAAACTTCACATGTGGTTTAGGTCAAGACAAACCATGGCCAAAAATGTCTGAGGGAAGAGTTCAGTTATTTTTAAATGCAAAGCTCAAACAGTCCTGGGAGCCACAGAACTAAGAGTGCCTGTGAGTCCAGTAGGGCTTTCCAGCTGGACTCAGTTATATTAAAAAAGGTACAAATTTTGGTCTGTCGTCCATGGAGAGATTTGAGAGCTCCAAGGTTGAGTTATGGGCTGGTTTATGGTGAGTAGGCAAAGTTACTGGAACGGAGAGGGGAGGGAAAGCAGTGAATATACAGAGACACCCTAACTCTGTAAGTGCCTGGAAAAGACCCAGAATCTGTAGGAGCATGGAGGAGAATGGTGGGAGTTCACAGTGCCACAGGTGTTCCTACTGCTGTAGGTGCCAGGATGGGACAAGGACTGAAAGGTTCTGGCACACAAGGACTGTGCTGGGCTTAGCTCTCAAACCCACTGGCACAAGCTGATCACTCCTATCCAACTCCAGCTGTATCCTACTGGGATGAAAGAATTCAAGGGAGCAGTGAAATCTCAAAGCAGACAAATGGTTTGAGGTAAATGAACAGTAAAAGCATTGAGCATTAATACAGCCCAAGAGTCACCACAACACAGCAAAGCAGAAGATAATCCCAGCCATTTCCTTAGCTTCCAGTGCTCCTGCTAACCCCTGTGTGTCAATCCTTCCCTCCAGGTGCAGACCAGGCCTCTGTAACAGCCCGCAGCCACATCCAGCTGGTGAAGGCCCAAGTGCAGGAGGTGCGGCTGCTGTCCCAGAAAGCAGAGACCAAATTAGCTGAAGCTCAGACGGAGGAGCTCATAAAAGCCCAAGGAGAGGACTCCTCGTTGCCACAGGGTGTTTTAGGAAATACAGATCCAGGTGATGACCCTTACCTTCGGGAGGACTGAACAGAACTGGTGTCTGAGGGTCAATCACAAATTGAACAGTCCCAAGCTCTTAAGTGTGGGATAGTGTAAAACTGCTGAAATAAGCCTGTGATTCCTTTTTTTCCCCATGAAAACGATTGCTTTACAAATCAAGTATTTGGAAGGCCTCAATTTTGTTTGTAACTTACCTTGTTTGTAATACTTTTGGATTCATTTATTTAAATGCTTATCTATGCAAATGTGAAGACTGTTATCAGGGATGGCCTGGTGTTAAATGTGTCTCTGCTTGGAGGGTCCTGCTGCTCCCTTGGTGTGTTTGTGGGAGCTCATGAGGGATCAGACAAAGATGTGTATTTAAAGATCCTTGTTTTTAACCTGTGAGGTAAATGATGTCTGTGAGGAAATGCCTTTATTAAACTGTGCAACAGCAGCTCTTTGTGGGTGTGTCCATTTGGGGAAGAGATTAGGCCCTGCTTCCTATTTGATTTTAAAAGATTTTAACCTCTGAGTTGGCAACTGCACCAAATTACACTGAGCTACAGTCAGGGGGAATGTTTGCTCTGGAGCTGAGAACTTCCCATGGAGTCACCCAGGCTCTTGGTGCAGTTTTGTTCAGCACAGCAACTTATTTCGCCCAGAGTCACCTCTGGGGAAGGTTCCCCGGGAAGCAAAGGAGAGGTTTGATTTTCAAGATACTGTGGTTATAAATGAAACTGTTTTGGCAGCTGCTGTGTACTGTTCTACAAAGCAGTGAGCAACAGAGATTTTTACATTTGAATGCTTCCCAGTGCAAGTTTCAGGAAATTATCTTCATCATTTCTTTCGCAAGCTTAATGTTTCACTGCAGGCTTCAATACCACAGGTGTCTTTCACTGTGTTCATTTCCTAACCTGACAGCTGTTGTGAAATTTGCTTTGTAGAACAGCATCCACTAGAACTTTATCACTGATGTTTGGAAGCAGTTAATCCCCGTCTGCCAGGTTGTGTAAGAAAACACACTAATCAAAGGTTTTTCACCACCAATTAGCATCTGATGCACTGCATCTGTGTCAAGGTTGCTGTTACTAAATTGAGTTGTGCCTCACCAGGAATTTTCTCACCTGCAGCATAAATTGTGTCTCATGTTGGCTGCCTTTGGAACAAATGCAACCTCAGGTGCACAGCACTGTTCATTTATAGATTAAGTAGTAAAAAAAAATTAACAAACAATCTTTCCTTGCTCCTCACTGGTGCTGCTGTATCCAAGGAGGATAGCACAGTCTGGAATTCAGCTCTCAGGGAACTGCCAGTGTCTCCTGTGCCAAACACAGCTTTGGGCTGGAGCATTAGGGAAAAAACCACTATGATGAGAGGATTACTTGAGTGGTGGCACAGCCAAGCCCTCAGGAGCCAAACGCACCCTCAGATCAACCTCTAACCACAACTGCTCTCATTTGATGCCTTGTGCAGTTGCAGAACATCTGCCAAACCCCTGACCTGAGTGCACAAACAAGTTGTGTACCTTTCAGGATGCCACAGTAACTCTACTCAGATGTTTGCATGGCACTGCCAGGAGCCTGCAAAGCCAGGAAAGTCCCTTTTCCCCTTGTTCCCAGCCCTGCTGTGACCCCACTTCTCATTTCACTGCATGTCCTGTGTTTTCTTCCCAACAGCTGTTCCCACACACATCCAGCCTGACGTGACTGGAACCAACCAGTCAGTCCAGTCAAGCCAAAGTGGGGGTGAGGAGCACAAACGGCTCCAATTCACCTCCAAAATGGGGCAGAAGAGAGTCCCTCACCTTTGTTAGGAAGTGAGAGCTGCCAGTTGGGGATTAGCCCATGCACCTAAGCCCACAACAGACATGACATCATGCTCTGTGCTCCTGAGTTTGCATTGGGAATCATTGAGTGGATCACAAAAGTGCTGGCACAGCAGCTCACAGGGCACCACGGTGCCCGCTCTGCCCAGTCTCCTCTCCAGGACCAGCAGCAGTGCCCAGAACATGGGGTCTGCTGCTGACACTCGGCCTTGTTTACAAAGCCAACACACCTGAAACTACACACAGTCACTTTCTCAGCTACAGTTAATTAATCCCTGTTGGAGCTGTAGCAGAAAACACAGCAGCTTGCAAAAGACCACACTGCGGATGGACGCCCACCAATTCTTTGAGACAAACCCCTACTCACATCTGGCACAAAACCAGCTCCTGTGAGGTGGCACCTTCTGCCCCAAGAGCCTGAGTTAGCCCTGGGGCTCAGCCAGAGCTACTCCAGGTGCTCCAGAGGGCTGAGGGAGCACATTCTGCCAGCAGTCCTGCAGCCTGTGCAGCCCTGAGAGCTCCCACACCCCTGCTCTCGGGGTGTCCCTGTCTATAGGATAAAAAATAACCTCCTGGCAGCACTTCCCGGGCACCTCTGAAGGCTCCAGCTCCCATCTGGTGGGGGATGGATGCTGGGCAGCTGGCACCAGAGACAGCAGTTACAACAGCACAGCACAAAGAGCTCTATTTTCTCTAATCACACACTTCCTCTTTACTCATTTGCTTTTTTTTCCTAAGGCTTCCAGGCTATTTCCTGCTCACCCACAGCTTCTGCTCTAGCAGCAAGACACCCTGACACTGATAAGCTTCACAAAAGTACTACCAAAGCTTAGCTCTGTATTTGATCTTTTCTCAAACTAGCAATTCCAGCACATTCAGATTAATCACTTTTGTGTCAATACATCTTGTCTGGACAGGGCAGAAAACAGCAGCTGCCCAAAGAAAAGGAAGTGGCAAGTATCCATTTCCACATAACATTATCCTCTTTAATGTAAATACCCAGCATCAGATTCTCAGCCTTCCCTGGCTCTTAGCTTTCAGGAGACCTAAGAATATTCCCATGAAAATACTTTTCAAAACTATTTTATTTATACACAACATTACAACAACAACAACAAAAAACCAAACACCTCCCACACAACATGGGAAGCTACAGCCACTCTTCCTACCATGATTACTCAAGACACATTGCTCCTCTCAAGCCAGATCAGAAAGTGTTTGTGCAAAAGTGTCCAGTGCATGTAAGCCTGTAGTGAACTTCTGTAAAAGGCAAAGGGCTGGAGGCAGAGCCCAGTCCTTCAGATCATCATCATTGCTGTGTTAAGGCCGTATCTTTTTGAAGCTTTTCCGTCCCCACTCCACTCCCTTTCTCCTGCTGTCTAGTAGGAGCTGTGGGGTTGCTGCCCTGGGACAGCAGACCCAGCAGGACATACTGGCCTTTCTTCCACCCCTTCAAGTACATTTCAAATGCTCTGTCACTCATTAGTCATTGCTGGCTGCCCCACATGAGACTGACTTCGGCCGGTGGTCAGACACCAGTGCAGGTGGCACTTGTGACTTCCCCTGGCACAATCTAGCCGGGAGGAGCCGAGTCCCCGGTGCCATGTCTCACACAGCCACACCCCCACCCCGTGCCAATTCAACTGCTTCAAGTAACCCCCGACAGAAAAACACTCACTGCAAAGCAAACTCCGACGGCTCCAGTGCAGTCTGTTAGTAATGGACACGTTTCTACCACAACCTGATTTTTAGTTTAGGTACCCTGTCACCAGCCACAATCCTGCTGGACTCATCAGTAGCTCCTTTTCCAGCCCCTCCTGTAGCTGTGTGTCACCGACACTGCACACTTAATGCTGTCATCCTTCACCAGCGTCCACATGATCCACATCTCCGTTGGGTTCAGTCTGTGCACAACCATCAGCTCTTTGTACAAGCACGGATCAAAAGGATTGAAAGGTCTCTGGATCCCGAAAGTCTTAAAGCCAGCGTGGTTCTTTGGGGTCACTGACATCTTTGCCAGACACATTCCCACAAACACATCATCTATGGGGAAGAGCTCCGTGTCCTCTGCAGTGCTCTGGAGGCGATGTACTGTCTGCCTAGACATCACATAGCCCCCTCCTCCTGCATAGAGAGGATAGAAGGTGGCTCCATACATGGGCTCTGGAATAAAGTATTTGACCTTGGTGTTCCTGATGGGCCGGGCATTGGCGATCACGTCCCCAACAAAGAGATCCTGTTCAGGGTCCAGCTCCCTGAGGAACTCAACGATGTTGTAAGTGTTGACAAACACATCATCATCACCCTTCAGCACGAACCTGGCGTGCAGGCAGTCCTCCGTGAACCAGCGGAGGAAATGCAGCTCCTTGAGGGTCAGGTTGAAAAAGTCGTCAACAAAATCCCACTGCAAGATGTCATCAAACTCCTGGCTCTCGTAAGCCAGCAGCTGGTGCAGGGGCTGCACCTGGATTTTGGCCTCGGAGCGCCCTAGGAGGAACACCAGCCTGATGCGCCTGCCCCCGATGGAGACCTCCTTCCCCCATGTATTCCTGATGGCCACGCGCCGCTCCACATTGATGGGGGAAGACTTGATGGCCAGCAGGAGGAACATCTCTTTGCTACAGTTGGAAGGCCTCAGCAGGACTGAGAAGTTCCTGCAGTGCTTGTAGGTTAAGAACACACGGTGAGGCTCCGGGAGGGTGAGAGAAGAATTGGCAAAGGTCAAGTTCGGCAAACACTTGCTGTGCCCAGCGCTGTCCAGAACCGAAGGCAGCAGTCTGTGATCTGCTACATCCACTTTCTGCTCTGCTGATGATGCTGCCAACTTCGCCTCCTTCTTCATGTAGAACACACAGGCCAGCAGCGTGACTGAGAAGGTGTAAAGCACGAAGCTTTTAATCCTGGGATACATGACAGCCTCCGGTGCAGGACCGGCCCCGGGCGGGCAAATGAAGACGAGCCGTTCCCTCCCAGGTGGGAGGTTTCTCGGTGCTTCCCCCGGTTCTCACCAGGACGCGGTGCTGCCGGTAAGGACGGTCCGGAGCCCCCGGCCCCGCCGGGGCGCGCAAACCGGGCTGGAGCCGCCGCTCCACGGTGACCCCCACACAGCAAAACCCCGGCTCCGCTCTGCGGGACAGCCTCCTCCACAAGTCACCGGGAGCTGCCGCCGGCGCCGCGATTTACCGGGAGCTGCCCCCGACCCCGCCCCGCAGCTTCTGCGCCCCGCCCGCGGGGGGAGGATGCGAGGGGCTGGTACCGGCACCGTGGCAGCCTGTCCCAGGCACGGCCCATCCACCTTACACCCCGCACACCCACCCAACACCCCCTGCCCGCTCCAGCTCCTGCAGAAGCTCAGCACCAGCCCCAGACCACGAGGAGTCCCAGGGCATCTCCCAGCTCTGGCGATTCGGCTAAATCAGGCTCCACGCAGCGTTCCCGTGCGGTTTATTTCCACTCACGCTTCTGCTACGGACACATCACTGAGTGTTTCCCACTGCCACGGCCACATTCTCCTGGCTCTGGGTGCTGGCTGCCAAGGGCCACCGAAGCAGCTGCATCTGGAACTGAACCGTCAGCAGTACGGGCTGGAGCTCTTGACCCTCCGCCACTTCAGCGGTGTCTTTGTTTTTTCCTTTTCCTGTGGAAAGAAGTACATTTGTCACTGTCTTGAGAGAGTAAATCATCCTAAAAGCAGCAGTGTGCAAGGGTGTCAGCACTGACTGGGCCTCGAGGGAAATCTATTTGAATATGACTTTGGATAAGAAACCCAAAATGCATCTTTAGGCTGGCAACTGACCTGGGTGCAACCTTGCTTTTTGTTGTGAAATTGCCCTAGGGCAAAAGAAAATGCAGAAATAAATTATTTCAAGGATCCTGGGAAATCAAATGTGGGGTAAAATGAGACCTACGTGAAACTACTTCTGAAGACATCCTTCAATGTCTGGGCAAATGGTTCACTTGCGACAAAGCTCACTGCCTTTCCTCTTTGAGCTGTCTGGAAGCAATCCCAATTCCTCTGAGAGGACTTATTATTTGTGTGCATTTGCTGACTGAGGGATGCAAATCAGCCTCAGATCCCGGCTGTGAGAGTGCCGGTCCCTGCACAGCCTCGCTGGACACACGGCTGGGAGCCATCCCCTGTCCCCTGGGACATGGCCACTTTCACAGCTCCAAGGAGGTGCGTGGTCCCCAGGTGATGAGCAAGTGTCAGACAGCCCCACAGCAGCTGGTGCCTCTCAGGGTAGGCAGGATGTGCAGACACTGCACTCAGCAGGGCTCAAGCAGTACCCCCAAAAGCCACAACTGAGGTGTTCTTATGAGTCACGGCCATGGGACACTGGCTGTAGCGAGCTGTGGGGCAGCTCATTTTTAGGCATGGTGAATTTTGCACTCATGCTTTGAAATATGCACGCAGTGGCCTCCCGGTGTGGCCGAGCCAGCCCCCACCTGCACAGATACATGGGGACACCAAATTAAGCATGAATCTCTAATTGCTCTGGGTTTCCTGCAACAGCGGCGTTTCTGTGCACACAACAGCACCTTTACCCTTGCTCAAGCTGAAGGAAACCTCCTGCATGCACTGACCCCACACTGGGGTAGAAAGGAAGGAAGAAACAACCACGGCTGAAGTTGAGCTGTTTGACAGCAACTGCCTGCTTTAGCAACAGGCTGAGTGTAGATTGGAAATACACATCTTTTTGTGGGGGACAGCAATTCAGGCAATTTTCTTCTTTTCAGGTCACTGGAAGAGGCCACAGGCTTCCCTGAATGCAGACACAGCCAAGGACTGCAGAGCTCTGAGAGCCTCCCCACAGATGGGGACCTTGCTGTGGGTGACTAGGCACAGGAAAGCAGCCTGGAGCTCTGTGGGTTAATTGCACTCTTAAATCTAATGCCAGAGCAGGAAAACAAGGCTCCTTTGGTAGCCCTGAGTGGTGCTGGGAGGCCTGGCCCTCTCCATGCCCTCCTTGACCCATGAGCAGCTTTTCAGCATTGTTTGGCCACCCCTTCCCTCTCCCACTTCCCCCTGCTCTTGCATTACCCCTCCGACGTGCTGGCACTGCTATTTTTGCAGTCAAAACCAAGATTGTTGGAAAAATAACCTGCAAGAGGCAGGGCGAGGTTTGTTTCTGGCAGATTAAGCAACACTGCTGGCTGAGCAGCCCTGAGCTCCGCACTGGGGAGGCAGGGGACACAGCCGGTGGGGTCGGGGTGGTCTCTTCCTGGGTGACAGCAGACTGGGATCTGTTCCTAGCCCTGCCATGGGCTGGCTGGGGGACCTGGGGCTCTCTGTGCATCTCATCTCCAAACCAGAGAGAACAATAATCCCCTCTGCAAAGTGCTTTCAGATGCGATTTGGCAATGGATGAGGAGCTCATTATGCATCCCAGGCAGCCCTTCCTCAGCTGCCCGCCCACGCCACCGCCCACATTTGGCAGCCGACACAGTGGGCAGCACTTTTCTCACCCAAAAGTCTGCTTTGCCCTTCTCCCCTGGCACAGAGTGCTGTAGGTGTGTGTCTCCCAGGGCAGTCGGCAGCCCACCCTCGGTGCTTGTGCAGACACCGACTCACACGGTCTCCAGGCTGTCTATCCTGACAGCGCTGCAGTCAATGTCTGTATTCACAGCCTGAGGCTCAGGATGTGAGTAAGTCCCTGCTCCTGGAGCTGGCAGGGTGGCCAGGCCCTGCTCCTGTTTGCTCTCTCTCACACACACCACCCTCTGCCCTGCCAGCTCCAGCCTCTGTCACCTTTGGGAGACGTCGCGGTTTTCCGGCTGGCCTGAGCTCCTTTCACTGCTTTGGGTGTTTTGCTCTTGTCTGTGCCTTTTTTCACCTCCTGTGGAGAGAGATGTTTCCACAGTAAGGCTGTGTTGAAACTCAATGCCCTCATTCAGTCCTGTGACAGCTGTCACCATCTGGGTGCTGTCACCGGGATTTCAGGGACAGAGGAAAGAGGTGAGGGGGAGCAGGAGCACAGCAGAGTGGCTGCTAAGAGAAGAGAATCCAGGAAATAGGAAGTTGGTACAGCTGGTATGTGCTGCCATGCTGAGAGAGAGCACCAGAGGAAGCACGAGTGGCTGCTTTCACATTCTTGAATGGAAAAATAGACTCATCTATTTTCCTAGGCCCAGAAAAAGTAGCAGTACTGCTTGCTAATATCAGCCTTAAATAACCACACCAGCAGTGATGGATGGTGGTTATACTGAACCCCAGCCTGCAGCCTCACCCTGGGACACGCTCCTTACCTTCTCCTCCACAGCTGGAGGTTCTGGTGGTTTCTGAGGGATTAGGATCCCAAACTCACACACAGCTGCCACCATGTTCTCGGTGGCCAGCAGGGTCTTCAAGGTCACCCTCCTTGTGCCCAGAATGCTCCGAATAGGAGGGTCACTGTGGAATTCACATGGCTGCTTCTTCTTTTTCTGCTTGTCCTTGGACACAGGACGGTGCAGGACACAGGGACAGGTCTCAGCAGAGGGTTGGGGTCCCTTTATCAGAGAGAAGCAACCCCAACCCAGCCCCTTGCCCACCACTGCATCCTGGCCAAGGTGTGTATCAACAGCTGCTGCCTTCCCCCCATAGCAAAGGGGGACTTTGGGAGAGGTCTGGTTTTGGGGGTGACTCTCTGACACACTAAACTGATCCAGGAGAAGGATCCTCATTCTCCCATCACTGTTTTTGCAACTCAGATGTAATTTGGTCATTGTTTTCTCCCAGCACCCTACCTTTGCACTGTCCTTCTTCAGCTCCTGTCCTTCCTTCTTATTTGTGGCAGCGTTTTCTTCTGCATCAGCATCCACAGGCCATGAGAGCACCTGCCCGGAGAGGAGCTGGCTCAGGGTCACTGCCATCCTAGCCTGCCTCCCAGAGGGAACGTGATACCCCTGGCTCCACAGCAGCTCCCAGCAGCTCTTCCCCCTTCATCCAGCTCTGCCACACCCTCACCTTCTCCTCCACAACAGAGACAATGGTTCCAGCCTCCAGGTAGGACTTCAGCCCCATCAAGTCCTTGGCAACGTGTTCCTTCCTGTAGCTGAAGTCGATTGTGTCTGCCCAGGGCTGTCCAGGGGTGGCAAACACCTTTGCTATAGGGACACAGAAAAGTTCAGAGGAGACCTCTCTTTCCCCAGGACAGAAGGACCCCCAGGACACGGCTGGTGCTAGGTCATCATCCATCAGTCCCAGAAACAGCTCAGCTGATACTGTGAGGGACATCCTGATGCCACCACATCCCAGGAAGAGCTATAAACCTGCCCTGAGAGATGGGACAGAGGATCTATAATTCCTCATTACCAGAGTGGGCCTTGGGCTCCTCTGTGGCTGCAGACTCCTGATGGCTCTTTGCTTCTCCTGTGTCCTGAGCAGAGCTGTCCACATCCAGTGTGGCCACCGTGGGACTCTGGTGAATTTGCGTTACCTGAAACAGAGACCGATCTGCCTCCAAAATCCTATACCCCAGACCACCCTCATGGGAAGAAGGAACATCAGTGCCAGGGAAAGGGTCTGCCAGTCAGCAGGAGGGGGGCTGTGAGTGCACTCCCATGTGCAGAGCTCTGGGCTCCCCAAGAGGGATGTGGAACATGGGCAGCTGGGTCTTGTCCTGCTGGATGCAGCCACATGGGAATCCTGTCCCCAGCACTGCTGCTACCCATGCCATGTCCATCACCCCATAGCCTGGAGATGCCCATGCCGTTCCCCCTGCTGTGGCCTGCCATGCTGGTTGTTTCCAGGAACACAATCAAGCACCAACCTCAGGGCTGCTCCTGTCCTCAAGCTCCTCTCTCTCTGCAAACTCGTAGGTCACACGGTAGCTGTAGGTGATCATTGGACCCTCAGAGCCAACCTTCAGCTGCTGAAAAGCTTTGGGATTGGGGAGTCCCTTCATCTCCCCAATGCTCACAACCACTCGTCCTTCATTCCTGATCAGCTCTGAAAGAAAGACAATCTTGCCATGAAGCTGCAGCACGTTCCCTTCAGAGTGAGGAAGGAACAGAGCAAGCAGAAACCTCCAGGTCCCTCCACCTCCTGGCATGCCTCGGTGCCACCCTGTGCAAAACTGTGACAAACCACTGCCACGTGGGGTCACTCCAAAGCCATGCAAACACCTCCTGGCTTGACTGCTCTGTTCCTTCTACAATTGAGTCTCCAATAAGCACATCCAGCACATAAACTCATTGAGTAGGGACCATCAAGAGAAGCTTCCCATCCCGAGTGTCCCAGCCTCCTCCTCTCATCCCAGTCAGGGATGTGCCACGGAGGTGGCACCGCTGTGTGCAGACAGTGCAGCACCATGTGAGCACCTTCCCAAGTACAGATGAGATGCTCCTCTTGCCACAGCTCGAGAGGGAAACACATGGTCTGAAAACAGGTGGTGTCTGGGAAATGAAGCTGAGGCAGGCCAGGACACTGAGGCAGTGCTGGGACTGGGATGGGTTGTTCTTGGCCCTAAGGCTGAAACTACCTCGATGGTAATTACAGAGCTCCACCACAATGAAAACCCCGCTCCTGAATCACAGGGTCAGCACGGGCAGCCTCAAAGGCAGGGGCTCACCTGGCTGCCTCGCCAGACCATGGAATTGCTGCCTCTCATCAGGCTGTATGTGGATGTCATCAAGGATGGACAGCTTGGGCAGGCTGTCCATGAGGAAGCCTCTGTAACTGGGGATGAGAGCCAGTGGGTTCCCTTGGAGCACCAGGATGCGGAGATTCTGCAGAGTGGACAGCTGGGAGACCAGCCCCTGCAGGTCCGTGAGGCTGTTAAAGCTCAGGTCAAGGGAGACGAGGTTTGGCCTAAGGAGAGAACCCAGGGAGGGAGGTAAGGCAGCCAGCACCCATATGAGGATAGAGAGCTACTGCCCTGCGGCAAAAACAGAAACGAAAGTTGTGTTTCCCCAGCACAAACTGGGTTGAACTGAAGAATCCAGTCTGGAGGCCAATTCCAAATTCCTGAGCCATACAGTCCATTGTCAGTCTGCCCCACAACACAAAAACATTTCTTTAGCTTCCACTGACGACCCCACTGCACCATTTGGTGATGCAGCCTACACCTCAGAACCTTCCAGACTTCCAGCAGGGGCTTTGGGAAGGACATGGAAAAAGTAAGCTGCCCAGGGAAATGGGAACTGTGGTGGCAAGGGTGTCAAGGCAGTTCCCCTGGTGATCCCCCCATTCCACACCTTGCCAAGGACCAAGACAACCTCTGGGCATAAGACAGAAGACTGCAGAGACAGACTGCTCTGCACAGAGAGTGGACACAGAGCAAAGAAAAAACCCTTCTGAAGGGCTGTGATTTCCCAACAACGGCCACCTCGGTGGCTTGAGGTCTCCTGCTCACATCTGCCCATTTCCCTTTCAGCAGCCCATGTTCAGCCTGTGGCATTACCAGAAATCCACAGTGAAGTGCTTTTCCTGGGAAGGGCCACATAGCCGGTTGTACCCCAGCCCCAGGTGCTGGAGCTCCGGCGGTGGCCGAGCACACAGGTCCTGCAGATCATGCACAGCGTTGCAGCAGAGCTCCAGGACCTGCCCGGGACAGAAGAAACTACAAACACCTTTGCAATGAGCTGTTCCTGGCACCCCCTCAGACTGGTTGGCTTTCACTGTTTTCCCAGATGGGAATTCCTGCCCCATCCTGCACAAGGCCCTGCTCGCTCACCTTCAGAGCCCGGGGCAGGTGGGCCGAGGTTACTTTGCTGATGCGGTTGGCACTGAGAATGAGCTCCTCCAGCTGCTGGAAGCGCAGCACACCCTCATCCACCTCCTCCACCTGCAAAGAGCTAGGTTTGGCCAATGTGTCCCTGAGGCACCTTGTGGCACTCGTTGATCCACGTGACATCCATGTAACACAGATTAGCACAATGTCTTGAGGAGGCTGTGGTGTTCCAGCTGCAACACCTGGGAAGACCCTAGGAGAGGAAGGTGTCATTCTTCCAGGATGTTTTCCCTCACAGCAGGAAGACACAGTTTCCTGGCCTACAGCTTTATGGGCACCAGCAGCTGCACTTACTCCCTTGTCGAGTATCCGCAGGGACTTGACAACCTGGAAGACTCTGGAGCTGCGGAGGAGCTCAGGTGCCAGCACGGACACTTCCCGCAGGAGCCGGTCCTGGGGGCTGCAGTCGTGGGGCAGGGCCCAGGGGCTGTGCTGGTCTCTCAGCAGCTCCAGCAGCACCTCGGGGGTCTCCTCTCCCGGCAGCACGGTCTCCTCCAGCCCTGCTGGCTCTGCATTGAGGCAGGATTTGTTCTGCAGACAGGGAGAGAGGAGAGGCAGTGGCAGCCCCGTGCCATACCCCATGGCTGTGCCCCCCCAGACCCTTACCCAGCTGCCGAGGCCGCAGGGGAAGTCCTGCAGCCCCAGGTGCCGCAGGTACTCCTGAAAAGCAGCCGAGACGCTGCCGGGTGCTGCCATCCAGCCCCAGCCTGGCAGGGAATCCCCTGGCTCAGTGGCTTGCGTCCCTGTCGCTAGGAGATGGCGCTGACGCGAATGCCATGGAACCAAACTCTCCAAGCAGAGCGTGCAGCAAGTCTAGGGCAGCACCAAGCTTGCCAGGCTGGGAATAAATCCCTGGTTTTCTGGGTCTACCCTGTGTTCTGGGGGCTGCTCCCCACCAGGGAAAGAGCAGGCGGCCTCATGCTGCACTTGCAGGATACAGCATCAGCATTCTTCCCTGGCCGGGGACCTGTAGCATGGAATTTGGCATTTTCCTTATCTACGGCCTGAGTGTCACTCAGGTTTCAGGGAGGAACCCGTCAGGGTCTCAGTCAGCTCTGAAAGTCCAGCTCTCCACTTTACGTGGAGGGCACTGTCACACAACCATGTAAGGCCATCAGAAAACAAGCTCACAGCTGAAAATACCAGCTCCCACACTTGGAAAAAGTAGGTGAGGTCTAGGAACAAAAGCCACAGCTGTGTCTCAGGTCAGTGTCAGGTCTCCACAGATGGAGATTAATTTCCTTTTTCCAGCGATAGGTGTTGAGGCAATGGCTACAAATTCCACTTTAGAGAGCTGACAGGGCATCATGTGTCAGCAGAACTTCACCAAATGAATTGCAGTTGCACTGTGGTGTCTGATGGTTACGTGGTGGAAAGCTGAACTTCTCAGGTTGGGTTTTACAGGACGGATGCCAACCTGCTCCCTTATCAGCTCAGCAGCTTATCACAGTCCTGTACAGACCGGAAAGGATGTGCAGAGCATGCACAGGCTATGAGATAATGGCATGTCCTGGAGTGGAGTAATCAGGTAAAGTGCTGTCCTCAGGAGAAAAATGAAGTAACGTCTTCTGAAAGTCTTAGAAAAAGCATCACCAGTGGTTGAACCGTGTTTTGTGGAAAAGCAAAGCTGTAAAAATGCTGCTGCTTTTATTTGCATCACTATTTAAAATAACTGGGCCCCATTGCCTTCAGTGCTGCACAAAGAGATATTCCTGCTCTTGGAGGAAGACCAGATCCCAGTCCTCCCTGGCTGTGCCCAGCTGGGAGAGCTGGAAGGGGACTGGCAGTGCCCAATGGCATCTTTTATGTACCTTCCATGCATCTTCCTGTGGGCCACTGACCAACTGCATCTCTGCAGGTTTGGTGCTTCCAAACAAGAAACCCGCCAAGACCACCCTTCTGCCTGAAAGGAGCCATCTGTACCCACCACTCCCTTTGTAGGGACACTCCTAAAGAATGCCACGCACAAAGAAACATCTTCTCTTTCTCTCTGTCTCCATCTCCCCCTCAAATAATAAAACCTTCAAAGAAAACAACTGTCTGCCAAAACTGTCCTTTCCCTAGGCCATGGTAACTCATCTCTTCCTTGGCATTATTAAGCACCTGGGAACAAGGGTTGTGCAAGAAGAAAGACTTCCTGGTGGGATGGCTCCTTCCCTCTGCTTGGCTCCCTCACAGCCCATGGCAGAACCACCTTCACTTTGGGAAACTCTGTTACTGTGGCTTCAAGCACAGACTTGAGGGCTGAAGTTACAGCCTGGTGGGATCCTGGTGCACCATGTTACAGGGGAAATATCCACTACCATTTCAAGCCTTGGGAATCAGTTCAGTCCTGAGAACAATCCTTGAACCAGTCCCAGAGGAGTTCATTCACACACCAAGCTTTTTCTTTTCAAAGAGGGTTATTGCACATGAAAGCCAGAACTGATTATTTTGACACCAGTATATTGACCCTTGAAGGTTTCCTGGTGACTTCACACATACTCATCTTTGAGCTATGACTACCTTCCAGCCACATCTCTAACTGCAGAGGTGGGAAGAACAAGTGTGTCTGTGTCACAAAGGTATTTCCATAGGGGTTTCCTCTGCTCTTTCTGTCCCAAGCCATCAGGAGTTTTGCTCTTCTGATCACAGCCTCATACTTACAAATCCTAGGGATAATTATTCTCTGTTTTGGTGTGTATGAGAATTTCCTGCACTTGGTACTAGAAGCAGAACACAGCCTCAGGGGAGTTGGAGAGATGGGCATCAGGGATGGGGAGGGGGGTATCCTGAGCATCCCTTGGGAACAGGGTCTTACAGGCATCCAGCAAAAGGATTTATACATAGAACTGGAGGCCTAACCTACCTTGCACACAAGCCTTTTTTACTCCCTGCAGTGGCCCACTCTTAAACTGACTCTGAAGGAGAAGCAATGGCTTTGGGTAGCAATAACATGCTCCCAACCACGTTTATAAATAAAACAAGAGTTTATGTTCTAAATCCCACATTTTGGAGAGCCCAAGGATTTAAATGGGATGGCCAAGACAAGTATCCCAAGCTCCTAGTCAAAGAGATGACACAGGACACCCTCTATGTCAGTTTGAAACTGCACCTAGATCACAATCAGTGAAGACGCATCTGATGTAATCTTCGAAAAAGAAAAAGCCCCGAATTATCACTGGCAAAAAAAAAAAAAAGAAAAAATTACTGTGACGCAGGACTCCACAGCATTTAAATGCAGGCTGGCTGGTCCCATCCACAGCACTCCAGGCAGGCAGAAGCTCCAGAAGCAACTCCAACACCAGCTCCCAGCCAAGCCACTGCTGTCCAAGCCCACCATGGAACACAGAGCAGGTGGGTATGACTGACCTTGCTACAGGCTGTAAGGTTGCCCTGGTTGATGTTCATCTTTAGCTTCACGCCTATATGCTTTAAAAATGCATCATGCTGCACAAAACTATTAAGATTTGCAAAAACTATGCAGAAGACTGAGACTAATCATTGTATTCTTTCCTTTTGGTTTCCTCTCTTCACCTGAACGCAGAGATCAACAGGTTTGCAATCTTCCTCTTCTGTTTAATGGTTCCTTTGGGCTCCTTAGCACCAACAAAGACATCAGAAAGCAAATTGAGTACAGCAGAGTGGCAGAAGAGTTTCACTACCGACATACAGCCCATGTCATCAGTGATAGAAGACCAAGCACATGACTTGTTTGAATTCTATGTAAGTGCACCATTTTCTATGTGCTGTGTCTATGTCTGTGGAGAAATCTCTTGAACTATTATAAAACACAAGAAAAACCATCAGAAAATAAGTATTTGGTTTAGAACCTAAAGTAGGCTCTTCTCTGTATTCCATGCAAGAAGGAAAGCATTTACATTGTGTTATTTCAGGGCACAGTTGGGGCAAGGGCAGCTGCAGAAATCTTGGGTGACTTTGCCTCAGCTCATCGCAAGCTGGGATCTTCCTGATTCACGGTGTTCCTTCTGAGCATTGGGCATCTTCTTGCAGGACTTTAGTCAGATCACTGGAAACATGGCAAGAATTGCTTTGCCCTTTATTCTGACCCTAGTGCTTGAGCACTTCTGCCAAAAATCCTGTTCACCCATCCCTTCCTTGGAGATGATAAATTGTTCATTGAACCCTGGTGTCAATGCCTCAAAATTCAGTTCCTGGGGTTGCGTTTCCAAGAGTATGTTGATAAAAATCAACATTGAATTCAGAGGAAATGTCATTCTTGAAATTCAAACCATCTCTGCTGAAACAGATGAAAATACACTCAGGCCAAACCAGATCTCTGGCATAGGACAGAACCCAAGATTTAGAAAAGCTGAGAACCAAGGCAAGCAGGGCATACTCTGTGCAATACCTGCTTGATCAAAGGGGTGGAGGTGTTAATATACAGATTGAACCACAATCAAAAACCCCACAAATGGGTACACAAATGAGAAGGGGAAACCAAAGGACTAACAATTTTCTCTCCTCTTCCTTCCCCACAGCAAAAGTGTGTCTCTGCAACCTTCCGTCCTCAGCCTGAGGAGATCAGCTCCAAAGCCAGAGACATGGCAAAGAAAATACACGCATGTCCAGCCTTCCATGCAAATTGCTGTGTTTTGCACGACATCTACAACATTCTGAAAACCCTGGGAAGTGACATGGAAACGCTCTGCAAAGAGAGCCCCAAAGACGTCATCACGGCCAACCTCAACCAGCTGAACACGACGCTGAGCCACGGCGCCGCCTTTTACACCTGCAAGGGCCAGGACCCGCCCCAGGGCCAGGCCATGAGCCTGGCAGACAGAAAGACCTACATCTGGTGGTTTTTAAAGAGGTATCAAGACATCATGCAAACTGCAGTAAAACTGTACTCTGATTAAATGCAGTTGGTTAAATGTGACTTGTCTGGGCTTATGGGATCAGTCTGATGCCAGGATCAACATTGATTGTATTTGCTTTTCTCTATAATAGAGAATATCATCTAGTTTAATTTAATATTTAAAGGATGAATGTGTTATTGATTGCATTTATTATTAAAGTATTTATACTGTATTATTTGTGATAGCAGATAAGGATGGACTAACGTGAGTCAAAGTAGTTTAATTAACCAACCCTGGCATATATAAGCAAACGGGAAAGTGTAATTTCAGTAATGTTAATGTTATTTATATTTTTATCTTGCAGTTATTTTTCAAAAGAAAAGTTGGTTGCCAGCAGGCTGATTTTGCACTTCTCTCTCTACTACTGAATTTTATTTATGAATTTATACAACACAACTATTTTTATAAATCTATTTAAGCATATATTTAGTTTATATATATATATATATTTATTCATATTTTTAACTCTTATATTTTAATACTGAAAGGGATGTATTTTCTGCTTAGTAGATGAAAGGTTTTACTCATTTCCCATTGTTGCCTGTGGATAGAAGCTGGAATTTAATTAAAATATTAAATAAAACAAATATTGCTGGATTCTCTTTTTACTAATTCTTTTTTACAATATATTTTGCACTGGCCCTGTTCTGCTCAGACTTCTCCAGGAAAAGTGGGTTTGATATCAATGGAGTTGCTGCCAGTCCCCAAAAGTCGGGGGGGGGGGGGGGGGGGGGGCCTCCTAGAAAAGCACTCAAGTTTCCCAAAAGGAACAGAGGGACCAAGCTCCTTGCTGGAGCCAGGGGAAGAATTCCTCCCAAATGGGCTCCATTCCAGACACAACTGTGGAGATGTCACATAGTGGTGACATGCAGAAGGTAAAATTCCAACTTCATCTCCTTCATTTTTAATAGAAAAGGAAGAATGGTTGGGAAAAAAAAAAAAAAAAATCACTGCCTGGGGATGTGCTTATCCCCAAGACTGAAGCAACACCTGCCTGACCTTTTCAGGTGGGGTCAGCAAGCCACTCTGAGCAGGAAAACAGTCACAACCCGAGGTCTTAAACATCACCACTGCCAATGACTGACACAAACCACTTAAGCCTGGCTGAACCAGAGGATTACACAGGGCCACTCCCTGTCATTTCCTCTCCCATGCACAACTTTTGTTTCACCTTCTAAATGTATAAATAGCTCAACAGTCCTTAGAAAGGGAAATGCTTTCTCAGCAGTGCCAACAAGATATCAAAGTGAGTCAGATGCTCTGCCCCAACTCACATCATGGGAAGAGCTACCTGAAAAAGAAGAGTTGTTCTTCCCCAGGGGGGAAGACTCAGACCAGTCACTGCCTAGAGGAAAAGGTGCCAGCCCCAGACAGAACAGTGAGAGAACACCTGCAGCCCTGTGGCTTTCCTGGTGCAGGGTCATCAGGGCTCAGATAAATCCTCCCCAGCCCTGGAGGGCTGCAAGTTGGGCCTGTACCACGAGGGGCATCTCTGCTGTGATCATGATTTGGTCACCAGCAAAGATCTCCCGACAAGCAGTTCCCCATTTATCCCGACTGAAAACAAAGCTTTCGAGGCCCATGAGGAATGAACAGTTTGGATGGAGGAGCCACAAATGGGCTCTGTAAGGAGTGTCAGAAGGGCAGCAGCAGCAGGACTCAGGGATGTGATGAGTCTCATCTTTCGTGGGTTTGTTTCCATTTGGTGGTGGAAAGGCATTGGCTGTATGACACACACACACCTTGTTCTGAAACAGGAACATGTTAAACATCTCTCTGGATGACAACAGGGGCTCTTCTGTGTTTGCACACAGGGAATTCCCCAACACCCAAACAACCCACCTCCTGGAGAAAGTCCTCAGGGATGAGAATAGGCAGAGATGAGCTCCTAAGGGCAAATATAGGTTAAAATAAATAAATAAAAGTCTAGTGAGCATTCCATTCCATTCTTTTAGCTATAAAGAGAGCCCTGAGCTGTCTGCCCCCTGAAGGGCCAGTTCCCTTACAGCAGTGATTTCATTTGGCATCATTTCCACAGAGCAAGCATAGGTCCTCTTTTGGCAGTGTTCACAGATTAGCAGAACCAGCCACAAAAAGAAGCCACTTCACAAACTCTCTCGCCACCTCAGCTGAAGTTACAGCAGCCTCTCTTGAAATCACCACTAAATCAGAAGTACAGAAACAGTGCTGTACAGCCACAGCTTCCTCCCAGAGAGCTTCGATAGCATCGCTGCAGTAACTCTGGTATTTGTAGTGCTTGGTCAAGATTGAAGGCAGGCTGAAGAGTTGGTTTATCACTGTTGAAACAGCACTGCTCTTCACTCCCACCAAAATGCTTTATGTGAGATCAAGCTTGTGATTTCTGAAAATTAAATGCAGAGTTCAAAAACTGCTGTACCTCCTGGAACCGCAGGCCTGACTCATCAGAAGTTCTCATCAGAAATACTACGTCAAAGGCACCAATCACAAGGGTAAGATCAACCAGCACAAACTCTTGTGCGGTAATTTTAAAATAAAATCCTTCTTTTCACGCTTCTGTTACCTTTCACTTCAACTAGAGCCTCAACGCTGCTTCCGCTAGGCAAGAAAATCCAAAATGCCAGGGAGGTGACAACTGAAGCACAGAGAGCTGGAGCGTCCTACCAGGGAAAAACAAAAACCAGTCATTAAAGGCAGATTTATTAATTTCCTTTCTTAAATGGACTTAAGAGCTCAGTGCCTAACACTGACATAAATTCCATGTGAATACCATGTTATCCAATCTCAGTGCTGCTCTGCAGAGTATCCACTGTCCAGGCAGTGTGTCAAACTCAAATCCAAGCCTGCAAGAAAATAAGACTATCAGGGCTCAAGACATTGGTGCAGCACCTCAGGCTTCATTAATTTTACCTGTTTTGGAGAAATATCAGGGCTACCTGGGAATTACTGTCTGTTAGAAGGAAGTGCAGAGACAGAAAAAAAAAGTTTTATGCTTAGTTTCATCACCCGAGCTCACTCTCACTGTTGTGCAGCAACTCCATAGAGAGGATACAAGCTCTGCTCTGGGAATGCCAAACACACAGATCCAAAGGTAACCCCAGCACTGCTCATTATGAGCTCTTGTCACCTTTTAGAGGTGCAAAAAGGATGCTAAGTGCTAGCCCTGGTCCAGGAACAATTCTACTTACCATTTCCCCACTTCCAGTTAGAAAATAAAGGCATTACAACCAGTTTCTTCCAAAAAATATCCTTTATTGTTTTGGTTGTAAATATAAAAAAATGCATTGCACAATTTAACAGACCTACTGAAAAGTGCTACATATCAACAGCACAACAGAAGTTGTCATGCAACAGAACAGGAAACCTAAGCAAAGCAAGAGCACAACCTGAAGTCCTCATACCTTCAAGATTTTTTTCCTTTTTTTCTTAACAAGAATGAATTCCATTCACTTAAAACACATTTAAATACAAGATTAGAAGAAGAAAACGAGCTATTTATTCATTGTATTGTTAAAAGGCTTGCTCATAACATTGATATCTTTTGATTGAAAGCCTTATTCATGGTGGAAAAGTTCAGACAATGGCTAGAAATTAATGCCATTAATATTACCTAAGGTGTGTTTCTTTGTAACTGAAGTTACTGTAATTGCAACTGAAGAACTCAAGTTTTACAGACAGAGCTATAGTTTGGTTCTACCACTTCTGCTCTAGCACAGTAAATGAGAAGAAAATCCAACCAAGAATGAAACAAAAGAAAACTAGAACTTTAACTGATGTTGTAGGAAAAATATTGGGGTCCTATAAAAGAAAAAAAACCCCAAAACAAATAATCTCCTCTGACACTCAAGTGTATAAATTAGGGAGTAATAGAAAAACTCCTGATGTCTCACCTAATTTAAAAAACTTCTTAAAGTTATCAACAATTGTCCATAGTCCTCCAGACTGGTGTAACTGAATCCCTAAAGAACTTAAACTGGATGTCATCAGCCTTTTGATTTTTGGTAGTTTTCCATGCAATAAAGGTGGAAAGGAACAAAAAAAAAAAAAAAAAAAAAAAAAAAAAAAAAAAAAAAAAAAAGAAGAAGAAAGGAAAATGTGAAAACAGTGAAAAAACCCATTCTATTTTCAGCAGTACCTTCTAGCTGGCAACATCAAGAATTATCCACTCCAGAAAACTGAGAGAATGAAATAGCATTCAAATAATTTGTACTACAAAAGCATTATCTTACTGAACGTTTCTGCAGTGACCTTCCCTGTCCTGTTCTCAAACTGCTTTTCAGGAGTTTTGGGCTTTAAAAGCAAACACAACTAAATTTACCTGTCCCTGTCACTTCTACCACATGTGAACACAAACACACACACAAAGGAATGTAAAAAAACCTGAAGATACAAAGGGATGCAGTTTTTCAATACCTTTGACAGCCCTTTGTCTTTTCAAGCCAGTTCAGATTTAGAGGTTTAAGCCCTTGCCTGTTTCCTGGGTTTGTCATAGCAGAGGTTACGTCCTTGTGTGCACAGGTGCTCCTGCACATGGCAGTGGAGGGCAGTGGATTCAGCAGGAAAGATGTAATTTTTTCCACACACAGACGAAGTTACTCACAACCTCAGTCTGAAAGGGTCACAGTAATGCCACATAGATAAAATCCTCTAAAAGGCCAGGGAAGCCCCACTTCCTCCATTTGCTCAATTTTCCACAGAGCATCATTGTAGGGGGAACAATGTATGACTTATGATTAATCAAATGCATACACAACACCAAGGTCTAAGGCACAGATGGAAACATTCTAGTAGGCCCCCCTTCAAGGAAGCCTTCCACAGGGGACTAGAAAAGCAGGGAAGAGCATTCCAGTCAGGTCAAATGGTATTAACCAAGAATCCTTTGGTTTTGTGCAGAGATCAGACTGTCACAGTGAAGTGTGCACTTGTCTCTGATCCCACTCCTCAGTAATTCCTTCAATTCTAGTTTGCTCCTGGACTTTCACCCCTTACTCCTCCTGCTAAAAGGAGGCCAATAACTGCAGTAACAGCTAATAACTACACCAGATAATGCCCAAGTTCTCCAGAACTTGTGTTTGGGGTGGGGCCATCTACAGTATACCAATTAATACAATTCAAGGTCAGAAGGAACCAGTAGACAATCCCAGTTTGACCTTGTGCATATCACAGGCCATAAATAAGTTATTTAGCCACTCCTTTACTGAGTGAAATACATTGGATTTGATGGAATACAACTTGTATTCAATTACATGGGGGTTCTCCAAAAGTTTAGCACCAGCAGACGTGCAGCACCTGCAGTTCTGTGCAGATTTATAGGCACTGTGTGTTTGGCTTACTTACTTTGGTGACACTGAGGAAATCAGAGCGCTTAAATCAGGGGAGAAAGTGTTACCAAACTGAAAAAAATAAAGTAATAAAACTCCTCAGTGGGTAAGAAAGACAGACTAAGGTGTTTAAACACAAATCAAAGTGGAAAACTATGCAGGAACTAATACATACGTGGTCTATCTCTTTCCATACCAATCTTTACTGGTTCTACTTGTTCAGATGTGAGACATAAACCAGCTTTTTTCCTCCCGTGTTTCCAAACGAAGTGAAATCACTTTCCTCATAAGGCTGACTGATAAAAGAAAAGAATTCTGATCTGCAATAACAGGGTGACAAGAATATGTTGAATCACTGCTTCAAAGAGCAGTCACATCATTTCTGGTAATTGCACTACATGGAAAGTATCTTTTCACTTTTCCTTTCCTCCCTCCTACACTCTTGCCTAAGTAAGCAATATTGAATTCTTTTCTCTTTAAGATTTGCAGTTGCTTAATAGTGCTTTATTTCTGCACCACAATTTGTTAAACAAGCACTCCCCCCCAGTTGTAACCAGCTCACGGTGCAATCAGATTGATACATTTTCCATCCACACCCACAGAAAAACTGTGAATGGACAAAATTTTTGGCAGTTCAGTTAAATTACCCCTTCCTATTCCTTTAAGGTTGCTTTCAGTTTCTAGTCCATTCAGTGAGATATGGATGTTAGGGTTTCAGCTGTCCAATTTCCCTGGGCCCTGAAGTATGATTGTACTGCACTGGGCTTCTTGGGACGGAACTCCCACGTCATCGATACCAGAAATGGTAAAAATCACACACCATCACTGCTGACAAGCAGGAGACCACATGGCAGGGGAGGCATTACAGGATCTGTTCATCTGAAAAGGTCAGCAAAAACACCAGTTCTTGGACAATATGCCTTCTGCTCTCTTGCTAGAAACCCAGACGTTTTTAACACACGAACAGTGAGATCGGCCCACCGAGGAAAGGCCGGGAGGGACATCTCCAGCTCATCACAGCGTAAAATGATTTTACTGGAGTCAAATTCACAACCAGTGATAAAAACGGGAGGATTGAAAGCACTGATTTAAAAAAGGATTTACTTATTCAACACTTCTTACCCAGATGCACCCGAAAGTATATTGTTTAACTGATTACAACATTATGAAAGACCTAGGAATGGATCCCTCCAAAGAATCTACTCACTATTTAATTACTATAACAACCTTTGCACACCATTCCTTGGCTGAGACTTGGAATTTTGTTGCTTCTATCACAGGGACACAGGTTTTCACATGTGCCATGAACTTCAAATTATATGTCCAATCTACTGTAAAAAAAAAAAAAAAAAAAAGAAAAGCATCTCCCCCTCTGCCTGCACAGCTACAGGAAGGTGTGTTGGTACAAAACATGCCATTCTGCCTTCCCCTTCAGCCCCCGGTTCCTCCATGCAGGGAGAGGGCCCTGGGGCTCACCTTTTGTGCCTTCTCCTTGCTACAGTGCTGCTCACACAGAAGGAACTCTGCAAGGAAAGCCATTAGCTGCAAAAACTCACAACAATGGAGAAACAAGAACAAACCTACCCCCTGTACTCAGTCCTACTCCCAGGTCTATTGTTTCCTTTCAAACTTTGACCCACCAAGTGGAGGAGACTGGGACAAAACTGAGAAAAGCTCCTTTCCCCCAGGAGAACCTACTGAGCCCATTTCAGTGTGTGCAACCCCCAAGTGTTCCAACTACTCCTCATTTTCCCACTGTGAGAGGCTGCACATCACCTCCAGCCTGCTCTTGGAACGGGAAGAAAACTGCTCAGGGGAAGCATTTCCACCATTTGCATAGCTCTGAACAATCAGGATCAAGTTGTGAGTGGAATTACAAGGGTCATGGGACCATCCTAGACTATGAACAATCAGCTAGAATGAACATCCCAGTGCTATCTCAGGATGAACAATCACTGCTGGAATGGGACTCAGTTTACCTGCAGCAGAGGACAGTACATGCTGAAACTCTCACACAAAAATGTTATGCAGTATTTTGAGTTTTAAACTTATTTTTACAAGTTTTCTAATTCATGTTGAACATAATCTTCCCATATAGACCAGGCTCAGCAAAGTCCTTCAGGTTTTTCAGACAGAAGGCAAAAAGAAGAAGCAAAAAAGACAAGCAAAGAACTGACCGCAAGTCTGTGTGGTTTGATACAGCTTCTGAGATAATAAAAAAGCCAATTTTTTAGCATCACAAACTCAATTCTTGTTTCTGAAGTGCTATTACATTTACCTACGGGTGTGTTTTATATGTGCACATTTTGTGAGGATGGCAGCTGAACTGTGCAGATTGCAAAAAACCAGTTTGTTGATTAAACTGGTATAAAAGTCATATCTTTATCCTAATTGCAGAATTTATACAATCTAAAACTGCTTTCTTGCACTTACGGCACGGCCTGCCACTCCCCTGCAATGGCTAAATTAAAAAAAAAAAAAAAAAATCAGCTATTTTATTTACTAGAAAATAAAGCACGTCTTGAAACTGATCAAAAGCAATGATACACTCATTCAAATAAAAATACACAAAACACAGCCTGAGATTTTAATTCTAAGTATTTTTGCCATGAGTTGACATCACTGACAGATTTTTCTTCTCCTTTGGTTTTTCGTATGATCCTGTTTAACAATTTTCAATATTCAAGTAAAACAAATGGAACTGAATACCAGAAAACAAAATAAAAAGCGTATTTTGCTTCATGAAATCAAAAGTATTTTTTCCCCTTGAAGAGCACGTTCCTTGGTGTACAGGATTTACACTTCAGAGAACTGAGGGTGTTTCATAGAAATCTCTTAGTTGCGTACAGATGCATTGATGGAGATCTATTGCTGCCTGCAGGGCTCAAACCTGCTGAGTTTACCTGAGCTCGGTGGTTTTTCTCACTTGACGGAGCACAGCACAGCACTGGAGAGGAACCAAAACATTCTGACAACGCTGCATCACCTGCACCTCTTCGGAAGGCAGGGCCAGGTGCCCTGAACAATGTCTCAGGTGATGGAGAGAATCCTTTCTAAAGTGCACCGACTGGAGGAGCCTGGGCAGGTGGGGCCTGGCAGGTTCCCCACCCCTGGGACAAGCACCTCAGGGTCTTTGGTTGTTAGGTCTCCCCAGCTCTCTTGTTCACCTTCATCACGGCCTCCCGGGCCTGCTCTGGCAGCTGCGACGGGTCCGTCAGGATCGAGGTGGTCCTGCTCAGGTGCCGAAGGGTGTTCAGCACCACTACAAAAAACAAACCCAGGAAAAGCATCAAGAGAAACCATTAGTCTGACTGATCTTTCTGCTACAAAAGAGAGCACCTCGTGACACTTATAAATGTAAGTTAAATACTTGCTGAATGGCAAGAGGGAAAGAATAAGCAATGATGCCCAAACAGAAGGTCACTCCAAAGCTGAATACAAATCTCAGAGGTCTTCCCTCACTACCAGATAAATCACACAGCCAACTAGAGCCAAGCTTTTGAAATTTAAATGTAGTTAGACTGTTTAAATTCTGGTATATTCAACATTTTTTTTTCTGTCTTCACAGTCAGAAGAGGCTCTTATTTTTTCAGTGAGCTAACAAAAAGGAAGCAAAAGTCACATTCAGCATCATGTGCTTTCTTTGTCATCCTCTGACTTTTAAAAAATGCTATTATATTACACTTTCTATGATCTGGAAGAGCTTCTGGATGGAACTTCACTTACTTGGTCTCAGAATAGGAAGAGTACAGTGCTGATCCAACCAGGCCAGTGCAGTTTCGTTCAGATCCTTAAAACTTGTTGTGGAAACCATCCCATTGAAGGACTCAAACAATGGCTTAATAATAATGCTGAACTGCAGACCATCAAATGTCAAGGGAGACAACAAAGGGGGAGTTCCAAACATTCTACAGGAAAGGCTATGACAGAGAAAACACTGGATTTCTAAATGGACTTCAACTGCCAGAGGGACTGCAACATTTCAAAAATTGTACTTTCAAATCTGTAACACTAAGGAAAAAAATTGAACCTTAGCTCCTAGTGATATTCACTATACTTTGCAAAATTCCTCCACACTGACCTGAAGGGGGAAAAAGGAAAGGGGAATGTGCAAGTTTTTGAACAGCTTCAGTAACTGTAATTTTTTTCCCCTGAAATCTTTGCTATTGTCTATTTACATTTCCCAGAAGACAGCCAGAGCTGCAGTTAAGAGTCCACAGAAGATTTCTTGCAGTACAGTAACCTAGCAAGAAAACCCTGCCTCTGCATTGCATTTTACTTTCCAGTTATCTCCCACACTTTGAGGTGAACAAGTCCTGCAAGAATCCATATCCACATGCAGATGTGGATGAAAACTGAGGACATTTGTTATTTAAGTAACTTGGCTTAAAGTCACAGCATCAGAATCTCAAGCTCTTGGCTCTAAAAGTACCAGTACCAAAGCCCAAGTTCATCAGGCTGGTATAAAAGGATACAATCCAAAACTTCCAGTTCTGCAGGGTCCTGCTTCTCACATACTCATCAAACAACCTCTTCATGTGGTCGAACCTTTGCCGTGTTACAGGAACCCCGGTAGCAGGGAGCTGCTGCTGGCAAGAACTGAAAAGATGTTTGGAGGTCAGAATCCCACTAAAAAGGACACATTTCTCTTCCAGAATAAATTGCAGCAGGAGAAAAGTGTGTATTCCTGGTATCTCTGGTGGAGGGGCTTCCCAGTGCATGATCCCCCCAGAGTGTAACTGCTCCGGTCAGCAATACAAACTGTTTTCCCAACAATTTTGTCTATATTCAAGCAGCAAAGTGATTTATCAAGCTGCTACAAACACTTCTTACAAACAACAAAACTGAAAACAAAGTATAACATAGAACAAAGTAATTTTAGGCATCCATTAAGGACAAGGCACATCAGGAGTCAAGGAAAAATTTACAGAGTTACTCCTAAGCAATGTTACAAAAGAAGATATAACGGAGATTCTTATGAAACAGATCAATTTAAAATAAAACCAAGCAGACTTCATTATATTTTGTAAGAAAAACAGAAGTATTTTGATTTACTGCTAATTCTAACATCATGCCTAAGCCTAAAACTTCTGGAGCTGGAAGCAAAGCCACGGGTGTTCTCAACATGCTGTGTAGTAGTACGTAACTATCATAAACCCAGCGAGCAAACTGAGGCACTGGGAAGGTGAAGGGATTTACCACAGTTATGTTCAGCCAGTGACAAACTTCTGGAGCCCAAGCCCTGTGTCTTATGCACTCAAACACATTTTCCTATAAAAACTGATTGCATTTGAAAAGAAACCTGCAGCAAAGCCATTGTGAAGAGTGAGAGTTTCATCACCAATGAGCTTTATAAAAACATCCTTGCTGGCTTCTTCTCAGAATTATTCTGACCTGACATATCCTCCCTGATGCTGCCACTGTTGTGCATTCCGTGCTCAGAGCTTGCAGAAAACCCACACAGTTTGCACCAGTGCCCATCCCACAGCAGCTCTGCTTGGAGCTTGGAGCTGGCAGCAGCTCTGTTCTGTCCAACACCCATCTGCTGCCTGGTGTGACACTGAGCACACACTCCCTGCTGTTTGGCCCAAGCACCACTGAAGCTGCTGCTCCATCCCTGGAAGCTCCCTGGTCTCACAGGATGGTGGCGTTCAGCTCCTCGATTTCCTCCCGAAGGCGCCTGGTTTCCTCCTGCATCTGTGTCCTCTCCTGCTGCAGCTTAGCAATGTATTCCACTGTCTTCTGGAGCGTGATGGCGTGGCTGATCTAGACCAAGCACAGACACACAGTTCACCTTCTGCAACAACCTGAGATTCATGAAGAGTTTGTCCTCCTAACCTGCACTTCAGCACCTTTTAATTTTGCTTTACTGGGTGTAAAAGCACAGGGTCAGGCAGAGCAAAACACTCCAGATGCTCAGCTCTGTGCTTCTCTGACTCCACACTCCAGTAGAGAAATGTGGCTGCAGGGGTTGTTTTCTTCCATAAACTACCTTTCTGCTACTTTGTTGAAAGAAGTATTTTAGTAATTTAAAATGTTTTATTTCATTATCTGTCCTCTTAAAAATATTTACAGTTCTTACTTAAGTACTGAAGGATGTGCTACATCTCCAGACAGATTTATAGTGCTGGTAGAAGAAGCTGGTAATATAAATTATTTAGTTTGAGAAACCTGAAGTTATTGAAGAGAAGGACCCACCAAAGGAGACCGATAACAATACTCTTCAGTTTTGGGGAACCAATTAAAAATCTGCACTTGAGAAATAAAATAACCAGACATTTTAGTAAAGCTAGATTTTCAAAAAGGATTTCCTTTCAAATAGGCTATTCAAGTCAGGAAGTGAAATTCTGACAACGTATCACCTAAATTTCTGAAACTATAAAAATTATGCAAACAAATCAGCATGCTGCACAAAAAGCTTTCATATTTTCCATGTTTTAAAGCTACTGGTATTTAAAGGACACAAAAAATTTTGTTGTGCAGATATATCTGTATTTCAATTTAGTGAACTAAGTTAACTAGTGTAGCCAGAGTAAGTTCTTAGTTTGGATAAAGTCATTTGACAATGAGAAATCTGCTGGGTCTCCGTAAGCCCATGTACAAAAGACAGGTGAAAGGGGAAAAAAAGGCTCTGATTCTTAAAGACAGCTGGGTGGTGTAAAGAGTCCTAAACAGATTTTCCAAATCATCTGAACTGAACATGCTTCTGACTCCTGCTGGGAGGCAGAGATCTCAATGGTGTAGGAAATTTTAGGAATTTACCTAAGCTTTTCCATTCTACGTCTGCTCACTGCTGTGTTCCAGCAGTGCATGCTCTGCTGTGCTCAGCTGACCATTCAACAGTGAAATCATTACATTTATTAACAAGACTTTTAGAATGGCTCTTTCTTACATTTCACATTAAACTGTAAATGCTGCTGAGGTACTTACCGACTTGGAGTTGGCTGACACCAAGCTGTTCAGAGCACTGAAACCAATCTTGATATTAAACCTTCGTTTTTGTTCTGAAAGATGCCTCATCCTTCGATTCTGCATAAATAAAATCAGCTCAGTCTATGCTGTTCTCCTTTACTGTTCTACTGCTATGACTATTTCAGCTGTTCAAATTCAGTGTCATTTTTGTTGACTTGTTGGCATTCACAGTCTCCCCTGGAACAACTCTCCAGAATTTTAATAATGAATTGACAGTGTGTTTGTGGACCAAGCCACCTCTGACATCTGCACCTATTTTAAACATCACATGCCAGGACGGCAAGGAGAAAACCTGAAAGATATTATATTACCTGGAGGTTCTAGACTTGTACAGTATGCACATGATTTGTTACTTGCCAGCATGGCATATGAAGGTTGTTTGAGAGATACTATTTGTCTGTGTAGTGCTTTAGCAGAAAGAAAAGGTCACCCTACACCTCTTTAGCTGTGTCATCAGGAAATAGAAGATTTAGGATTTATATTAACAAAAGAGCAAAGATCAGTGGACCCAGAATTTGTCCAGGCTGTGGTAGAAATACCTCGCAATCAGTAACAAAGAAAACAACTGGCAGGATTTTTCAGGCACAGGAGGAGCCTGCAGCCCCTGGATCCCAGGGCTGGAGAGCTACATAAACCACTCACAGGAGCTCCCAAGGTTGGTGTCCATAGAAAGAAAAGACTTTCCAAGCTATAAAGGAGCTCTAGTTTCTGCTCCAGCACTGGGAATGCCAGATTATTCCAAGGCCTCTGAGCTACTGAGGACAAAGGAGCAGCCGGTGGATCCCTTCCCAAAGCTGGGGCCACACCGCCGCCCTGTGGCTCCTGCCCAGCTCAGCTGAAGCCTGGAACAGCAAGGGATCATCCTTGGGATGCTAACACATCACAGCCGCAGCAGGGACACAGAGAAAGGATCCAGGAAGGAACAGAACAACTCCATATATGACTCCAAAAATCCCCATTCCACACAGAGGTGAATGCCAGGTGTGTGAAGGAGGTGCAGAGACCCTTAACTGTGTAACAGGCCAAGGATTTCTTTTTTCTGAGTCCCTCTCTGGCAGCACCAGCTCAAGTTGTTCCTACTGCTGCACCACTCAATTACTACTTTTTCCTGGGAGTTTGCCACAGGAAATCTGGGATGAAGAAACTTCTTTAACAGATTTTGCACTTTGAGAACACATTCCTGGCAGAGTGATGCTTTCTGGCAGCAGCTTACCATCACCCCACTTTATAATGAAGGAAAGCAGTGTAATAAAGCAGTGAAGTGGCTCCCAAAACCACAGAAAATGCAGGTTCAAGAGCAGAACTGAGATTTCCAGTGCCCTCTATGCTTTGCCAAACTGAAACAGCCATGTTACCTAGCAATACAGAACTGTTTAATCTAACAATGAAGAGGAACAAAAGCACATACATCTGGAGCCTGGCAAGTATCACTGTTCCTCTCTTGTCTTACAAAAGAGTTACTAACAGTCCACATCCAAAGCAATTCCTGTCAGAGGAGGTGTGTTTATATGGCTATGAAGCCTATTTCATTGCAGTATCCCTACTTTTAAGAATGCTCCTCCATCTTGTGACCATTTTCCCACCATCAGCCAGCGCTACTAATTTGTTCCTTTGTTAACTTACTCCCTAACAACAGAATAGGCTGCATCTCCTGCTTGTGAGCATTCATGCCAAGCAAATCACTGCCAACTTTCATGAGTAACTTGCAGCATGGTCAGCAAGGGGCAGTTCTGATTCTCCTCTGCAACAGATCTAGAACTTGAGTGTAGTCACAGGCTGCAGGTGTTAAAACTTATGTTTCTGCCCTGGAGTAATCAAACTGCCCTCAACTCACAGGGTACACAGAGCCAGAGAAGCCAGAAGGGGGTTGCCACTTGCAAAACAGTTAAGTAACACTCCCTTTCACAACAGAATGGATGAGAGGATTACAGCTGATTGTTCTGATGGGGTTTTTGTGGAGAAGTTTCTCATACCACCACAGAAAGTGTTCTGACAAGTGTTCAGCTTGTGTGTGAGGTACAACCAGTGCTCAGGTGCTATCTCTAGACCGCCGAGTTCTTACCCCAGTAATTCTTGAAGGGTTTTACAGGTGTAACTCGTAGAGTCTGTGGAGCTGCTTCTCTGTGGAGCAGCATAGCATCACTGGAGACATGTAAGTTACTCAGCAGGTCAAGAACTTCCCCTCCAGCGATGGCCAGAGCCCTGCAGACTGAAGAGCCCCAACAGAACAATGGCAAAAAGCCACAGTTTAGAACACTAAGCCTGAAACCTTTGACCAAGTAAACTGACACCTGTCACAACACTCCTGTGAGCCACAGCAGAACTGCTGTCATGACCATTAGGACCTGCAGGGGTACAGCTAAGCCTGGCCCCTCTGGTGACACATCCCTGAGGAGCAGAGTAGATTATTAGAGTCTGACATTTCGGATTGCACAGAGCAGCACAGATGCAGCAGCAAGCTAAGCCCAACACACAAATATGCTACTGTCCTGAAGCACAACTTTCTCTAGTCCATGCTCAGACATCAGGACAGAAAAGTAGCTATGAAGGCAAAGAAGAAAAGCCCCTCAAAGGAAGGGACACACACCTTAAATGCAGCCATAGTAGGGTCAGTGGCAGATTTTCCTGAGCAGCTGTTCTGAGGAGACTGTGGACTGGGGCTCTGCTCAGAGGTGCAGGGGGAAGCCTGACCTGAATTCTGACAGTCCCGGCCTTCATAAAGGAAAAAACACAAGACACATTAACAAACAACTTTTTGTAGCAAATGTAAGCGCTGAGAAGTTTCTACTCAGAATTGAACTGAAATGCAGTAGGCAACCAAATTACACTGTTTGATGCAGCAACCACATGCTAGAAAACATCAAGACTGCTGGGAAAGCTTAGGATACAATGTCACAAGTGTCATACATCCTGAATAGCAAGATGTAATAGTCCTTTCACACACACATATTTCAGCAAAGGGATACTGGATGTGCAGGCTGTGATTCCATCGTCCTACTGGACTCCCCCGTTTGTCTCTAAAAGCCTGGGACATGATGGTGACATTTACAAGCCATTTACCACCAGAACCAGCCCAGGGAACGCTCCGTCGATGCACATGCAAAAGGAGTCTTTGCACTTACCTACAAGGATTGTGTCTGAGATCCTCCAGTCAAAATCAGAGCTATGACACTAACAACAAACCTATTCAGCACTTCCTACACAGATGTCTTTCATTTCTTGGACAGCACATCCTTTTAGAAAGGAGCCACTTACAGGAAGCACAAAATCACAGTTTCTGGGGACACTGCACAGTCATTTAAGACAAAAATTGCGAACTACTGGATGCAACTGAAGCTGTGGGGTAGAAGGGCCTGAAAAGCTTTTCCTTCAAAAATTATCAAGGTATCCTCAAGGCCCATTTACATCCTGCCTACCCAACAGAAACACACTTCCATGTGCAGGGGGGAGAATGCTTACAGCTTTCTAACTTACTAGGTGTAGGTGAGGGAACTTGTGAACTGCTGCAGTGGGAAGGGATGTGCTCTCCTTTCACCAACACATCCTGGACTACACTAGGAGGGAAGAGATGTGAGACTGTGGACTGGCTTTGTTGACTACTTGGTGCTCGCTGTGCTGGACCAACCAGAATGTTACTACGGAACTCCGTCACCCCGGGAGCCTGGGAACAGCACAGAAATAGCACAGAGGAAAACAGAGAAAGAGAGAGCAGGAGGGGCAGTGTGGGGGCAGAGGGAGAGAAGGGATGAGAGAAAGGAGAAAGTGGGAGGAGAGAGAGTAAGAAAGAGAAAGAGAGAGAGAGATTTGTTACCTTGCCTTTCACTAAAAGTAGCAAATTAAGACATGATTAACAATCTGATGACATGAAACAAGGGCTAATATATAAGGAATTGGCAGGCACCAAAGTCAGGCTTCTGGCAGGAGACCAGTATCCTTTCATAACTTAAAGCAGTATTACAACACATCAACAGCATAATATACTAAAATCTATCTCCATCTTCCTGCACACAACATATTGGGGAAACCCACTCACATACCCAAGGCATGTTTTCCAATATGGCAGTGGAAAGGTGAGCTCCCTGGGCTTCTGCACAGTTAAAGCACAAGCCATCCCATCCACAGCACTGTGAATACAGGCCTCCTTGGAATCTTGCTGTTGTGTGAGACAGAGTCTGTCAAGACTATAAAATGCTTCCAGGCCCATAAAGTGACTACATTAAAAATAAGCAAACATAATGCTGAATGCACAAATGCATACATTGGGTAACAGATGATTTAGTGGACTCGTTACCCTCCTCAGCACATTATGGCTCTCACTACTTGCAAGTAACAGGCCTAGAAAACAAATATATAATTTTTTTTTCTTCTCCTTACTCTGACAATTCCAGCTGGTGCAATTGCAACATTAGACTGAGACGTGGCTGGCGTCAAAATCCCCTCTCTTTTTAAAGGTGCTGGAGTTACAATCACAGCTCTGGACTGTCCCTGAAAGGCAGCTGAAGAACACAATTCAGTTAGAATAGTTAATGAGACAAAACAAAAGCTGGAGATTATTTGGTATGAATAACTTGTCATTAAACAGGGGGGTGGATCAATGGGCATCTATTTGGTACTATTTCACTGCAGTATAAAATGTCACCAGTCTTCCAATAATCTCAACCCCCTTAATCCAGTACAAAGGACTTCAACACTCCAGCTATTTCTGAGTTTTCTAGCATCACTGTTTCAAGGTGAATTTACAGAGGTACGTAGTAATTCAGTGAGACGCAAAGTGTCTTCATTCTATCAGAGCTGGGTTTGACAGGAGGACGGCCATCCTCAGCTCTCCTCTCCCATCCACACTTTGGGATCTCAGACTTGCTCTGCTGATTCAGGAAGGGTCAATGACTCAATACTTCATGCTTCCTTGTATATTTATCTTAAATCCTTTCCCTCAGCACTTCATCTATCTAGTTTTACAGTTGCTTTAGATGACACACGACCACAAGACAACCAAATGTGATTGGGAATCAGCATCAAAATTCCAGAAAATATGCTAAAGATCCTGGAGTTCTGCAGTGCTTAGACAGCTAGAGGTAATTCTGAACAGCAGCAAATGTCTCCACATGAATCTGTGAAGATCTCCATATAACCAATGCAGATGTGCAGGTACTAACACAGAATTCATGCTGAAGCAGTTCTTGCCCAGTCTAGACAGAACATGACTGACCATCCTATACTAAGGGAAGAATCAGGCAAAGACACAACTTCTGTCTGGGTTTTGATAAAACTGAACCAAACATATTTGGCTTCTCTCTTGGCTGTATTGGTTCAGCTCTCCTTTGTACAAATAAAGTCATGATGCAGGAGCAGTGTCAGCACAGCTCAGTCCCTGCTGAGCCACCCCTCTGCAGGTCAGCATCAGGGTTCTGAAGGATGCACACAGAGCAGGACAGGGAGACAGTGCAGGGTTATCCAACGTCGCCTCCCTGACAGTGTCACCTGTGACTGATAACTGTGTTTTGACTCAACTGGAGTTTCTGCAGAGCCTCCGTAAGAGAGGACCGTGGATTGCACAAACCTTGCGCCAGCCCTTGCGTGGGTCTGTCTGGAGGAGAGCTCTGTCACTGACACAGGGAGTTCATTCTTTGAGCATTCCACATCTAAAGCTGGAATCACAACCCTTCCACTGTTCACTGTGGTTCAGCTGGACTTATGACATCTCTGTTGAGCTCAAGAGCCTACTCTCACCAGTGCATTGTGCTGCTACACAGGCTTGGCCTTTCTGACTTCCACACTTGGGGAGCTGCAACAACCAGCAACAATATTTAGAAGTCACTTTACATGATTCATGTTTCTGTTCTACACATGCATCTTTTCCAGACTTTCCTCTCAAAATCAGCACATTTATCCTGAAGTGGTGATAGCAGTGAAGTCTTGCACCTGATGAGACAATCTGTACAGGTTTTTAAGTCCTTATACCACCGAGCAGTTCTAACCCAAGATATAATGTATTTGCTTTATAGTCTGGAAATGATTTGTTTGTCCCGAACACAAATGACAGGCATAAATGCCTTGGTTACAAGTACTAATGTTTATTCTATTGCCAAAAATAAAGCTCCAGTATTTATATAAATTCTTGGATTTGTCCCCTGAGCTTGACCTCCCAGTAGTTTAAGAACACCACGATCCCCAAACACATGCCACTAATCTAGATGAGAAACAAAGCCACTGGTTGTGATGCTCTAGAAGTAAATGGTGGAGCATTGGGAAAGTAATATATGGGGTGAGGAACAACCCAGGAAGCACTGAGAAAGCAGGAGTAAAGGCTTTCTGAAAATGAGTTGCCTACAATCTTTACTAGGTGAGAAATGCATGTCTCGACTGCTGAAGGTACATGGACTGTTGGTTTATAAGACACAATAGATAGGAACACTGCCATTAACACCCTCGTGCTATCAATCATGGACCAAACTGATCCCAGTGACATCATAAAATTAGATCTTGCATCTGTTCTTCTCAACAGTGATTCTTCTTTTTGGTGAGTAACCTCACTATCAGGCCCTGGCAGACACACCTACTCCCTAGTAAAGCCTGTTTAACAGTACTCCTCCAGGCAGGCTTTTTCTTGAATTATTGTTGCACATTTCAAGTGGCTGAAGTCACTTGGTTCCCAGCCAGCACAAGTCTAAAAACAGCCTGCAATAATCCTAAGAAAAGCATGCTGCCTGTCCTGTCCAGCCTTGAGCTTTCCTACAAGGACCACCTCAAGCAAAATTCTCCCTCCTCATCTTGTTATTCTTTGCCTTGTGCAGCACCAGTGGCTCCAAATCCCACCCAGTGTGGAGGTCCCAGGTATTCCTATCCTGACCTGAAACCCACTCCTGACTTAAAGCTTCTCAGGGGTCTCTAGACTGCTTGAGACAAAGATCTCTAGCTCCCTCAGGAGATCTCTTTCTCTCCTCTCCTAGGGGAAGGTAACACTCTCTCCCTACTACTTCCTCCTCCACTGTGGCTGAATGCTCTGAGGGGCAGTTAATCATAACAGCATCACACCTAAATCCAAGGTTTCTATGGGGCAGGAGCACAGAGCTGATGCAGCTACGCAGCCCATCACAGATGTTACATGGAGAGACCCCCTTCTGGAGGTCAGCTTTTCACACTCAACCAAACTGCTTCCAATCCTTGCAGCAGCCTGGAGCATCCCACTGAACAGTGCAGCCACTGCATTCAACCAGTGGATTCAGGGGTTCTGCAGACACCCTCAGAAGCTCTGTTTTAACTTATTACGTAAAGCAAGAAAAGCAAGAAGGTCTTTTCCTCCTGCTAGTCCCACTCCGAAAAGGAAAACATCCCCCCACAGTGCTCCTCACCTGGGGTGATGAAGGCATTCTTTACCAATAAGGACACTGTTTCAAGCTTCGGAGCAGGCACTATTTTTTGTGACTGTTTGGGCCTTGTCCCAGCACTGGCCAGAGGAACAGGTTTGGGGAGTGCAAATGTCAGCTGGGACTGCACCTGCGGCCGGGGCTGCCCCTGCACAACAGCAGTCTGGAAGGCCAGGTTACAAGGCACTCCTGCCCCCGGCTGCTGCGTGGCCAGGACCACGCTCTGGCTCTGGCTGAAGGTGGTGGCAGGGGCGTTGTGGGTCAGCGTGGCAGAAGCCGTGTGAGTGATGACCGTGGATTCACAGAGGCCGAACTTGGGCGTTTCTGGAGCAGCGAAGGCGGCGGGCGCAGGGCTCAGGCTGGAGCTCAGCGGCACCGCGGGCAGCGGGGACTGGTGCTGGGCACTCGTGGGTTGCAGCAGTGGCAGGGACGTCGGGAACACTGACATAAAAGTTTGTGGCCCGCTGAGAGACGAGTCGGGAGGGAAGTCTGCTGGCTGGATGAAAGATTCCTCGCTTCTAATGCTGGAGCACTGGTCTGCAACGACGTCAGGAATGACAGGAGCAGGTACTGAGGAAGGAATCAGTCCATCACTGATGTTCCCTGCTGGAAGCGTGCTGGGCAATGAACCCGACGGCAGGACAGGAGACTGAGAGACAAGGAAATATCACTGATTCAGACATGTCTGAACTCCTCCTGAGAAGGACATGGCTCATGTCAGAGCCTTCTGTTTTAAACCTCTCTTACCTGGGAAGAGTGGCTGTTGCTGTCTGTGGTAGCTGAGCTGACAGCAGACACGGAAGGGAAATAATTACTGGAGCGACTGGGCGTGAATAATTCTGAAACATGAAAAGTCACTTAAAAATTTTCTACTTTCCATACTCAAGGTACAGCATTGCTAGATCCTAAAATTCACAGGAATATCAGTATTATTTAGCAAATAATGAAACCATGAGATTGTTGCTTCATACAACTGCTGTTGACTGAGCAATAAATTGCTGTCTCCCAGAGGAACTGATCTCTTTGGGATTGACTTCATCAACTTTCATGCAAACTGGGACACTGCAAAAATTAATCCTGTTTAAGGTTCACCTACACACAGACAGCCAAGAACTGATCCTCAGTGCAGTCCCACAAAGTACAGTTATCTGATGCAGACTGCTTGCAGAGCTAGCAAACAGATGTATGACTCTTTACTTCCATGAAGAGCCATAACCATCAAAGTTGTCAGCAGTGGTTTAATGTCATATGGAATTCTTGACAGTGCCATAAAACATTCAAAGACAAACAAAATATTATATGTCTTCATCAGTAAGAAGTGTGAAATGAGGAAACCTTAGCTATCTGTAACACTTAAACTTATTTTAAAACCTAGTTCAAAATCACAGCAATATTTAAGAAATTAATGAACTCTACATATGATTCTTACCCTGAAAAGGCTCAAAAGTATCCATAAAATCAAAATTTGGCTGGAGAGGAATAAGCCCTGGTTGAATCATATCAGCATTTCCTAAGTGTCCTGCAAAATTCAGGAGATGGATTAGATTAGCTTCACATCACTGACATAATAACAGCAGTAGGATTAAAACACTCCACAGCCAGGCTTGGCAGAGATGTTACAGAAAAACTGCTGCTGAAAGGAAGTGAGCATCTGCTTCTCTTCAGAGCTACAGCACAGTCCAGAATTCAAAGCCATTGGGGAATGAAACTTTCAGCTAATAAAATGGAAGGGGTGCAACCTGAAGGCTCTGACATCTGGTATTGCCAAGCTCGGACGTCTCCTGCTCCCAAACCTCCTGCACTACACACACAGCCTTGCTGGGAAGCACAGCCTGACCCACCGCAGCTCACAGCAGAGTATTGTAAAGTAAACCACCATCCTTTAATTTGCCTTGAGTACAATTCATGTAAACCATGGCTGCTCTGGAGTTGCTCAGACATCCATGCAGCAAGGATGGTGCACAGTGGACATGTGCCATCCCATCAGACAGACAGAGCCTCCAGACAGAGCTGAACAGCTCTTGGGATTGTTTGTACAGATGCGACTTGGCACTGGCTGTACTGGACAAACAAAAATACACAGGCACTCCCTTAAAAATACACACACAACTATGCTTTGAGATAAATCACAATGCCTTCACCACTGATAAAGTAAATACTGCTCTTCAGAGCAACATTAGGGGGGCAAAGCTGGGAGCAGCACCTAAGAAGCTAAGATAGAAATTAAATTTGGATCATTAATTGGGATTCCGTAACCTACAGAATCATAAGACAGCCACACTCTCTTACCTGTTTTTATCTGTATCAGCAATATAAGATAGATTTCTTAGGCAAGGCTACAAGAGCAGCAAAGCAACAAACCAGAGTTTTTGTAGGGGTTCTCACTGCAACATAGCTACAGCCAACAAATACCTATGTCCCTGGAATTTGGCCAGGAAACCAGCTGATGTGAAGACAGAGTGGAGAACAGGGTGTCGGTGAACTCGGACATGAGCATGTCTGCATCCAAGAGGCTGCCTTCCTCCATAGGGACAGGGGTTTCTCTGCCATACCTTCTTTTTTGCCAGAGAACCACATCATCATCCTGTCAAAGCAAAGGAAGAGAGGTCAGGCTGCCTAGACAATGCCAAAGCAGTCTGGTGCAGATCTATGAAAGCAGCCTTCATTTTTCACATTTTTAAAGAACCTCTCTTTGAGGAGCCATTAAACGGACTGAAACACATCAGTGGTGCTTCTGATACACCAACAACTTCAGCTCACTGAAATACCACAACATTCTGGGAAAGGTTTTTGTCCAAAACCCAGATATTGACTAGAGGATGTAAGACAAATAACAATACTTCCTTGTTTGATTGATTACACAAGTATTTTTGCACCTAGTTTAACAATCCCTTGGTCTGAATAAAGATTAAAACCAACATGAATAGCCAGAATGCAAACAACTCCGGTCTTGTGAGATGTATCTGAAATTCTGAAGTGAAGTGTAATTGTACTCCGAGTTTGCACAAGACACTTTTTGCCCATGAAAAATACAACATAATGTGACTTGGCTTACTCATCCCTCACTACAGGCTGAGTTAAACTGCACTGCCTTGCAAAAACAACAGAACAGCGCTTCTGATCATCAGTTTATACACCCAAAGTAGGTTTGATAGCTTAAGGGGACATACTAAATGGCGATACCACTGTTTGTTCAACCATTTTGTCCTTTTTTAGGATCCTGGCATATTATCTGCCTCAGCTGAGGGCACAGCAGGAAGATCTGCAACATGTAGCTCACACATCTTCACAGATCCAGTTAAACAAGCAAGGCAGCAGTGCCAGTTACAACTCAGTAACAAGATGAAATCATGTGCCAGCCCTCAAAGAGATTGATCTCTCTGGGTATGCAATGCTGATTCCCATTTCATCTGTCACAGCGCTTTACATTCAACCTCTCCTCCATCCAATTTAAGCTACAAATCTTACATTGCTCTCTAAGGCACAGAGCGTTAAGGTGTCTAACCTTAATTAAGGCTTAAGCAAGATGCTTGTCTTTAGATTTTAATCAAAGCAAGCTACTGCATGTTACAGCTTTGTTATCTACTGCGGGTTCTACAAGCATAAATGCTGCCACTTCTCAGTGGTGTTACCTACCCTGACCAAACTTGAAAGATCTTCATCTTTATGTTTCTGTAACTGCAAAAGGAGAACAGAAGAGATGGTAAAGTCAGAATAGGTCCTGTATGTGCCAGTAGAAGACCTGATTTGCAAAACTTTTAAGACCCAATCATGCACAATCAGTCCCAGCACAACAATTTTTATTTAAGTGGAACTAATCCAATGAGCACGTCTGTACCAGCTTATCATCTGTTTTAAGTACTCTTGCATGCCAGAAAAAGCAATAGAAAAACTCAAAAAGCAACAACATACTGATCAAGCTCAAGTAAACTACCAACAGACCCTTTTCTTGAAGTATGTTCTCCACTTGTGGTATTCCCTGATGACTATTTCAATTCTTCGTTTCCAGTATTTCCCTTCTGTTGCAATGGCCTGAGAACACAAACACATACCATGAATTACACGGAATCACATAAGAGCTGAATATTCAATACATTTCCAAGCAAATATTCAGGCATAAAAAATGCAAAAGAAAGCATGCTAATTCTGTTTGAGCTCATGTATCAGCAGCCCACACTGTCCCAGAGTTCAGCTATCACAGAGCAAATCTGACAGTACTAACTTCATCTTTCCCACAAAAACCAAACACGAGATGACATCTGACTGCACTGTCAGCATCTCCCACAGCAGCTCAACCATAACCAAGAGTTAAGAAATGGCAAAAAAACTCCCTTTAAAATTAATTTACTGAAATATAACATATAAAGCACACAATATCCTGTGAATTTCACAAGGTCACATGCACAGACACACACATAAGCAAAAGCTGCTATGAATGACACAAAGCAATAGAAATCTGATGTCCAGCTCAGGGAGAACCTTGCAGGCCACACACTGATGGCAACAAAAGGATCAGACAATATGGGTCTTCAATGTATCACAGAGAGCAGTGTGTAAGTTGGGGAGAGCAGACTAATGAGAGCCTTAACTTTGTGTTCGAGGGTCACTTTCAACACAAACATCAACACTGTTCTTTCAAAAACCTGAGACAGTTCCACAAACTCATCTGGAACTCCTTTGAGTTATAAATTATTCTAGAGTTATGCAGTATAGAGAGAGTCACATATTGCCACATCAAGGGCCTCACTGGTTTTCTGCAAGGAGCCAGAGGGCAGATGTTAGTTTTCATTTATGTTCACAGGAGCACAAAAATGAAAGAACACAAATTCATATTTGCTCTGTCTGCGAAACTACCCTGACACAGAAAAAGAAATTACTTGTTCTCTTGAAACCACACCTTGCCAATTACACAAAATAAAGAAAACTCTCCCAAGGTCACTTAGATTCAGTCCTGAAAACAGTCATCACTCTGATTTCCCACCAACTTCCAATCAGAAGTGGCTGTCAAAATCTTAACTATTCAAATAGCACTTCTATGACTTATGATTCATTAAACTACAACATTAACATAAGTTACACAGATAACAAATGTCCTTCTGGTTGCACCTTGATCATCTTAATGTGATGAACTCACAAAACCAGGTTCACTCTGGTTTTAATGGTTCCTTCTAAATAAAAACAGAGCACAGATTGGCTATGCTGCCCTTGTTTCCAGCAGACCCAAAATCCTGTTACAAACTCCAGAGCCTGTTCCTGGGGTTTCACACACCTCTGGCCGACGGTGCTCATCGACGTCCACGGAGCCGTCCAGTGGGGTCACAAAGTGGCACACGGGGTTCTTGCGCTTCTCCAGGTCTGAAACAACAGCAAAAATGCAAGTGCTGAGCATGTGCAGGGCCGGCAGAGAGCTCTGTCACTTCGGTGGCAAGGTGTGACAGCGGGTCTAGCCAGGATTCCTTCCCGATAAACAACAGAAACAGGGAGATCTTGGGCTGTGCTGGGAGCACTCAGCACATCCCCAGTGCAGGCACATCTAGGAAAGCCCTGATCCAATGGCACTGGCTCTGAAACGTCAGGCCTTGAGCAGATTCCTGAGCTTTTCACTAGACGGTAATTTCAATTCTCTTGTTCTCACCGATGTCTCACGAAAGACCCGCCCCCAGCGCGGTACTTACACTGCATGTACCAGGCCCTCCAGATGGCGTTATTGAGACGGATTTTATCTCTCCACTGAAGCTTCAATCCCTTAAAATTTTTCCATTTTGGTGAAACCAACCTTCCGCTGCAACAAAACAGAAAACGAATCATTCTGCTTTCAGTTTTTCTCTCCTTCCTTTCAAGGCAAAGCATCCCCCTGTAACAGCCAAACTGTCAACAGATAAAACAACAACAAGCCACACTTGGCCAGTCACAACTTCTGCTTTTTCCACAGCTCACTGAGCCAGGAGCCACAGATGAACCCAGTCTTCAAGACTCCTCCATGTTCTCATCCATGAGAACTAGAAACTGTCACAACTGGTCTCACAGATATCAGCAGGAATTCAATTCATTTCACCCACACTTCTCTTTGCCAGTATCACACTTTTTCAAATCCCCTCCTATGAGCTTCCACCAACTGGGAACAAGATCACTCAAAATTAAGAGGCTTCTGCATTGTTTGGTCACATATAGTTGTGGCTTGGACCTTTTGAAGTCCATTCTTACACTTCCATTTGATTTTTCCAGGCTTGTAACACTGGGAAGGAAGAATGAAATGCCAGTTCTGGCCCACAAAAAACCACAACCCACCAATTCTACACTGCTGGTAATCAGAGCTGGGCACAAAGGAGTACCAACAGGCTAGAAAGAGTAACTTTTCTCCAAGGAAAGGCAAGGCCGGAAAAAGAAATGGCTGATCCTGGGAGGTGGAAGGGAAATGGAAGGAAAAAGGAAGAAGCAGCAGGGATTCCAGTAAACACTGTATAAACACAAACTACCCAGCCCTTAAAACACACCTTTATGAATCATTAATCCATACTATTGACGGGGCAGAGGAAGTAGGAAATACTCATAACACAGTAAATTTCAAGCTGGAGATTAAAGTATGGGAACTGTGCCTATCCCAGGTTCTCCCTCCTGTTTTTGGGAGTTTTAGCCCCACATCTTCTCAGCTGCTGCTTGTGCAACCTTGCTATGAGGGAACTGGACCAGCAGTACCAACTGGAACCCATATAACAACAAAGGAAACAGGGTCACCTTGGCACACTACAAGCATCAGGTCAAGAGGCACAACAAGAAGGAGCAACAGGAGCAATGTCACCTACAAACTCTATGCCCTCTCAGAAGAGATCCTTGAGCACGTGGTCAGTCTGGAATGGTCCCTGCCATGAACTGCAGTGGCAGTGGAGATGTACCAGCACAGACAGTGCCCCACCAGTCAATTTGCCTCACACATTCAGTACAAATTAACTCAGAGAGGAATTATTTATCCTTAAAAGCCCATTTCACATTTAAGCTCTAAAATTGCTGTGCAAATAGGAAGCACATCCTACAGAAGTGCCAGGCACTTCCCTTAGCTCACCAAAGCCCATGTATAGAGCCTGAGGCTGGAGAAGTGATGATTCCCAGTTTCCTATTTGGTCTGGGAAACCTCCCAACAGCAGCTCTTCTTAAAGATATCTTTTAATAAAACTTGCAATACTATAAACAAGTAAAAAGTTCTCAGCCTAAACAAAAGCAACCAGAATGCCAGAGCTGCCAGTAACAGGATATTAAACGAACATTTTTTCACATATTTGGCTCACCATTTCTTTCCTCCCTTGCTGACACCACAACTCCCCTCACACTCCAGTACTCCCACAACTCTGACAGTAGCAGAGAAGCAAATGCCAGACTTCAGCCAAGTGACAGGTGAAGAAAACCAGCTCTGCTCTTTCAATTTTACTACTATATAAAATGTCAGTTGTGGCAATAGGTTGTAACAATGCACCAGCAGGTGAGTTGTTGCCCGACTGCGAAAATTTTTTTTTCCTCCTTGTCCTCTTTAAAAATAAACTGCAATGCTCTTGTATGCACAACGAAGCAGATGAAGAGACCAGGTATGAACCACACTAAAAGGATCATTCCCAGCAGCAAGAGAACAGGTATATGACCAAGTTGTGAGCCCTGTCCATGCCCAGCTTCCCCTTTGGGGTGTAGGCTGTACACTGGGCTATGCTACAAGGCTCTGCTGTGGCCTTTGGGATGCTGGTGCTTGATAAAAAATAAAAGTATAAACAAAATTTGGTATATGAAATAGAACATCAGCACTCCCAAGACAAGCAGACTTGCTGGAGCAAGCAACTTCACTGACTGGGAGTGAGAGCAAACCATGTCAACTATTAGCAAGGAATAGAAAACTCACTGTTAATGTATTTTGCTCTCTTTTCTCTGTCACTGGGCTCTAAGACACTCAGTACAATCAGATCTGTATGGTCACAGTCATTTAGGAAATCCTTCTGGATTACTTCTTTTCAGTAGTGCATTCATATGCCACTTTTTGAAATACATCTCCCAAAACTCCACTTCTAAATTTCAAGACTTTTAGTTTATGGAAAGATCTCCAACTATTTTATCTCACTGTTATCCAGCCCATGTGTCAGGGCAGAGGGTGGATCTCCACCCATTTAATATTTCTCCCATCACTGCAAACTGTCCCAACACCTTCAGCGTTCACTGCACAGCCAGCTCTGCCTCAGAACCACCGCACACCTTATCTTTCCTTCTAAACCCAGACTAAAGCACATCTTTTCCTGTTTCTCATCTGTACATTAACAGTTTGGAGACAGGAGATTACCGTGCTGATGCATCACCAGCACTGACAAAGTGCCCACATGCCTTTGAGTAAGAAATCTGTCAACTTAATGTTCATCTCTTCTGTGTGACTCGACAGTTTGCCAAAGCAACAAAACTCTAATTATCTGCACTCAGAATAACAAGAGCAAATGCTTTTCTATAAAAAGACTAAAAGGAACTGTAATCAAGTCTGGTACACTCCTTGCATCTTCAAAGAGCTAATTAAAACTGGAATTAAAACACAAATAGTTTAAAATATTTTCAATTACATTCTTAGAAAATGCTAAACAAGACTAGTACATCAAAAGAAGGAAGTGATTAAGAACCTATTCTTAAAATAATTATTATTTTTAGTTCCCATGGGAGCAAAACACAAGTCCAGCTTGAGGTCAGAAGTGAAACGACTTCAGCCTCAGTGGAGAGGAATCAGCATGAAACTGACAACAATATTTAGACACTATTCCAAATTCCAAAGTCAATGGACAGTTAATTACTTTGAACACTGTGACTGAGAGCAGCTGCCTAACTGAAAGCAGGCTTCGGATTTTAAAGCAGCAAAACAACAGAGGAAAAAAGGAAAAAACCCAAACAACTGGAGACACCATCTGGCTGCTGCTCCTGCCAGTTCTGTAAGACCACGCCAACTCCTAGAGCAAATGTGGAGCAACTTCCCAACAAGTCACTGTGTACCTGCAGTACAGCCCAACAGCACACCCATGGTCCTGCCCCCTCTCCAACAGCTGCTGCAGCTCTGCAGGGATGCTGCTTCCAACCAGGGGAACAGGAGAACATCCCAAGGGAGAATGGGACCCAACAGTGCACTGTACAAGCCAGGACAGCTGCACCCACAGCATGTGGGAATGCTGGTGCTGCACAGAGGGTGCCCAAGCTGAGGAACACAAGGAGCCAGGCTCGAGGGTGCATCCTGCAGGGAACACTGCCGCCAGAAGCTCAGCTCATGCAAGCAATGCCGGAGAAAGAGGTGACTTTCATGTTCTCCTCGCTATCACACATAGCATAGCAAAGCAGCTGAAAGCCATCTGACAGGTAACTAGCAATGCATTCCAGCAGCTCAGCTCAGTTTCCCATGCAGAAATCTCCACCTCCTGAGTCCAAATGCCCTCATCAAGTGATTTGATCACAGCAAACCAGCCAAAAGTGCTGGAAATCCACTTGGACGCAGTTGCCCCAGCGTGCTTTGCAGGAGTCGCCGGGCTGTCACAGGAGAGGCTACAGCCACCCGAGGCTGCCACTTCCATTTGCTGCAACTTTCACCTACAAGTCCTCAATACACCAAGAGAGGCTGGAGTCCATTCCCAAGGTTTTTTTACGTGCTGTTTCCCAGCTCAGAAACCTCCTCAGGCAACTGGGATCCAAGCAAGCAGACAAGTAACACAGTACTGATCTCTCACAGCTCTCCATTTGTAAAATGCCAGTGAAAGCAGCTGTGTTTTAAAACAATTAGATACCTTCAAACATCACAAAATTTGCAACAAAGTACAAGAAACAGATATCCACTGTGAGAGTGTGATCCAATTCCCTTCAACACCTTTGATTTCTAATTTTTTCTTCAATCAACTGAAATGTAATTAGGGAGCAGCTTTGTATTCTAACAGTACCCTGACAGCATCCACAGTATTAGAAGCAAAGTTTTGCCTCTGAGAATCTCATCATTTCGTTCTAGGTTAATAACACTCAGTTAATGATCTTGCGGGATATTTTAGTGATGCTTTTGATTCAGTAGAGACAAGGCAAAGGGGTTACCTTCTTTCTTAACAGACACACGTGAGATGCCATTCAATGCTGCAAAATTTAAACCAGTAGCTCTCCCTAGCACTGAAACAACACTAATATTAATTAATAAATTCAATGAGAAACTCCTTCCAACATCTGTAGAAGCACGATCAAGCTCTGAGATGACTCACAACAGAAGAATTCCCTGTTCTCCTCCCTTAATCAGAGGATTTTAAGATGGACTTCAGTCAGCATAAAACCACATGACAGAAGCACCCTCCGGATTTGGGCAGAAAGGGACACTTATCTGTATGCAAACCCAGAAGAAATTTGGGGATTCTTCATTAATTATTAGCATTAAGAAACACCAGCATTTTAGGAAACTGTTTTCTACAAAGAGCACTGAAGGGGCAGAGAAGCAGACTTTAAACTATTAAGATAAATTCCATATATCCTCCACTTAACAGGTGGTTCAAATACACGTCGACTAAATGGAAACTATATGGTATAGTACAGCACAGCTTCTGGGTTTTACACAGCTCAAATGCTTTATTCAGCTGTTTCTGATTCAACTTGCAGTTGCCCAGTTTTTATCTCCCTCAGAAACGCTCACAACAGTACCACAGCCTTATGTTTAAATCCTTTTCTAACAGAAGGCAATAGGGAGGATTTTGCTGTAAACATCAGCCTGAAAAATCCCCTTTTCCCATTCAGAAAAATCCAAGTTCATTCTCCATACCATGACATTTAAAAGTTGCTGAGCAGGAATTCTAGCTGGGAAGTGATCTTGGGATTGTAGTGAACTAAATGCTACACCAAGTAAGAAACCTTTAAAATACCCTCTGAGGGTGGAATGCAGGATCTCCTCCTTAAAGTAAGGAAAGAGCGAATTACATGCCCATGGCTACAAAGTGTTCGAGTGACAGTGCTAGAAGTAGGACACGAATTGCAGGGACAAGGAAAATCTCTGGCTACATTTGGCTCCCTAGCTCAGGAGGTGTTATTTTTTTCTCTTGCACTCAGAGAGCACCTGGCCAAGATCTATCGTAGATGGAATTTAAACACAAACCTCCAAGCGCTGTGGTTTAGATTCCACAGGCCTGTCCTGCTGCCCAAGTATGTACTCCCAGCAAGCCCAGCAGATAGGCTGGAAAGCAGCTACTGTGTGTCCGCAGGAATCACTTCTACAGACCACTGGAGTCTAGTGTGCTATGGTTGTAAACAAATTATTTTGGTTTCAAATCTGAATTTTGTCAATTCAGTCTACGGGAACAAGCTACAGAGAAGTCCTGTGTTTTCCTGTTTAGGTAACGGATTCCCACTGCCCTTGTGCTAAAACAACTCTTTTTTGCCTTATTAGCTCCAGCCTCAAAACCCACTTCCTCTGTGCCTTCCCCCAGTTCCTTCCTGCACATGATCATGCAATTTTTTGAGGTAGGATAAGAATTTTACTTTTATTACAAGTAATGGCAATAAGGCTCTTAATTTAAGTAACAGGACAAAAATCTGCTTTGGTAGTACAGTAGCTAAATAGATTAGCTTTCCCAGCAACACAGAAAAGGAACTTTCTGGCTCCTCCCCAGCATTTTTTTTTGAAGGCGTGGTTTTAGTTTGTTTTTTAATCTCCAATCTGTTTTGTTGGGGAGTTGGGCCTGTCAGCTCAGCTCTCCAAGAGCCAAAACTAACAGTATTTCCCCAAACAAAGGTTCATTCAGAGAATCAGATTATATGCATTGTGTGTTGAAGCAAAGGGGCATGCAAGAGAAACCAAAACATTTCTACACGGCGTGAATGTGTGTAGGACTGGCGAGGAGACCGCGTTTTAGCATCTTACTATTCCTGCCTACAATGTTAATCCCAGCTGCAGCCTGAGGATACTAATCCCAGACAGAGCTCATTTTAAAAGCCAGATTTAGGGCAGGTCATTTGCTTGGTTACCTGGTTCATCCTCCTTACCTGAAATCCTCCCACAGTAGCAGGCTCAGCGTTGTGGAGGGATGTTCTATTCCCCACAGACCACAAAGGACAGCAGGGAGCTTTGTGCTGAAGTTAAATCAAACATTTTAAAACAACCAAAACGTCCCCTCACTATTTGATTTATCTCCTTTTAAAAATAGTACTTCCATCTTGAAGACAGAGATATTGGATCAGAGAAGTATTTTTCCTCTGTCATGAGCATTATCTATTAAGAAGTGTTAGAAAAATAAAAATGAAGATCAAATTTAGCCACTGGCAAATTGGAATTGCAACACCTGCTAAGGAACACGTTATCTGGACTGATTTCACGCAGGCATGCTCAGGTATGCACCTCCTGAAATGGAACAGGAAAGTAGAAAGGTCAGCTGTGTGCCAGAAGCAAATACTCCTGTCCCAACAAATCCACAAGAAACTTTGATTTATTTATATTATAAATTCAACGCTATTTTAAGCTTGGAAATTTAACTTAATTTGCATAAATGAAGGTTTGCTGTGCCTGGGCTCTTCCTCTGATAACCTCGTCTACACCGGACTCAGGAATGACCAGGCAGGTGTTGTGCCAAGGCAGCCTCCACAGGGAGAGCTGAAAAACTCATGTTTTGAGAGCATTATCACACCTACCCGACAGCTTTTCATACCACCATCATTGTGTCAACCAGGGAAGGGAGCCTCATGCTGCAGTTTTAGCCAAACACAACATGGACAAGGTCAGCTTGTGCAGGAGGAGGCTGCACACACAACCTGCAGCTGGGAAGACCACTGAGAAATGCCTTCGCCAGATGCAGGTTTCATGCAGGTTATGAAAGGGTGAAAAGAGCACTGGGCAAACATAAAGAACAGTACAAATATCAAAGAGACTTGAAGGCTATAGTGTCCTTCAGCCAGTGGTTATTTAAAGACTCAGAATATTTAGACAGTTTCTCATTTCCAGTCAGAAATCAAAGGATATTTCTAGAAATGTTCCTGCTTTTCAGACACTTGTCCAACAGTGGCTCACTTTAGTACAGAACTGGAACAGCAAGAAAAGAAAAAAGCTTAAGTAATGTCATTAATATGTCAGCCAAAAGGCTGAGAAAATGGGCCTTACCATCACATCTCTCACCACTCACCCTCCCAAAACCTCTCCCTGATCCCTGCTGTCCTTAACTTTGTCCCTTTACAAAAGTCACATACTTTGTAGCTTTATAAACATTAACACTTTATAAAATGCCATACACTTCCACTGTCAAAAATCAGGACCTTCTTAAAGAACTACCAGAAACCTCATCATGGAAAAAGAGGCTGACACAGAAGTGACACAGTGCTCTGAGATCCAGGCTCAGAGGCGAATCCCACCCCTTTCATTGCCTAAATCTGAAATGCCATGATGGAGAGCTGCTGCCCATGGGCACAAAGTGTGTCAGTGGCAAAGCAAGGACAGAACACCAGCCAAACATATCCTGGCCACACACCCCACACTAGAAATGCTACCAGCAAGAGAAAGCTTTAGCAAGGATTAGGTTTACATTTTTCACATCAGATCAGTACATTTGGTTTTCGTTCTTTGTCAATACATTTGGTTTTCCTTCTTTCTGAAGTGATTCCTGTGCTCTCATGCATGGTGGAAAGAAGTGACATTTTTAGAGCTGCTTCAGTATAAAGGGAAGTAATCCTACTTACTTCAATGTCTTCAAATTTTCCACTTCTTCCTAAGACTTGATTTCTGCCACTGGCTTTTCATCAAACTTCTCAGAATCACAATATTCACTACAAAGAGCTGTTTCCCAATACAGATGATCAGGAACTGATAGGGTTTTGCAGTACACCTCCATTTTCATTTAAAAGGATGGCTGTTGGTGAGGACCCTGTTGTATGGAGAGCTATAAATGTGTCAGGATCTTTTTGAACATTAAGGCCCCAGCCTAGATTAATGAACTGATCAAGATGTGATGATCTGGGACTTAAAAGATTCTTCATACACGGAGCTTCTGAAAAACCCAAACAAACCCTATCAGCATGGCAGATCAGCCCAGCTCTCTGAGCAGCACACATACATACCACCAGAGCCCAGAGCTGTTTACCATGCTCGAGAAACATGAAACCAACACTTCTTGTGCAGAGGATACTGTAACATTCTCTGAACAACATTACAAGCCTATAAATATACTGCAAAACTTCAGGGATCTTATTCTGAAAGTGCCTTAAGGGTTTGCAAAAGCAGAGATGCTCCCCCAGCTCTCCCCTTGTGACACAAAGCTTTCATCCCAGCTGTCTGCAGCCAGCTCCCTGCAGCTTGAAAAACACCAGGCTGATTCCCAAATTCAGTTATTACAGACTCAAGACTGCAACAACACACACAGTTTATTCAAAGTTTACATAAAAGCTGAACCAGAAACTACAGAAGAGACAGAAGCAGGCTAAAGGCACCATTGTGTTACTACTGAAACTACTCAAAGATCAATCAAAATCCCATACAAAGATGATGCAGGGAGAAAACTCCTTCAAGAATTAACATAAAACAGCCTGGAATGTGGAGAGAAAAAAAAAAACAAAAGCCTCTAAAAGGTCATGTACAACTCACTGGAAAAGTGTCCACTCAGAGCTTTCTTGGATCTGTGTGCAAACAAGTGCTTTGGCCATGCTTCAGCAAAACCAGCCCTTCAATTCATGGTGAACATCCCATGGCCCTGTGCATGGTCCTGCCATGGAGGCAGCCACATCTCAAACACAGCAGTGAAATTCCCCAAGATCCACCCATACAAGACCACAGACTCCCAGAAAGGTTGAACATTTAGAGAACACAGACTGGAAAACAAACTTTCACTTCTGGGTCACCAGTCAAACGGGAGCTGTGAAGATTTGTCTGCTGCAATGCAGGAAAGGCTGTGTGAGTGACCCTTCCTTAATTAATTGGGACACGGGGCTGGCAGGAAAGCAGCTAATGCTCCTGCCACATAATCCTCACCACGCTTTTCCCAGATGGCTCTCGTGGCCTGTCTAGGATTGGACAGGCCAAGGGCAGTGCCAGGTTCCCACACGCAGATGGAGAGATCATCCCTGTCCTTAGTGGCTCCAGTCTCACTGAATTGTTGGGTCTGTGACTTTATAATGATGATGGTTATGGTAACTATGCACAGCACAGGGCACTGATGAATGTTTCATAGTAGTTAACTTCATAAAGCAGTATTCAACCTTACTATATGTGGTGAGTGTCAGAGAAAGACCTTGTTTTACTGCATCATACCCTTTAAAGTCATTCCCTTGCTCCCAGTAGCCACCATGATTAAATATCAAGCAGCAAAATGGTTCAGAAATTCTCATACCATTCACCTGTGCACCAGCTAAAAGCTGGACTGACTTTCTAATGGACTGGGATGGTTCATGTCCCAAAGCAAGTGGTGACTTCACCAGTAAAACATGTGACAGTATCAGCACTTTCACAAATCTTACTACAAGCAAAACAACAACAAATTCACTAAATGACCCTCACTCAAGTCTTTTCTTTGAACCGCGTTCTTCCTATGCGCCAAAATCACATAAAACCAGCCTCAACTTTCATTCTGTAGAGTCCTGTCCTGGGGACATGACAGTCCCTTGGGAATGCTCATGTGAAAGGTAAATAACACTTTTTACATGTTTATTGCTTTGGAGAGAAGCAACCTCTTAAATTTCCTAGGATTTGTCTCCCCATTTCCAAAAGCCTGCTACATCCACCCAGCCTATAATCACCACATGCCAAGCTCAGACACCAAGCCTACTAATGTGCTAATAAAAACTGCTAATAAAAGTTTTAGTCTCCTTAAGCTCTGCTAAGATTTTTACTGGAGATTTGAGGGTTCTACTTGTACGACTGGATTCTAAAAACAGATGGGATCCACGCTGAGTTCCTAAACAACAGCCTTCACAGACCAAAATTTTATTAGAAACAGTAATGAATTAACTTTTATTGCAGAATTCTATGCATCTACTTGCAGAGCTAAGCTGTGCTCTTCAGTAACATTTGCCGATTTGATAAAGTAAATGCAATTTAATCCCATGGTTTCCATTAAGGGTTAACAATTTCACACAGCATGAGAGACAGACCAGGACTTAGGAATGCCTCTGGTTCCCATGGGGTTTGATTGCAGATTACCCCTCCACACAGGAGGAATGACTCAGATCACAGCTTCATTCCAGTCACAAACATACTGGCTCTGTGCTTTCACAAGACCCTGGAATACCCAGCACCTCCAGGCAGCCTGTGAGGGAAGGCAGCAGCACAGAACGGGGCTGCTACCACAGAGAGCAGCCACAGCCACACACTCTGGCCTTATCTGCAGCTTCCAGAGACCAAATGCTGCCTGGAATTTTTTCCCAGCTGATACTAAAACACTGTGTAGCTCACTCCAGCACTTGGCACCTGCTTAGGAAGAGCTGTAAGAACACCCACCCAGGGTGCCACAGGTCCAGCCTTCCCCATGCTCAGTCCCAGCAGTGGGTGAGCAGGTGCTTGGGGAAGGGCCAGAACAGGACAAGCTTGTCCCTATGGTGTTCCTGCCAACTCCCAAAAACCAGCCCCTCTCAGCTCTAAAGGAAAATTATATTAGCAAGTATATTAACTCACTCCCTAGAAGTGAACTGGAAGAACTACACAGGTTCTCTTTTTGCTGTTTATAGACACTTTCCCCCCCCCAGCTGAGTATGTATATTGATTTGGCAGGTCTCTGCTTTGAAAAGGGAGGGATAATGACATTTTTAGTAGAGAACAGCCACTGTGGTGACTACTGCAACAGCTTGGATGCCTCGGCTTTTGGATATATTGCTTTGGTTTCCCATTTATTTCACAATCTCTGTTTCTATTTTCAACAGGTTTTAGGTGTCAAACATGGTTGCTAATAATTACCTGACGTGAGTACAGTTTCCTCCTTGAGAATATTTGTATTCCTGATCAAGTCAGTTCTCCCATCCCAACACTAGATTCATTTGGAGTAAGTTGACGACATGCAAAGAGCTTCTCTGGCTCTGTAACGGATCTAAATATTTCACAACCATATCCAAATCCTTTGACTTAGTCCTTCCTTTCTAGAAGTTTCATATCCTCTAACCCAGAAGTCATTTTTGTATGTGTTCCCAGGTGGCAAACCTGTTCCCCCCTCTACAACCCCTGCACTCAATTTTCTTTCTCAGAAGCCATGTTTTAAAGAGCAAAAGCAAGTAGGTCATTTCTTTCACTGCTTCACACTTTCCCATATCTGGCATACCACCAGCATATTTTCTATCTAAGTTCCCTCAACCTCCATCCTGCAGGAACAGATATTTAGCAAGCAAACAGAAAGCTGGACTGAGCGGTGCAGATAGCAATATGCAGGAGTTTGTACAGGGAAACAGTGATACATTCTCTGGACACTGTACAGGACGAGCTAACATGAGAAGCATGACACGCAACATCCAGACCTTGGTGTGCTGCTAACAGACAAGCACATTTCAGAGCTCATTCCTGAATCCACAACACAGCTTAGCAGGACCAGGACTTCACTGTGTTGCCTCTCACTCAAATACTGGGAGTTCTCCTGATGCACAGATGTCACTGCAAATATTAACAACAGAGCTTGACTAGCCATGTCTAAGCTTACTCAGACTACAGCTTCTATATAAACATACAGAAATTCATCAGGATGAGCAGAGACTGACCATCCAAGAACAAAACAAATTATATCGTTCTTTGCTCTGGAAAATGTGGCAGCAGATAATACCCATATCCAATGACTGGCAGATCAGGAATGCAACATCTTCCATTGCCCTCTTCCTGTTTGGCACTTCCTCTCTAACAGCTGCCAGACCCACAAGCTCAGGTATTTCCTTTCTACCTTTTTAAGTTTTCCTTTTTATGTGCATGCCTTTCTTTTTTTACCTTGATCACTTCTGCCTCCAAAGTAATGGGTTTCAACAACTAACACAGGCTAAATCAAGTGTCACACCACAGCACCAAAAGCAAAAGTCTGCATGATAAAAAGATAATCACGAGCAGTCACGGACTTGAAAGAAGAACCACAAAGACCTGAGAAGCTCTTCCACTATTCTTGCTCCATTTGGTCTCTGTCTCTTTGTGAATGGTCTAGACATTGAGGATAAATAGAATAGTACAGATTTAAGAGCAGTGTAAAATCTGGACCCAAGATGCAGCAAGAAGAATTGAGCAGAATAGCCTGTGATGGCTCACATTCACATCAACATACTAAATGCTGTGGGCCTGAGTTATTTTTAGGTCTGTTGTGAAACCCCACATTCCAGCTGCTCCAAAGATACACCAGCACTACCACACAGGCCTGGACTCTGTATCATCAGCCTGGCTGGCTGGAGTGAGTCTAACCCTTGCCCTACATTAGAATTTTGGCGCCAAGGCAACCAAGTCCCTGGCACAGATGGGGTGATGTGGACAAGAAAAGTGTTTTGGACAACAAGCTCACATGGGCTGGGGAAGGGTTTGGCTGTTGGATACAGAAGTCACTGAGTTGCTGCAGCCTGGCCAGAGGTCTCCCAGCCATGATGGCCAAGGTCACTTCAGGCCAGGATTTCGAGTAAACATCCCATGCTAGAGAGTTCTGAAAACAATTAATTTGGCAGATTCCAGAAGCAAAGCCTCCTTCGTGCCTCTGCAACGTTTGCTTGAATCTCGTTGTGCAGACATGTCTCTCATAAAGAACAACCCTGCTGATCTCTGAGGAGTAACAGGCTCCACTGCTGGAAGGAGCAGTGAAAAGAAAAGGCCTCATCCTGCTTGCTGCAGATCTGTTCTAGGCAGCAGTACAAGCTGCAACACAAACTCCTCAGGACAAAACACTTGCACACCTTTCTTCCTTCGCTCCCTCTGCCTGGCAGGACACAGGACCAAGGTCCTGCACTCACCACAGTGATTCTAATGACACTAAAGGCTCTGCTGTTCACACAAGCACTCAACACAGACACCTCTGAGGACCCACAGCGGCAGGGCTCTCAGAATACCAGGGCAGATGCAGCACAGGACAAGGCTGGGATGAGCAAACATCCCTCACGGAGGGTTCAGGACAGGTCACACTTGCAAGCTGCCACCTTCCCCCCAGATTTGCATGACCCAACTACAAACAATGCAGCTGCTATCTCATTTCCAAAACCAGTACCAGCAATCCTCTTTCTTAAGAAGAGCAAACCTATTACACAAGAGCAAGGTTATCTGGATCTTCTCCTTACCCCCTCAGTCACCCTTAAGGTTCCACTCTTCAATTCTTGTTCTTACTCACAAGCCAGCCCTACGACAAGTAAACCCCACCCCAAACCAGCAAAGATAAGACCACCCTTTATCTCCTGAGATGGAAGAAGCCCTTTCAAGCTCACACAGAAACAAAGCTGTAAACAAGCATCAGACCCCTGTACTTGAATAAGGACAACTTTTCATAGACTAGGGGTGATCTCTCAACCATTCTTCCCCGTTCCTTCAGCTGAAAGCAGCCTCAACTCTCCTATTTCTGCTCTGAACTGTCCCCGCCAAAATTCTGCATAGGGAAATATTGTTAATCTGCAATGAAAGAGAAGCACAAACACCACACAGGTACTCTACCCATAAAGATAGCCTCTACTTGCTCTGGTGTGGTATAAACGAGTAATAAAGATACCCCTGGAAATCCAGAAATCTCCCACTATAATAAAAAAAAAGCAAAAAAAAAAGCATTTATCTCTGTATGTAGGAAGACACTACCACATATAAAATTAAGCAAGAAAAGGCATTAAATATAGCAAAGAAGACTGTATCCACTGCTTCCTTGCACTACACCATCAACTAAACTAGAAGTAGAGAGATGAAAAGGTCTCTAACTGTGCATTACTGTTGTAGATAATGCGCTGCAAACACAAAACCATGGAAAAAAAGCTCTCTAACAAGTCATTGAAATTTTTCTGTGCTTTTCAGGAAAAGTGATCAATTCATTAAGCAGCACTGCTTAGCTACTTAAACAGCTGAACCCTTTACTCACATCATGGTAATCACCAACCATGCCATGGGTTATCTGTAGGTCAGGAGTATTCTGGCAAAACACACTAACATATCACTAATTGAAGTGAATCAGATTCTTTCACTAATACCCTGCTACATGATAATCCAAGCAGTGCCCTGCAAGCCCTTTCCATCTGGCATGTCACCTTTTCTCTTACAGTCCCACAGGTGACAAAGCAGCCCTGAGAACCACTCCTAACACTGTGGGCTTAGTACCTACATATACCTTGCAAGTGGCCATGGTCTGGATAACCAGCCCAGGGAAGGAATCTTTTTCCTAGGCCTAGATGGCTTCCTATGGTCCTTTCCAATCCCATTTTCTATTATCCACTGATGTCACAGCTGGACAGCAAACTAAAAATATTAATCTTTCACAAAGGTAACTACTGCTGAGCTTGCTCTTAAGCAGCACTCAAGAGTTTCCACACCTTAAGGCACAAAGTGCAATCTGCTTAACAGAGAGGGAACTGCAATTCCCCTGCAGCCATTCACACCACACAGAGGTATCACCCAGGCTCTCCTTAACACTTGCTCCTCAGAGGCATTAAGCCTGGAGGAGACCTATAAAAGATCATCACATGTATGGGAATGGCAGGAAGATAAAACACTACCCCCACCGAGTTCAAGCAAACTTCTGCTCAATCCAGCAGCAGATTTAACACAGGCAGGCGGAGTCCAGCAACTGCAGTGCATCGAGCCAAGGCAGGAAAACAGTCAAGGAGCCCTCGTCATTTCTGCTTGCAGAGTAAAAAGTTCCCAAACAGGCAGGGTCCTCCTGCTGCCTGGAGTGGCACATTCAGCTCCTGAACAAGCCTCTCTTGCAGAAAGGGGTCATGCCTCCAATGGCTATTAACCATTTGACAGCTCAGAGAAGCTCACACCATTTAGACCTCCAAGCCCAACAGAACAACAGAAAGGTTTTCCAGATTCTCCAGAAGGCTACTCTCAGCAGCACACTCAGGAATCCAGAGTGATGCTCCAGATATTAAAGGTTTTTTGGTGACTGCATGATGAGAGCAATGATGCCTCTCAGAACCAGAATCAGGGCAGGGAGCAGGTGCTTCTCAGGCAGTTCAGTAAAGGCCAAGGGCATTCAGCAGAGCACTGCCTTCCAGAAGCATTACGATTGCCCTTCAAATATCAGCCTGGTTTTATTACCCTGTAATTTGTATCTGTAGGGTTCCTCATCCTTAGCAGCTTTTCTAAGGGAGGAGTCAGTAAGCTGCATACCTTCTTTGTTATCCCCTCTGAAATCTTTCTTCCATTTGTCCTCTTTCCTTTATCAAGTTTGTAGCTGAAGTGTCATCTTTGACAAGGCTTCCTTTTAGACTCCTATGTCAGCTCACTTCTAAACTTCATGCCTTTGTTTCCCCCTTTCAAAAAGGCCAGCACACATATCTGGGGCTCTGAAGTGCTGAGACTGTTTTTGTCATTTTCAGAAGGGAGAAAGGGAGGAAAAAGCAGTAACTGATTTATCTAAGATCAACAGCCAAGAAACCAAGGGTTAGTGAAGAGCTTTGTGCTTGTGTGTCACAAAGTAAATAAGCTGTGGCAAACGCACCCTGGAACATTTCCCATGGCAATGGCTGCTTTAATTACCAAGGGATGGCTACATTAATTATATCAGGAATGACACCAAGTCAGAGTGTTTTATGTTCAAAACCAATCAAAAATGACCTTTTAACTCCCATTTGAGCAAAAAATCAAAAATTATTTGAAAGGACCATGTTCAGAATTTCTGTTCTGATACTAAAACAATTAGAAGCAATTTCTGAAGAACCTTGCTTTTCCTAACCCTGTTTTTCAAGCCTTCCTGCTTCAGAAGCTGTGACAATAGTGTAACTCTAGCTTGCACTAAAAACAATCAGATTCAGGTTTTTCCATCACTGTCTGAAACACAAAGAACCAACTCTATTTTCTTTGGAGGCAACTGAAACAAGTACTTTTCTTAATCATCTTCATAATTGTTTTATGGACATGTTAAAGGTTTCCTTCCCAGAGCGAAAGGAAAATTGTATGAAAGCTGTAAAATATTTCTATAGCCATCAAAGAGTTTAGAAAGCTTGTCTTTTTCCTCAGAAGTAGCTTAGAAGTTTTGTCTTTAAAGAACTGTTTGTGCCAGTGATATTAAGATATCAAAGGGCAGATGAGGGAAACTGTAAATGCAATTAATTTCTGCATACAAAGAAAGGAAGTTGCAAGCATATAGCCTGTAGTCTGTTAATTAAAAATAAAACACCAGCTTAAACCCAAACTGGTCCAGGTTTCTCAACTGATAAGGTTTTGTTGTTGTTGTTGTTGTTCTGTTTTTAAAAGAGAACCCTTTCTCTCCAACAGCAAAAGGCAGCAGGACAGCATGAGAAGAGCCAAACCAGGAACTCCAGATCTCCTGCCCCCATCTTACTGCTTGATCATCCATGACTTCCATATCTGGGTCCATCCAGCTCATGCTCTCCTTTATCAGGCACACTCTCATCAAGCGCTTCCTATCTAACTCTCCCATCACAGATCAAAGCATGGCGAATAAACACTGGACTTCCCTGACTCCAGCCACACCTTCCATCATCTACCCTTACTTTCCATATATTCTTCCCTTTCAATCCTATTTCTCCTGCCCTGAACAGGAGAACATTATAACATTCTCTTTTCTCCCCAACTCATCAGGATCATTCACCTCTGTCCTTTTTATCAGATCTCATCTAAGTACAACTCCAACCTCTTTTCTTCTCGAGTCTCCACTATCATTAGAGACTTCCCTTTCCTTGCTGTCATTCCATCCACCCCTGCTGCTGGATGTTTCCTCACTCACACGGGTTCAGTGAGTTTGTAAGCCAGGCTCAAACCCACCCAGTCAGCTGAGACATCCTTTGTTTGACTTGAATTTTGCAGTGTCTTATTTTTTCTTTCCTGTTTCCATCCCTGTGGCCTCTGTCAACACTATCCAGCTCATTGTGTGGCTTTATCTTGGCCCTTCTAATTCACTCAATGCATTCCTCAAAGATCCCCATAATTTTACTCCACATCTCAGTGAGCTTCCAGCCTCATTCCTTGCCCCTTCAACTCTGCCTGCTTTACAACAAATCTCTGAGTACTCTTATTAGGGGAAAAATTCCACCCACCCGTAACAACTTAAAAGAGTTCACTCTCTCCTTCAAGCCAGTCAAAATGCCTCTGACATCCCAGCAATGCCCAGCCTTCAGCTCAAAATGGCCACAAAGCTCCCTTTATTCCTCCCCACCCCTTCCCAGCTTGCAGCATCACTAGATACCCTTTTGTTTGATTAAGACTAATCATAGCTTAAGGACACACAGTCAGATAAGCAGCTGCTCAAGTGACTGAATATCAACTCTGCTTTCCAAAAGAATGGAAATTTTTTCCCCCACATGGGAAAGTAACAAACAAGAAAGGTTCAGTGACCTACTAAAGGGATGAGTGGAAAAACATGAGTAAAGCCAAGACCTGAATTTTGGGTTTCTTGGCTTTGATTCCTCTTGCCACTCAGCAGAAAGAAATAAAAACAGGTAAGGGGGGGAGAACTGAAAATCAACGTATTAATTTCTGTTGCCATTCAAAGCACATCATAACCCCACAGCACAAAATCTTCACTAAAAATAATGCCAAATCTCAAAGTTCAGCCAAATTTTTTCACACCACGCAAAAGTTCTTGAGAACTGGCAGTCTGAGGACAAACTAGTTCCCTCTTCCCTATTTCAGCAATCCATCAAAAATTATGATTATGAAATCCATGTTGTATTTAAGCCAGAAAACAACATCTGTTTACTGAGTAAAAACACAAGACGATAACTACAACAAAACATGTAGATTAAATGGTAAATCAAAATATTACAACAGTGTGCTTTTTTAATGAAAAATGTGACTACCGTGCCCCGCACCTCAATATTAATACCCTGCACAACCAGGTCCACAGAAACCAGCCTGCACAGACACCAAAATAGCCAGGAGCAAAACAAACAAAATTGTCCCTATATCTAAACCTCTGCCTACAGAATTTGTCTGTTCTTCCTGTTGTCATTTGTAGCCCTGAAGACACCAAAACCTTAGTTTGAACCAAGGCGTTCTCACACTACCACTACTCAATGTTTACTTTGGCAAAGAAATGCGTCTTTGAAACAAGAACAGCTCAGCAACCTTTCTGCAAACCATCTTGAGGTTCAAGGTTGTCAAGGAGGAATTTCAAAGTGCATCTTACACAGAGATTAAAAGGTTGTCACTGTATCAAGCACCTGACATAAGCAGGGTAAGAGGCTCAGTACCAATGTTCTGATTCATACGGCATCCTTGCTTGAAGGGACCCTTACTATGGTTAAAAAATACTTTATAACAGCAACTCTGCTCAAGTTTGGCTAATTCAGAGGGTGAATACAGGTGTTTTTATCAGAGTAGTCTCTACAAGCAGCATGTGAAATATGTAACTAAATTCTGGAAGTTTTTAGTCTCCAAGTGCTATCAGCACTGCTGAGAACTTCCCCAAACACATGCTGCACTAACAAAGAATGCGTGGCAAAGGTGCTCTGGAAACAAGCTGACCCCTAATGTCAGTCCACTGAGGAAGGGAATATTTTTGGCTTACATCTACATGAAGTGAAGGAGTCATATTGCTAAAGAGGAGAGATGAAATCTAGAAATGACCTGGCAAGCTGTTCACAAGGCAGCCTTTGTCCCAGTTCCCAGACCCCACTCTCCTGCTTTGTGCAGCTTGAGCAAGCAGGATCCAGAGGGTTTTGGACAAATGTCTCATGCCAACATTAACACTCTTACCTCAAGCACAACACCTGGCATGTTCCTTAAGCTCTTTATTAAGAGGTGAGAGAACTCTGAGGCTACTTAAGAATAAATGAGCCCACAAAGCCATCTTCATCTACGCTACCATGCCCGACGCTAAGATGGGCAATGACTGACATAATAATATATAATAATTTAAAAAGAACATCACCCAGTGTGAGTAGTATCATTAATAATTCCTACAATAAAGCTTGTGCTGTGTTTACACAATGTACATGACCTCACACACATCTGAGGAGCCCATTCGTTCCACTGCAGGATTGTCTCCCCAGCACTGCACAAGAAGGGAACCTTCACACACAGAATTAATTATTTACATGGTCTCAGAGCCTCATCAACCTCTTATTTCTTCAAAGGGTGTGTATACAACACACTGGCTGAGTGTAACGGAAATCTGCACTGTCTTTTATCCATTTTACACCCAGAGAAAATAAAGAATAGTTTTAAATCTACTTCTTCTGGGAGTAATACACTGTATTTCCTACTCCCTGCAATAATTACATTAGTCATTTTAGCAGAATTTACCTCTCTGTACTAGAGATAAACGAGCACAAGGTCACTGATTCCCAATATGCATTCTTAAGAGCTCCACAAGCAGTTCAGAAAAGTTCCTATTTCAGGTTTTGAACCTTAAACTATGCATCATTCTTCCCAAAGCAGAGCTTTCCACAGGGCAGTCCAATGTCCCATATTCCAGACTGTCAGGGTAACAAATGGTTTACAGTGCCCTTTTGTAAAGCACAATTTTTCACCTCACAGAAGTCTTCAGCCTGCATTCTACATGGAGCTGAACATGATTCTTCTGCTGGAGACAAGAAGTCTCCAAAACAAAGAGAAAAAATTGTTCTGACCCAATCTCAGGGAAAAAAAACCTTCATGATATGCTGTTATTGGAACAGTTCAGCTTTGGGAAGCTATTTCTGGGTAATGTAATTATTTGGATAACAGTAAAGTTATTAGAGGGCTTTACTAAATTAAATATCAAGATGGCATAACATTTTACTTAATTCTGCATATTGTAGGTCATGTAACCAGGAGCACAGTTTCTCATTAGAGCGAGCAGCGTCAAAGGTCTTTCTCTTTTTGAGAAGCACATTTTTTAAGACCTTTTTGACTTTAAAGTGGCCTGCCTGCAACAGGTCAATTCTAGCTACCTACATGTCAAGGTCTGCAAGGTCACATTGGTTTAAAGAGCTGAGATGAAGGGGCTAAAAGGGGAAAACCAATGTTCTTTTACCTCTGTCCGTGTGGTACTGCTCCCACAATCAATCTCAGCAGAAAAACGGGAGACATTTTAGATAAAGTACAGCCCACGTGATGCCTGTTGTAAATCCCAGTGGTTATAAGTCACTTATTAATTTAAAAAATTGTTTTAATCTGCTCACTGTACAGGGGAGTATGATATAGGCATATTTTTCCCTCTGGAATGGCTTATCTGACATGAGACTTTTCAAGCTGTGCAACTGGATATGTGACTGAAACAGCTGTGATGAAAATTAGAATCATGTTGGTTTGTACTGCTCAAAGGCATGAGGGAACCACTTCCCTGGTGTTCAGAAATAACTTTTTTTATCATAAAAAGTTTGATCATTAACAGCACAAAGCCAAACTCAAAAAAAATTTACAGCACAATTAAAAGAGCCCAGGTTACACCACAAATCCGTGATCCGGCATAAATTTGGTCACTTCCAAACAAACCACCCGAGGTAATGACCCAGGTAATCTAGAAAAACTTTTTCTTTCTAGTCCATCGGCAAAGCTAACGGATACCGCACATTCTACTGCTTCTGTTTAAGACTTTAAACACTGAAATACCAGCAATGAGCGTCACGTGTAAATAAATATTGCACAGAGAGCTCCATTACTGCAGCTTCCGCGGGTTTGTGTTTAACACGGCTGCATCGCCCAGCTCTGCAGTCAGCTCATGCCCCCACAAAACAAAAACCACACGTCTTCACCTTTGTGTTACAGTTTTTGGTGCTGGCTTCCACACCCCCAGCTCTTTTCTAGAGTGAATTTCTGTCCAGCAAAGTGGCACGGAAAACACTGACATAGAAATTGCATGTTTTGTCAGTGCTGGATCTGACAGACAATAATGAGAAAAGTACAGCTGAGGCAACAGCCACAAAAACATCCCCATAAACCAGCCAAGATCAAATCCAACCTGAGCAGGATGTGGACAGAGAGACCTACAACCTACAGGCTCAATCATTTGTTAAAAAGATCATTTCTCATTTCATAGCCACATTCATCACCTCAAATCAGACTTTCCAGAATTACTTTAATCCTTTTTAGATCCAAGTTTACAGTTGGTTTGTTTGGCAGATGTAGACAATGTATCCCAAAGCTGCTGACTAAGCAGGCTGAATTCGGGCAGGATGCTTCAGGGCTGCAACTCAGCAAACCCTAAGCTACCCAAGGATAGAAGCATTAAGAATGTGCTTTTCTTTGGCAGCCTCCAAGAAGATATTTTCTGCACCTTGCCTCATGCTATCACCAGCAACCAGGATAATTTTTTTTTTTCTGAAATAAATTTGGTGCTCAATTTATTCACCTACATCAGAGCTCAGTACTAAGTGTAACAGCATCATTCCTTTGCAATAGACATGATCCTCAGTTTCAAAAATCCCAAGGACACACTAGTGGAAGCACAAAATAAAATAAAGGTGATAGAGGCCAAGGAGCAGATGCACATGAGCAGTCCAGCTCTGTCCTTCATAATACCTGTGGTTCCTTTGCAAGTTCCTCCCAGCTTGCACAATAAAGGCAGATTGATTAATTTTTAGTTAAGGCTTACATTTTTATTTCTTTTGTAAGTGCAAAGTATTTATGTCCACTGTCGCACACACCTTATCTGAGGTTCGGTCTCTCTTCAGTAACTAATAACATGCTTGGCCAATATTATCAAAATTTTAAGATTAATTTACATTACATCTTCTGGCTACTATACAGAACAGATAGTTCTTCTATTGTTTCTTCTTCATTGAGCAATATTTAAACAGAGGAATTTGGGGTGGGCAAAGTTAATTTTCTTTTAGCGAGCTAATGTGGTTCCTAAAGATGAAAATAAATATTTCTGTTGATATGCCAAGAGGCATTTTCCATCAGCCCTTTTAATCAACTTCCAAAATACGCTCAGCAGAGAACATCAGATTGGATCCGGTTTCTGCTATATCACACTGAACAAAAGACTCGAGCAGACACACATCTTTCCAAAACACTTCTATTCCACAGCTCTGCCTCCATTTTGGATGACAGACAAAGGGGATAAACGTGAATATATCGCCTTATTGAAAAGATGAAAAGCACAACTGAAGTCTGAGCAAAAGGTGCAGATCAACCCAGGAAGTGCTGCTGCCAGCTGCAGCCACCGCAGGAACAAAGGAAACAGCGACAGAGCCCGCTTGCTTGACTTTGTTATAAAAATACAATTTGGGGAGGGGAAGAAGGAAAATTGGCTGGGTTTCACATCGAGCGGGGCACTTTGCCCTTTAAGGGTTTCTGTTTAGCACTAGAGGCTTCCACTCGCTCCCAGCCTGGCCGCGGGATGCTGAGGGTTTCCAGCGGCACCAGCAGCCAGCCGGGGCGAGCGGGACCCCATCCCTCAGCCCTCACGACGAGGAGGCAGCGACAGCCCCCCCCCCCCCCTCACCCCGAGCCTCAGGCCTGCGGAAAAGCACCCGCCGGGATCCCCAAGTTCGCTGAAAACAAAAGCGGCACCGAAACCCCGCGTGTGGGTCGGGCCGGGCCGGAGGGTCCCCGCTCGGCCTCGCCCCCGCCCCTCTCACGGCCCCGGGGCCCCGGCGCGTTCCCCCCGCCCAGCCCGGCTGGGGCTTTCCCCGCGGCCGGGACTCGCTCCCGGGGCCGCTCGGCCCCCGGCGGTACCTGTAGGCCAGGGACATGCACTCGAAGAGCTTCGTGAGGGACGCGTCGATGCTGAGGCGGCCGCCGGCGCCGCCGCCGCCGCGGGCCGCCCCGAACTGGTAGGTCTGGCAGGTCTGCTCGTTGACCGTGTCGAAGTCGTAGCCCTTCTTGGGCGGGTGCTCACTGTGAGGCGACGAGACCATGAAGTGCCCCGAGTGGATGATCTGTGGGCCCGGGGGCTGCCCCCGCCGCGGCCCGCACCGCCGCCCCCCGCCCGGCGACGCTCCGCCATCGTCCGTGTCCGACGAGTCCTCGTCGGGCTCCGTGCGGGGGGACAGCGGCCCCGCCGCCCCGAGCAGCCGCGCCGGCCGCATGAACACGTCGGCGGCCATGGCCCCGCTGCCGCCGCGGCCGAGCCCGCGCCCGCTCTGCGCCGCCACCGCCCCGCTCCGCCCCGCGCCGGCCCCCGCCGCGCTTAAAGGAGACGGAGCGGCCCCGCCGCCGCCCTGCCCCCGTCAGCAGCGCGGCACCGGGGGGGCGGAACGGGGCATACCCCGAGCTTCCACTGGGATCACCAAGAAAAAAAAAAAAGGGGAAGGCAGTACTGCTGCCCTCTGCCAGGAATTGCCCGCCCACTCCTTCTGAGGATAGCTGATTCAAATGATCCAGCGGGGACTTCCATCCAGCAGGATTTTTTTTTTTTTTTAAACCAAACTGAGACACAAAAAGTTTCACCTCAACGTGAGGAAGAACTCCTTTACGTTGAGAGTGGCAGAGCACAATTCTCCCTTTCTGGAGACTTTGCAAACACACCTGGATGCGTTCCTGTGTCACCTGCTCCAGGTGACCCTGCCTGGGCAGGAGGGTTGGACTGAGCGATCTCCAGAAGTCCCTTCCAGCCCTAACGATTATGGATAACATCCCTAAACTTAAGGCACTGTGAGGAACACGAGATGTAGAGGATAGCCCAGAAACGGCTGAAGAATGTTGAGAGAGCAATTGCACTAGAAATACTTAAACTGTCTTTAATACGCTAAATTGCTTATTATTTTCCAGAAGCAGTCTGCAAGAAGCCAGGGCAGCCAGGGAAGCTGGAAACCTGCAGAGTCACAGAGACGTCAGGACATGGAGCTTCTGCTGCCAGGCTGGTGGCTCACACCTAACCCAGTACCTGCTCAGTGCCACGTGAAAAGGAACCACAATTGTTGCAGGGGAAGTCAAGATCGGATTTCATCCTTCTCAAAAGCATAAAGGAAGCAATGGATCCTGCAGGTGAACATAAAAGTATGGCAATAGGGCGGGTGTGGGGAGAGAGCATCATCCTACAGCACAAAACCCCATGCATGTATGTGTACACAAAGTCAAGAGAAAAGATCTCAAACTTGCCCTGTAGTGCAACCCTCTGTGACCAGGAGAGCAGTCAGATCCTAGGACGCACATTCCAAAGCATTTATACTAATTGCATATATTATTTCAGTTCTAGGACCTCACACTTAAAATGAAAAAAACAGGCTCTTCTACATAGCCACCCTCAGGAGGGAAAAAGCTTCCAAACATTAAATAGCCACATGCTTCTTTTTCTGGTGTGTTAAACCAGAAATAAGATGAAGGGAGACATAAGAAATTGAGAGCAAGTGTTGGGCGAGGAGGGAAGAGGCATCCCTGTAATATCCCAATTACGCCCATGCAATGATCTGACATTCCCCATTAGCATGGAATCAAGGCTGATCCCTGTGTTTAGGGGAGGAGTGGTAGGTCAAACACTTCCCCACATATGAAAGCAACAGTAAGGAATGATCACATCATGTGAGAGCTGTCTCAGATCTTTGAAAACCAAAACTAGCATTTAGCTCTTAGTCAGCATCACATATGACTCAAATTCTGAAGAAAAGGCCCTTCATATTTAGCTTCAAAGCTGGTTATTGCTACTTTGTATTAACATCTGCTTTAAAAAAAGAAAAAGTGCTGCCTGTCAGCAAGGCATTCTGAGAATATTTTAAGTACAAAAAAATTAAAACATTTCAAAATAACATTCTCAGTTTAACAATACTTATTAAAAGTCTCCCATGTAGTTTGTTAAGAACTAAACCTGAACTAAAAAAATCACATCAGTAGCAGCACTGTAAAAAGTACTTCCGTGACAACAGCCTGTACATTGACCTCACTAAACTCTATGCAAGCCACACGTGTTTCCTCCTGTAGGAAAAGAGGGGTGACTTGTTAAAATAAAGTCATTAGGTAGCAGTGCAATTTTCTAGGAAGTTAGGAGTACACCATCATTTAAAGAAAGGGCAGCAGCCTTAAGCTACAACTACTAACTTAATAAAAGTTCAGGGTTTTCTCCTCTGCCAGATGCAAGGCAAGGGGCATCCCTTAAAATAAATCCACTTACTTTGGAGACAGACCTCTTGGTTTGCCTTTTTAAGATGAGCTTTTAGGTGATCAGTAACAGTTCAAGACTGCCAGCAATCCTCTCCTCCTCCACAGCAATGAATTCCAGGAGGCACGGGGAAACACTAAGAGGCCACAGCATCTTTTGAGTGTGTCTTTTCTTACTGTTTTTCATCAATCCACAGTGCAGGGTGAAACACAGGCCACCAGCTTCTGATGATGCTCCTTCAAGGAACATGAATTCCTTGAAATAGGCTTTTAGCACAGGAGGAGGACTCAGAATTCAACTGTAATACACACTGAACAGAGCCATCCAAGCTGTTTAATGCCCACAGTATATCCCACACCACTTAGTGGTGAGATTATCCTCCCGAATCTACAGACAGGAAGATAAGCATTCCCATATTGATGAGGGAAAGAGCTCAAGGAATCTTACTCACAGCCTGGGCCGGGGCTGAGTGCGGGAGTCCGGCCCAGCCGTGCATGCCTCACTCCGCCGGGGCTCCGTGCCTCTCCTGCTCCCAGGAAACCACAAGGACAACCTCCAGCCGTGCCCTGCTCCAGGCTGCTGCTGCTCGCTCCCTGGCACAAGCCTTACCTGTTCAGAGGCCTTTCCTTCTGGGACCCATCTTGAGTTACAGCCTTGCTTCTACCTGTCCTTTCCTCTCTCTCCAGTTCCACCCCGTATGGAACTTCTTGATGTGCGTCTCCTGGTTTAATTCACTAATCTGGAGAAGGAAAAAAAACCAAACTAAAAATAGTTTCCTTCCCAGGTTAGTGAATGTAAGGGGTCGGTGAGGATGTTACAAGCAGCCCAGTAAATGCGAAGGGGCAACAGAGCCAAGGTAGGAGTGGGCTGGAGCTGCCTGTAGAACTCCAGGCCACCTTGGGACAGAGCACACAGAACACTAAAAATAAGCTGGACACTTTATATCTATCTTGAATGTAAAGAATCTTTCCAAAACTCTTCTGGAGTTTTACCCTTGCAAGTATCAGACTCGAGCTCGTTTCCAAAGTGAAGCACGTTTCCACACTCTGCCTTCCCTCCCCCCTCCAATTTAAGTTACCACAACACATTAACTGAGCGCCAACTGAGGAATTTGGTACTTGAATTATCTGAAACTACCAAATTATTCTGCAGATTGTTGTAAATACATTGGCCGTATCTGTTTGTTGTTCTTACAACCACCGCCTGCCCCTGCCCCACCACACAATTATCAAGACACCTTTGGACTGCTCAAAGGTGGATCATTTTACACGTTACCAAACGAGACAACACCAGAGGACGCACATTTTAAAATACTATTTATAGAAACAGAAATTTATTGCAAATTTAAAAAAAAAAAAAACAAAACTGAGATTAAATTTCTTGATAAAAATTATTCACACAGCATTCATGTTGTGATTTTTTATTTTATTTTGAAATGAAACCATTGTACATTGTACAAACCATAACTACCGATGGAATAAATAAGTGAAAAATTATACTGCTGTACAACACACACACACACAAATCATAAGATGGAAAACGATTAGGTATTGAAGAAAACAAAATTCATTACACCTTCTAACAGGCCCTTAGATATAAAGAACATTCCAAAACATGACAATGTTTATGTATGAAGATAGCCACCCAAAACTGATATTTTATACTGCCTTGTTGATTTTTTTTTTGTTGTTTTGTAAGTGCCAGCACTTTTTGGAATGTTTAACAACTACTTTCCCAAGCATAAAAATTCCAAGGAATAGTTCTGCTATAAAATGTTTGGCTGAGTAAATCGATTATCCGGAAGGCCTTCCCACATGTTCCACCAACTCAGCTAAATTACTTGCTTGCTTCTAGTTTCTTTTTATTTTTTTTATCTTTTTTTTTTTGTTATTTAATTTATTTATTTATTTGTAACTGAAGCTCCAACATTCAGCATTGTAGCAAGGAAGCACTTCTTGATATTTGCACTATTTCTAAAATATCAGCTGTATGAGAACTTTCAGTCATCTTGAAAAAAATTACATCTCTCCTCCTGCTCCACCTCTCAATGCTTTCAATAAACCCTTATACAGTGAGTTCATAAAACAAGTTTTGGGTAGAGATAGGTCCAAGCCAAAAATAGCTGGATTTAGATCTGGTTTCAAACCTCAGGTGGATTTGAATTCCATGTTCTGGCTTGGTCCCATCTGTACTTTCTGGCATTAAAATGTGTTCAATCACATCCGTTGGCCCATAAATGTTATCAGGCACTTCAAAAGAAGACTAATAACAGTCTTATACACTATTTTGGATTTCTTTATACCAGATAATGTCAAAGTCTCTTCCCCCAGAGACTGACAATAACAGGTCTAAGGAACCCAAATCTATCTGCTTGTTCAGTTGTCTGTTGTCACTAGAATCTCTGGTTAAAATAAAAGATCTGAATGCATTCTGTAGAAGCTGTACATAAAGGATTTCTACCTCAGAAATAAAGCCTCTAGGAAGATGGTTATGATGCCTTGTCTCATTAGCCACAGAACAATGAACAGTTCTGAGCAGAAGCCACAGGAGAGAAAAGGAAGTTTATAATTAAACCTGTTGATGTCAATAATGCCAATAAATGCTTCTATCTAATGAAAAATTTGAGGTATTTTTAGTGCTATTTATATATTTTATTTCTTCCTAAAGTACAGGAATTAGTTCCTAAATGAAAAGTCTATTTACTCCCTTGGAAACGTCTACAAAATGAAAATTAAAAACTTGCTGCGATGCACCTGAAGAGAGGGATTAGTAAACACAACTACTTGTCAAAGGTGGCATCAATTTGTTTTGTTTTAGCATTAAGAATAACGAAAAGTTAGTAAATCAAAAATATTTAAAAGTTTGAATCTTTCTAGATTTGCCCATTTAATATATCAATAGAACTTCTCACAAAATATCACTTAAATCTGAATGTAATATACATACAAATCAATCGTCATGGACCAGTTATCCACATTTTAGGCATACACACAATTCAAGAGAGAATTCTACCGTTTCATTGCATATATCGTGCAAATTCAGTTTTTGGCTCCTCATTTCCTTATTTTCAGAATGTTAATGGACTTCATGATCAGACCAGAAATCCCAAAATCTTATTAGGGAGCACGCTGTTTTCATGAATGATTTGCAATCAGATTTTATTCAGTTAAAATCCAAAATGTTTTATTTCAACATAAAGGAAAAGTTGAGTGTCATAGGTTATTTGGGGTTCAATCCTACAAACATCTTACGGAAGGTCAGTATTGGCTCCCCACTCGTCCCTCCCCTTTTCCCTCCCCCCAATTCCTCATTATTTTTCCTAATAAAGTGGTAATTGCAAACGTAATGCAGTAGTCTAGGTGCAAGCCATTTTCACTATTGGAGAATTCAGACCTAAATAAGCTTCACGAAGACCTAATTTATGAAAAAATGTTATCAACTGGAAGCAACGTCTTTTTTTCGTCTAAAAAAGTATTTAGTTTTTCAGCTTACAAACTACACGCAACCATCTCCAGAGCTGTGAGATCGTATTTTAAATTACAAGTTCCATCTCCCACACCAGGAGAAGGCAGAGCAAGGGCCCGATCCAGCAGCATGTGTGTACACATGGATGGATGTGTGTGCATGGAAGTGGGAGATCAGCGGTTCCACCGACACCGGGTGTTTATTCCCTGGAAGTACAAAGCCCACTGGAAGACCAGACCCTCGTGACCTGATGCAGATGGTTCCACACTTCTGCTTGCCAGGAATTTGAGGGGAGCTGCACCTACCTTGTGCCTTTCCATTAGTTTAATTAGCATTAGCACACTTCAATGTAATTGGAAGAGAAGGAACATTCCTAACTGGTGTTAGGAACTGGACTACGGAAACAACAAGGCTTATTTACAAGACTTGCTGAAAGAGAATAAGGAACCCCCCTCCCCCCCAATACAGTATTTTCCTGGAACATAGAAGTAAACATCTCATAATGAAACAGTACAATGAAATCCAGTTCAGTGAAAACATGATATCAAAAAAGACCAATTGAAAATAAACTCACTGTGCATCAATCCCTTTGATCCTATTTATGTACATAGTGGAACTTTCCTGTAAAGCAAGTTGTACCCAGTACAGAGATCTGGACCTAATACGTAAGTATTTTAAGTGCCTGTGTTATAATCTATTCAGATCTGGACTATAAATGGTAAACAGATCATGTTAACTTCTGATGAAGTTAAGTATTTAGAAGACCAAATTTACAGTTGCGAATGCCATGCATTCAATAAAAGATCTCCACTATAGCTGCTAAAATAAAATATCAAGCTCCTTTTTCTCCTTGGACTCCAAGAGTGAAAATGGCTTCCTGATTCATAGTTGTTTAAAAATTTAAGCACCAGGGATTTAAAACTTAAAAACGAAACAAAAACCCCGAACAAAAAAAAAAAAAAAAAAAAAAAAAAAAAAAGCCTTACTACATGGCATTATGCAAACATAGGCCACTTTGCAAAGGAGACAGTTGCAAAACAACTTTTAAAAGTTAGCACTGTTTTCAGAACACAAGGCACAAAACAAAAGCAGACATCACGCCAGAACAATGAACTTCACATGAAAGCTAATACCTGACCTGTACCATCCTTAAATATCTTACAATGTTAAATAGAGAAATGAAAAAAAAAATACAGCAGCAACATAATTGTAATTTTGACTTTAGAAACAGTGCGTAGACCCCTCCTGAGTTGTTTACTCCAACCATTTCAGAGACAGTAACTTAAAAGTTCTCAATGTTTGTTTCACAGGAAAAAGTTTTCAGTGTCTGAGAAGTTAAACCTTTGTTAGGCTTTCTTGGATTTTTGCTTGGTAACTTGAAAAGTTAGGAGTTCTGTCCTCATCCAAGAGAAGATGCTTAAGTAAGGTTGTTCTATAATTAAGCCCACTGATGTACCTTACATAAAAACTGACCAGAAAAATCTATAGTCTAAATCTCTTCAACATTTTGTTGGGAAGCCTCTACTTTCATCTTTTTAGAAGGTGGCACTCCTTCAGAGTCCTTAATGAGGGGGAAAAGAAAAACAGCCACGTTATCATTGCACTGAAGTTCAGGCACCATAAACATCAAACAAACAGCACCAACAAATTCCCCGGTGTGTGACGTGTCCCAGACAAAGCATCCCTGGATGCCAGAACATGTCCCAGTGCTGCCTGAAGTCACTCCTCTACTTACATCTTACCTCAGCATCTTTGCACTTGTCGTCTACAAAGGGCAAAATTCTAGTTCCAGGCTAAAACCCACAGTGAATATTCCAAGGAACAGCCTCGATGGAGGGTGCACTGAAACCAAGGACCCACAGCAAAACCAGGAGGAGCGGTGCTCTGCCTGAGGATCTGGACTTGTCCTGCCCTGAGAAGGGCACAATTGCAAGGATAATTTCTTCCTCCCACCCATCCAGAATTTTTCAGTGTTTCAGTGAGTAAACACCCAAATATCCACAAATTAACTCTCCTAACTGCCATAAGCAATTACCTTTATAGAAGGTGTTTTACTTCTGAATGGTCCTCAAAGGGTCCAGTAGGTTTGTTCCAAGCAATTTATTAATGTAAAATGTTAATATTCCCTTAAAAACATGGTCTGGTTTAATAAACTGAGAAACCCATCAGACCAATCTGGTCTTACTGTTCCAGTTCTGTGAGATTCAAGCAGCCAGTCACCTGCACCACAAAACCAGGCACAGGCACATTTCATACTTTACAGCTGCTTTACTGTCCTCACTTTTGAAATCAATGGAAATACGAAACTGTCCTCCTTACATTTGCTTTTAAGTAAAAATAAGCTTTTCCAAGACCATGTAATCTGACTTTTGCACTTGAAGTTACCTGAGAGTTTTTAGATGCCTCTGTAATTAAATCATTTTCTCCAGAGGACTGAATTTCTGCTTTCTCTGAACTATTCATGGAATTCTCCATTGAAGACTGTGAATTCTGTTCATCAGAGGTATCTGAAATGTCAAGAAATAATTTTAAACAAATGAAAGCTTTCAGCAGGAGCTTTCCAGGATGTCTTTCCATCAGCAACATCCCCAGCACACACATTTCACCCACACTGTAACCATTAATGACAACACACCTAACAAGTGTACGGATATGGTGAATTAAGCTCAAACTCCAGGATCACAACCTGGCTGCTGCCAGAACTTTTCCTTCCTGCTGCCAGAGCACAGACCCTAGGATCAGACCCTAGAGGGAGCCAAGCTCCTGCACAGCCTCACACAGAATGTCCGAGCCCTCAGCAAACAAGTCTGGACTGCAAGGGAATTCCTTCAAACCAGAAGCAAAAGGGCTGAATTGTTACAACTAATGGCTCTAAAAACCTGTGGTTAAGCAGAGAGAATAAAGTTACCTGAATCAAAATTCAGCCATATATTTAAAATCCTTTTTTTCGCCTGATACTACATTTGAGATAGAATTCAGCTAACTAGCTTAACAACTAAATTTTTAATTCTGGTGCATAGGTGTAAAGAAGTCCTCCAGCCTGTTACAGCTGTTACTTGCTTCCAGCTTTCACTGGGAGGTTTTATTTTTTTGGTTGACTGGTTGTTTTTTTAAACCCTTCCCTCTCTCAAAACAAGACTTACAGAAGACTCAAGGTTAAAGCACCCATTTACTTAAACAGGGGACAGGGACATGTAAAATGTACTCCTAGATCCCTGACCCAAAGAACATATGAATTTATTCCAGATGAAGAGAAATGCAAGATCAAACAAAACTGCTGGACAGCTTTGGTTAATGAAGATGCCATAACCAGTGAGTAATGTATATTTTTGTGGTGTACTGTATAGAAAGCATCACAAGCATTTCTGAATTCAAGACAAAGTGACGCCCATGATGAGCATCTCAAAGATCACATTCAGCAAACTTGGGCAGAATTCTCTTCCTGTCCATGTCTAACCAGAAATGCATCTTCATGCTGATAAAGAAACAAGTCCCAAGGGTCCAAAGAAATCTGAGTTTCAATTTTTGCTGTGTATGTCTCAGCACCCACTGAGCTGAGGAGCACTTTGCCATGTGCCCATCTCCCCGTGACAAAGCCAGCTCATCACCGCTGTTCTCTTCCAGCTGCTCCTGAGGACACACTCAGGCTGCTGCTGACCTTTGGACAAGGGGATCCATACCTTAAACCACCAAAGCTATTCCAACGCCTGCAGGACTTGTTCACACAGCAGAATGCTTTGAATCCACCTTATTTAAGAATTCCTCATTAAGCATTTCTGACCACCCAAACTGGCTTACAGGAACCTCCCTGATTTCAGTGGAGTAACATGAGATAGACGTGCAAGGTCATTAACCCTGACCAGCTGAATAATGTCCCAATTGCAGGGTTCTGATTGATCACAACAAGGTAGATAAATGTTTAATAAATTGTTTAACACAGCATTTAACCAACTGAAAAAAACCCACATAGCGGGTATTTTTTGCCATTATGTCTCCCTTTCATTTTACAATAACTGGTGCTGGAACTAATCCAGAGGACTTGGTATGATTTTCCCTGAACCTAAATTTAGCCAGGGGAACATGTATGCTATGTAGCAGCTTCACATAAGCAGGTTCAGACAATATTAGACTTGGGAGTAAATCCTTACTGTTTACTGTGGCCAAATATGCAAGTGGAGATTTTCTTTGAAGGAAATGATGTTCTGATTTATTCCCATTTGGTGCTGGTTCTGCTGTCAGATTTGAACCCCAGTTAAGAATGACAACACTTAATATATTTAACCACTCTGGCATTACCAAGATAAAAGTTCTAAATTTAAATTGGTCAGTGGATCTACTGAGTGAAGAACTAAATCAGGAGGGCATAATTTAATTGCTTTGGTACGGGAAGAATTCCGCAAGCAAATTATTAGAATGGTGTTAAGGACATCTTTTATCTGTTATAATAGGACAAAGAAAGTTATCTTTCCAAGAATATAAATACAGAGCATGTTTCAATTACCCAAAATACCATTTAAAGAGTGAGGTTCAGAACAATCTCTTAACCCACATGTATTTTTAATCTGTGCACAACTGCAATAGAATCTTGTAATGCTTTTAGAAAATTAGGACAGAACTCAGAGCTAACTTTTGAGTAAGTAGCTAGCAGGGTTAAGAGAAAAGAGAGGTTTCATTATAGTTTACACAACTAAAAAAGTAATTTCAAAGTATCTCACCTCTCATTTAATGTCACACTAGAGAGCAAACCTCCACAGATCTACACAAAATAATACCTTCAAGGATTTGTGTGATTACATCGTAGCAGCCATTTCAAAGATGATTTTAAATTATTTCTTCTTTCAAGGCTGAGATTTGGGAACAATACACCAGTATTTTGTTTGTTTCTCTCTGAAAAGACCCTGAATGTCAGTGTGACCTTTCCAGTTGTATGGAAGATCACCAGTAGGTCAGAGAAACTGTGGCCCATTTTCACATAAATGCTGAGAATTTAGAAACCATTTCTTTCAAATTGTTATTTTCCAGTTCTTAAAGTGGATAAGCAAATAAATAACACACTGAAGGATAACTTCTTTTTGTTTGGCTTTCAAATGGCCCTCCTAGCTCACCTTCTGAACCAGGCTGCTCCTTTGCCTCTGCCTGAGTTTCGTCAGACTTGACTTCAGTGCCGTCTGCTTGTATTGCCAAGTTCTGCTCTGGTGCTGGACTGGAATTACTGCTGTTTTCCTGTTTTATTGGGGAAGCATCAGCTATTGAGCTCTGGTTGCTGTTGTCATCTGTAAACAGAGGAGTGGAAAGCAACAAAGTTTGATTTGACAAGGTACAAAGCACACCTTAATTCTTCCACATTATTCCCTGGTAACACATGATATAATTTAGTTCATTAGGGATCAAGTCCAATCATTTAGACTCACACTACACATCCAACTTTTTTCCACAACAGCCCATGGAGTTTTCAAGCAGTGACCAAAAATCTAATTCTAACAAATTTTATACATTAAAATCAAGAGTGTTTTACTCAGATCTGATCCCAAAGAACCCAGAATTTTGTAGTATGAGTAAACCAGATCAACTGAAGTGACGATCTCATATAACACAGGGCTAAGTAAGTTCATGCTGCAGATTTACAAATACTCATCACTCCAATGTTCAGATGAGCAGATATTTTTTGAATTGTGTCCTTAAGGTCAAAAATACCAACCCAAAACCTCTTCAAGGTAAAATGTAACATCCAGTCCCAATATCAATAGTTTCTAAGCGATAATTGTCCAGAATATTCTCTAGCCCTCAAAGACTTGGATCACAGGAATTTTCTGCAGCACAATCTGTAGATAACAGGAAATACTCTGCCTGTGCCCTCTCCCTGTGACAGTGGTTTAAGCAGCTCAGCTATTATTTTATGGACAGTAGTGGGGTACAACTTCCTTTAAGCCAGACTAACATCCATGGATAACCAAAAGGGAAGCTCCTGCTCCCTAAAGAAAACTAAGCCTGCAAAACATTGTGACTTAAATTACTAGAATACAAGTCAATCCACCTCCCTCTGCATCTGTACAACTATTACATCCAAAGGACTTCAGGAACACAGAGCTGCTGGTGGGACCACCTCTCTCCAGAGCAGCCTGAAGTCAGACCACAGTAACTTTATCACGAAACTGTACAGTGTGAAATTGTACAGTTAAAAACACAGGTGATAAATGATAAAAAAAGCAAGTAGTACATTCACCTCATGGATGGGAGAATCAAGACTTAAAAAAATTAAATGATCTGATCAAGGCAAAAGTTAAAAGGTTTGAAACAGATGAAAAACTAATCCAGATCTGCAAAACTCCTGCTCACTCCTTTAACTGCAAGCCCACACTTGCTCTCAGCAATGCAAAAAGCAACCAGGAGGCAACACAAATGCAAATAAAACTGAAATTAAAAATTTACAACCCACTAAAACGTGATCCTCTCTTATCAGCTCAAACAGTGCTGCGTTCTCAGCCATAATTGCTATCCAAACACCCAGAAGGTAAAAACCTGAAGCAGAGCTGAGCTGTGCAAGCTGCTCTGTAATAAACACCAGGCTAACACTCAAAAGTCACATTTTAAAAAAAAATTAAATGAAATAAAATTGACCTCATAGTGCCTGACTGGCCAACAAAAAAATGCTTTCTTGAGCAGTTAATTTCATCAAGCTGCAGCAGAAGGAAGGCACCACAGAACCAGAGCTCTCTTTCCTGGCTCTTGAAGAATTCTCTTGACCTTTATCAGTTAGAAAGTTAATAAGTACAAAACCTGCCTAAATTATAGCAGGTACCACTGAGGCTTTGGGGGTCTTTTGGTTCTTCAAGCAGCAAACTCGACAGACTTATTACTTCACCTGAGTGCAGCGCTTTGAATGACAGGTATTTCCATTTTATTTTCATATTTAGCTCCACTAACAGTATTTTTTCCCTCACACTCATAGCCCAAATATAAATAGCATTTAAACAACAGTTAGTACATCCACAGAAGAGACATCCAAGGTACCAAGTGAGATCTGATGCTGTTTTCACTTTGATTCAAGTCCATACATCGGAGCAATGCAGAAGCTGAGGTTGTTGGTTTACACTTTCACAGCAGTGTAAGAGGGTAATTGGGTCTGACCTTCTCCCACTCACCATGCATGTCCATCATCCCTGGGGAGGAGCTGTTCTCTGGAGTGGTCACTTCAGAGCCACATTTTTCATCTTTGCCCTTTTTCTTATTCTTATTTTTCTGAAAAACAAAAGGCCCCACACACAAATGAGACTACGGCCGTGCAGAGAAATCCACATTGCTGTGTAAAACCCTCCCCACTCAGCGCTTCTGTAAGAACAGCTCACAATTTCAAATGAAACCCTCTTCTCTAAAACTAATGCTGTTTCTTCATTCAAACTGGAAGATGGATTAAGAAAAATCAGACTGACCTAAACCAAAGAGCACAAGCACAACAACCCTGTGTGAACTGTAGGTCCCAACCTGCTCCCAACCCACAAGGATTAAGACAAAGGAAGGGACCGTAGCATCCATCACGTGGGGAATCTGTGCCTGCTAAGGGATGCAGCATTTGCAATTAGGAGGTGACGTAATCAGTCTCACAGGAAAAAGAGCCAGCTGCACCGCTTTTGGAGATCCTGCCTGCTGAGGAGACAATTAAAAGCCTGACTCCAGGAAGAATGCTCTCAGCCCATCCTTTCAGACAGAAACTGTCCCCCAACGAGGGAAGAAACTGAAACACAATCAAATATTGTCTAAGACTGCAGAAGAAATTCAACAAGTGATATCTGGAGGGACTTTTCTCTCTATTTTAAACAGATTATTAAGCTTGTTTCCAAATTGTATTTTTACTTCAGAGAAGCCAGATTTTACTCGCTGATGCATGAAACAGAGGCGAGAGCACATGGACTTCTTTACCTTTGCAAAACGAAAGGTCACAGGGGTCATGATCTCTCTCAGGTTTGGTTTTGTCATTTTTTAAAGATAAAAAGGACACTTTTGCCAGAAAAGAAATATCGAAAGTGACTGTGAGCAATTTAAGCTGAGAAGTGCTTTTTAAAGAGGCTTAACCATCAAAGTGATGAGGTTCCAGAACAGCCTTCTACAACCAGTAGGAGGAAGAGCCAAGCTAACTGTAGTGCAGAGAAATGTCAAAGTGTCTTAGGAGCAACACATGATGGGGAAAGTAATTTAATTTCTGTTCACCAAAATCAAAGACAACTTCCACTTGAAATAGGGAAGGTCCCATTCTCCTGTTTTAGTGAAAAGCAAATATATTGTCTGGATGAAATTGGATATAAAAGGATGTCCACAACAAAATTTAATAGCCGAAATTATCCCTGCCTGATATTTATTGTTAAAATATACGTGCTTGTGTTCTGTGTGAGACCTTCCAGAGCAGTAAGACAGAAACCTTGCAACACCAAGCCTGCAACAACTGCAGCTGCACAACAGCCTCTACCCAAAATGAAAAGAATGTGACTGTAGGACATCAATGTAACTGGTCTTAAACAAGTGTCCCAATTTCAGCAAATCTGGAGCCTCAACTTAAAGATGATGGCTCAGGAAACACAATTAAACTCTGCACATAGAGACCATTATATAAGCCCATTCTTCATAATAGAGAACCTGACTTTGGGTAGCAGTGACCTTGAAAATTCATCCAGAAGCTCACTTAGAAATTCCGTTTCCAAGTCCCACAGCACCCATCCTGCAGGCACAGCTGAACAGCAGGAAGACAACTGCCAGAAGCCATGAGCCTAAATATCCTAAACCCTGCACTCCCTCTCATACGGATAGCACAATTTTCCCCCACTATGTACTATTAATAATAAAATCCAGACCAAACATTTGACAACTAGAAAGAATGAACAGGTTTCCCAGTTCCCAAGGGGGAACTTCACAGAGATGCTGCCCAAGCAATGGAAGAACCCCCACAACTCTGACAGTCCCTGAAATCTGTGGGACAACAAGTATAGAAATAAACAAACTCAGTTAAAACAACCCTAATAAAAAAAAATAGGTCTTAAATTTGGAGTCTGAGTAAGACAAGGTCATGACACTGTCTTGTCTGAAAAACCACCATTTTGCACATCTATTAATGGAGAAGTTTTCGTCCAGATAGGCCTTCACTCCTATTTCTGGTAAAGTAAAAGCACATGACAGCCCAAGGAAAGAGTAGCAAACTTAGGATATGTTTTCTCTTGTATCATTAATTTACTGTGGTATCATGGGTTAGTGTTCTTTGTATCACAGTATTACAATTTATAAGATGAGAGCAACGATCATTTTGAAAGGCAGTTTGCAAGTCCTATCGACTTTGATTTTTACACTTACTTCTGCCAACACCACATGAACAGTGCACACAAAGAACATAAACATGATGCACAGACAGAACATTTATCAAGGGAAAACACACATGACAACAGAAGCATGGTGTTGCTGTATCACTTGGGCTGGACATCTTAATACAAGTGATCCCAGTGCCACAGGATATTCCTACCCTCATGTCAGTGTTTTGCAACCTATTTTTGAGCAGAATAGCAGTGACCCACACATAGAATATGCTCTCTGCCCTGTTCCAAACCAGCTACTTTCTTTAAATCATCAGAGAGAAAGAGGGGAAAAATAATCCATGTCAAAACTTACCCTCCCTGCCTCCCAGTTATTGAAAGGTTTAAAACTCAGTTTCAGCTGCATGTTTAACAGTTATCTGAGAACTGATCCCAGCTGACTCCAGGGAGACTGTCACACACTGACCCATCAACATCACTTGCTGTAGAGATCAACATCTCCCTGCAGCTTGCAAGACCCACACCAGTCTTAGCTTAAAGGCTCAAAGAAAATCAAAGAATATTTCTTTCGACTTTGCTTCAACAAGAGCAACTGCATCTGGAAAAAGCAAGATACTGCAGGATACTTACATCATCCACTTTAGGCTCTGTTACTGGTACCCATTTGTAAATCCTTAGGGATGTGTCGCCAACTGTCACCCACTTCTTCTCCCTATAAAATTACAATGCAGGAGAAGTTAAACTTCAGATTCAGAAGAGAGTGATCTACTATTGTAAGTTGTCAAGGATTTAAACAGGCTATTAAGTAGGATGATCTCTATTACATCATCTTTAGCACTGCATTGTGCAAATTGTTCTTTGCATTTCACAACTTGCTAGAGCACTGCTAACCTCCAGATTTCTCAGGGCTGTTACTTGACTGGGTGAGTAACTGCAGTAGCAGTAATAAGATCTGAATTAAAGATAAAGTTAAGAAGAACAGCAATTGAAAATGCGGATTTAATGCCTACAATTTTCATTTAAGTTTCTAGACAGCAGAAGAGGGTTTAGACAGACCAGTGTGTTTTGATTGTCATGAAGCTGTTTAATGGGATTAGAAATCTAGATGCATTTTGACCACCTGAGGTTTATCTGGGGGCAGAAATTTGCTGCTGGCAATTTAATGTTCACTCCACACCCCTGACAGACAGCTCTGCAATTCCAGCCATAGGACCAACAGCCTCATGGGGAGCAATATGTGCCATGGTGCAGAATCCAGGCTCTGGAGAGCCCAGCTCTGGGGAAAGGCAAGGCTGAGGCTATCAGAGAGGGGAAAGCACAACCTCAGGCACTGTGTGCAGACTCTGCCAGCCGTGAATGGTGACACTGACAAATTGTGAAGGAAAAGTGGCTGCAGGGCAGCTCTGCCTTAGGGGGTCACAGTGCTGGGCTGGAGAGGGATGCTGAGCGCTCGGCTGAGGGATGAATTCCTTGAGCTCTGCACATCAGGGCATTAAAAGAAGGTCCATAATGCCAGAGAAATTTCATCACGTTTCTGTGATCAGTTTTCAGGTCACAGATTACCACTGCTGGTTCCTGGGTTTGCAATGCAGCTCTGCAAATGGATCGATTAAAAGTTAACAACAAAGACCGATTCCATTAAATATTCAGGAACATCTGAAATTAATTTGGCATGAGATCTCAGGCTTTTTTTTGTTTGTTTCCATAAGCACGTTTAAATAATAGATTTGGGATCCAGTTATAGATTAAAAAAATAAAAAATGTTCTTTGCAGGATGGGAGAAGCTGGATGTGACTCCAAATATATGTATTTATATATATGTGATAGCTCCATTTTTAGAAAGGGCCTCCAGAATCAAAAGCAGCCACACTGTACAAATGTCACAAACATCCTCCGATTTGTTTTAGCCACTAAAGCCCAATCTTGTATTTTCCCTTTAGAAGAAGAGGCATTTTCCTGTTTAATTAAGAACAAAAGCAAAACTAAATTATGCATGACTATTTGATACATTTTTGGATCTGTCCATAATGATATTTTAATTGAAGTCCAAAACTATTTCAAATTCATTTCTTTCCCACTGCTCTTTGTGGAGCAGTGTTCCCTCAATGTGTTTAGACACAGCCATTTGGGTACACTAGGTGGCTGAAGTATGTCAAAATCCAATTTCACTCTAATTTGGAGCTCTACATGCGATAAAATGACAGTGGAGATGAGGGCATGTCAATAATGAGAGCATACTTAATTGTGAAAAGATGATCATGATATAATTTGGGGTTTTTTAAGGATACAAGACAAACTAGATTTATTTCTACTAAAGAAAACCTTTGAAATTATGGAAATAAAACCAGCTGGGGTTTTGTTTTGGGTGTGGGGAGAGGTGAATAAATGTTTTTTTAAAAAATCAAGATTTTATTCTTTTCCTACAGCAAAATATTACTTAGAGATGCTGCACTGGAAAACCAAAAGTTCAAGATACCTGTTAGCATCTCAAAGCAGCCTCACACAGCATCTTCACTGGACAGACTGTAGAACACAGGAGGAAACCTATATTAGTAACTTTTTCCTTCTAGTATTAAAGTTAGCCCTGACATTTTAACTCTTCTGAGCTTCTTATGTACCACTTTAAGTTTTGATAACCCTCAGCTATAGGGATTTTTAAGCTGATTTCAATACACAGTAAGTCAGACAACAACGGGAATAAGAATATTTTGTGATGGAAGTACACCAACATCCCAGTCCTGCAAACACTTATGGCTAAAAAGAAAACCCAACATCACAGTGCTATTATGCAAATATTTTACATGTGTAAGTATTTACAGTATTGACAGTTTAAGACCATGAAAGTATTAATAAGAAAAAAAGAAAGACAACCTCCTCTAAAACTTAATAAAAGCATTGGCAGCACAAACACAAATCTGTTAACAAAGAAACGCAATGAATTTCAGACATTTAAAGATCAACAGGGTAAAATCATTTCAAGATTTAAGACATTTATTGCAAATTAAGCTTAGAATATTATCTGTAATACTTACTGCCTTACCATTTCAAAACAAAACCCAAAATGCAAACAAGCAAACAAAAACCCCAAACCCACTTCTACTCTGAACACTCACTTTTTAATCTTTTGTGCAAAGACACCATCCCAACCTGCTGATCAGGGACTTTCCTTTTCACTCAGTGAGAATTGATAATTTACTGATGCTGCCCATGGCAGCAAGTTTGGGAAATGCTGCACAAACCACAGAATATCCTCATCGGCCCAGTGCTGGAGTAGGAACGAGGAATTAATGAACTCTTGTGCTCAGTCTGTTGTGAAACCTTAAGTAGTTTCTTCACCTGTTTTCCTGTCTGCTGCACCCACCCAAAGATCCTGACCAGAATTCCACCCCCGTCACTCTATTCCACCTTCGATAAGTGATGACTGAGCAATATCTGTCATTGCACCGTCCCCTGTTATTCTCTATAGGTTGATCTCTGTGTTGACTGTTGGATTGGAAAAGATGGCTAATGTAACACCATCAGCCTGACACTTTATCAGGCTAAAAATGTGGTAATTATTAACTTTACTTGTCCATGTCTAGCTGATAAAACTCCACAGTTTTATAAAAAAACCCATTTTGCCTGTTTTCAAAGCTCTCCTGTTCCTCCATGAATGACTCAGGAGTAACAACACCAGAAAATGGCAAAACTAAAATATATACAATAAAATTTTTAATTTTAATCTTCCACACTGAAAAGTATCTTCAATATTTTAGTTATAGTAAATTCAGAAACTAATCAGTGCAACAGAAACAAACCCTTACATTTATCTGAAATTGTGTAAAAGCATTTTTAAATTCTGAACTGTATCTGCACAGCATTTAAAGGACAGCCAAGGGTACAAAGGGTAAGCATTAGTATCAACACTTCTTCAGCGCTCATGCCTGAGGCATACTAATATCTCAGAACTTACATCATTATATACTCAATTCCCCATTCTAAAAAACCCAAGACTCTTAAATATATTTATACTTTGTTTAGTAACACTAAAGCGCCACAGATGAACATCAGATTCCACGTATAAAAGTAATATACGGGTGAGCAAACACAACAGTGTATATTACACTTATACAGAAAGTGTCAAGGCAGCTTCTGCAGCAGCAGTGAGTGCCAGAAACATTTGACAGCAGAGACACAGAAAGCCTTTACTGCCAATATATCACTCAAGGAAAGGCTTTCCCACTTGTTTGGCCTTTTCCCATGACTACCATTCATCACGGTGATCTGCATTTACACAAGGATTTGCTCCCACATACCCCATCTTCTGCTGGTGATCACGAAGTGACGTCATAATGCTGAATTTATCACATCACACTCACTTGCATTGCAACAGAGTTTGGTGAAAATCACAGAATTATGACCTCCCTGTGGGATCAAGCAAAAGAGAAAGGGGATGGGAAAGAATATGCCATTATTATACACAAAAAGTGCTGTCAGATGCACAAAAAATGATTTTTTGAAGCGTAGGCGTGCTTTTCCGAGCACGCCTACTGCTGAGTAGATGTTTGTCTAGTGACTAACGTGAAGGAGCCCCAAACACACATGGTGTTTATTGACCAGGCTGCAAATACAATAAAATGCCATGTAGGGTAACTGGACAAGGACATGTGGTCACAGACACCTTCTCTCTGAGTTTATCTCAGTACAGCACATTTGGGGAGTCTCCTGTAATGCACACAGGCCAGCATGGCTTAAAGCAAGCCCTGCCTGGTTCCACGTGGCCACAAGCACCTTGCTCACAGCAGACAGAACCATGGCTTACACATTACAAAACTTTAACTTCAAGTTCTACTGAAGTCAGAGAGCGTATCCTGGCTCAAAAAGAAATAATCACAAGCCAGAATTAAAAAAAGGTATCATAATTCAAGCATGGTAACAGCATGTTTGGGCCACTACAGAACTTCAGAGCATTCCTGCACATACACTGGGTATTTTTACTTCAACTGCCACTACCTGAACTACAATCTTAGCAGGAAACCCAACACAGCCAGGCTAAAGCAGTGATCTGGGAGTAGCAAACAGCCTTTTTCCAAAGACATCATGTTAAGGAGTTCTATGTCATTAACTCCTTTTCAGAGCGAAAGCCTATTTGAAGAAGGAGGCACAAGCAGCAAAACCTACAGAAGCTCAATCTCAGAGCATTACATACCACACAAAAACATTTTAGCAAGTCTGAATGGAGACAGTGAACAGAAAAGCTACAGCAGCATTGCCTAGAAATCCTGAACAGCCACAGCTCACAATCCCAGCCAACGGGACCAGGTAACACAGCCTGTAGAGACTCTTCCCCTGACTTTCTCCAAATACTTTCACCAGCTGTCCAGGTTCACCTCTTCTCCCTAAGGTGTTATCAGCCTCCAGATCAGGGCTTTGATGGGTCAGAAGAAGGTCGAAGGACTTCTGAGAAATACTGCAATTCAAAGACAAGGCAACGCAGTCGGATTTCCCAATTCCTAGAGCATTCTCTAAAGCCAGGGTTACCTATCCCCACCAGGTACTGCAGACCTCCACCCTTAAATGTTTGCACAGCTGTCCGAAAGTCCAGCAGTGCTACATGCAAATTATTTCACTGCCTCCTAAGACATCCTACCACTTAAGCTTTCCTCCTGCTCATCCCTTCTCTCTTCAGTAAATGTCTGCGTTTTCCTTCATTTAATAAATCAGACATTGACAAAAACCAAGCATGTCTCCAGTATTTTTCTTACGCTGGCTGAGGGCATAAGAGTTTTTGCCCCTCTTTTCTTGGAGCCCACTTGGAATCTACACGTCCCCATCAACCTTTAAAGACAAAAAACCAATCCTGTACCATTCACTGTGACAAATTAATCTCAGACGATTTTTTAAATAGACTGAGAAAAGAATTTTAAGTATTGTTAAAGAAAGGTAGAACTGTTCTCTTACTGTGGAAATTTAACATTTCTGCCACACAAACACAAGGCAACCGTGTATTCTGTAAGCCATGTGCTGTGTGTTTTCCAAAACAGATGCTCATTCATGAGCAAGGTTTAAACAAAGGAGATAAGGTTACAGTAATCTCAAGATAAAAATGTAACAACTTCACTGTTTACTACTAAGTTCCAGCAATAACCAGAAGTGCCACGCGCTCCTGAACAGACAGGAAGACAGAGGACCTGCATCCAAGGGCTGGCTGTCCAGGAACACTAATTTTCTAAGGAACAAAGCCTGCCCTGATGGAAGCTGCCTTCCAGCAGGCACAGATGTGACAGCACAGGGGCTCAGGAATACCAAGCACAGCAAGGTGCTGCACACCTGCACAGGTGGATAAAGCTCTGGATAAAGCCAATGTCCCCTCGGATGAGTTCACAGCCCAGTCTGTCTCCCTGCCCATCCCTGGCACGCACCACCCCAAGCACACAAGTGTCACAAAACTCTGTTCTAGGAAATGTTGGACGCAAGGTATTTTAATTTTCAGTGGCTGCATTTCCACAGAAGAGCTGTGGATGGCAACAAATTGCTCCTATTATGCAAATGAAACTGCACACTTGGAAATTGCCGATGTGGCTCTTCTGAAGATGCAGGAATTGCTAGTGTGGAAAGTTCAATTTAACAAGCCAAGTCTTCTCAAAACACTGAAACCACAAAACACAGAATCTCTCTTGCTAATTTCCCACTGTATTTGACTGCAGGTAGGGGGTAATCATGAGAGTCACCTTCAAATTATGATTCCTCTGAAAATAAGAGAATTGCTTTATGTAAATACTTGTGAAGTGCACGTACAGAAAGTCATATCAATACTTCTGATAATAATCAACAGAAACACTGCATGACTGTACAGGAATCCTTTAAAGCAAGTTGTCTATCGTGAAGGTTAAAATGTAGAAAAATCTATTTATATCATAAGATTTCTGTTTTACAGAAAGAGCCATAGCAACGGGCATGATGGCAGAGAGTCCTTGCCAAGAAAAAATAAATAAATTAGGTATTTTGTTGAATGGCCAAGCTTCTGTCTCTACTCTTTCTGAATTCCACAAACCAGGATTCAAAAGGAGCGTGCTGCGCTCATGAATGAAATACCTACAGACAGAACAGTCCCACACATCCAACCACGCTCCCGTTGGAACAAAAGTCCTGTCACACCGCGGCACATTGTTCTGACCCTCCAAAACCGGCCCAGCAGTCAGCAAACTGCACTTAAAAACAACACCCGAGTAGAAGAGAGTTCCTGAAACCACCCGAGCTGCGGTGCTGGGGCTGCTCCGGCTCCCCACACAATGGCTGGATTCTTTGAAATCCCCATCCCGTGCCCGGCGTTACTGGACACACGTCCCGATTCTTTGTCCGGCTCACGCCAACGGACCCATTCGTGTGCTCAAGGCCATTTAAAACTTAACAATCCATTTCGCCCTAATAACGAACACGAATTCTGTATTTTGCTTTTCTTTTAACGAAAACAAAGCGCTAGCTGAGGAGGGCAATAGAAGTGTCCCCTTGACTTCAAAGCCTCGAACCAGCTGAGTGATGCACAATAACAATAACGCAAGGGATTTCCCCGTGGATTCCAAACATTTAAAGAAAGTATTTTAAGATACATGCACAGAGACTGCTGAGCAGTCAGCTAACTTGCTGGAAGAAAGATTCACTCTTGAGTCACACCGGCACTGCTCTTTATCCCATCCCAAATCCCCGGACCGACCATGCAGAGCACGGCGGCGACCGCTTTACTGCATTGTTTAAACACCTCGTGTGGGTTTTTCTAACAAAAGCAGAAAAAAAAAAAAAAGACAAAAGCGGGAAAATGCCAAAACGCGTTGAAGGCCTAACAAGAGGGACTTATTTCACATGGGGTATAACCTTTTATTTTATGATTTAGGAGAGGTGCCAGGGGCAGTTTCGCGCTCTCTCCCGGAGCGTCGGTGGGAGACGATCGCGCTTGGGTTTGCTGCGCTTTTACGCGCAAACCCCGGGAACTTGGGAGGTGAAATCAATACACAAACAGGCAACGACAAAAAAAAAAAAAAACACCTCTCGGGAGCTTCACAGGGGTATTCTCAACGTGTTTTCTTTTTTTCCAGAACACTTCTCCGAGCACTACTTCCACCCAGAAGAGCGGGCGGCGGAGCCACCCCGGGCCCGCTCCTCGGGCCCTTTGTAGGGGCCGGCGGCGGGAGGCGCCCGACACGACCCCGCCGCCCGCCCATGCCCGAGGCGCCGGGCCCGGGACCCGCGGCGCGGGGCAACGGGCCGGGGTCCGCGGGGAGCGGCGGGGGGCGGCGGGGAGGGGGCTCGGCCGCACAATGGAGCCGCCTCTCGCCCTCACACGCCGCCGCCGCCTTCATGTGACTCGCCGGAGCGAAATGGCTGCTGGGTGCCGCCGGCTCCCCGCCCCCCGCGGCCGCCGGCGAGCCCCGGACCCGCGCGGGGCCGGCGCGGGGGGCGCGGGGGGACGCGGGCGCGGGGTCCCGGCGCGGCGCGGCCCGCTCACCATTTGCGCACTTTCTCGATGGCCGCCATCACCCGCTTGATATCATCCTTCGCCCGGCTCCGGGTCTCGGCCCGCACCGACCGGCCCGACATGCTGCTGGGGGGCGGCGGGCTCAGCGGGGAACGCGGCGCTCGGCGCGGCCAGCGGCTCGGTCCGTGTGTCGGGGCGCCCGCCCGCACAATGCCGGGGCTGCGCGGGGCTCGGCGCGGCTGCGCTCCGCGGCTCCGCTCGGCTCCGCCCGCCCGCCCGGCGGGGCCCGCGCTCCGCGCACGCGCGGGGCCGGCGGGGAGGGGAGGGGCGGCCGCCGTGAGGGGACGGCGGGTGGCGGGAAGCGCGGCCGCGGCGTGAGGGAGAGGAGGGGGGGGGGTCGGACCCCCGGGCGGCTCTCGGGGCTAAGGGGACACCGCGGAACCGCGGGGACAGCGAGCCGCCCCCGGCGGGGACCTGCGGAGGAGGTGCCGGGCGGGAAGGAGCCCGCGCGGCGGAGAGTCCGGAGGCGGCCGCCGGCCCCGCGCGCGCGGGGGCTTCCAGAGTTCCCGTCGCTGGTTTTCCTCGAGTGTTCGCTGGAGCGGGCACAAGACAACGTTCTTTCCCCACTTCCACCAAGCTCAGCCCGTAAGTTACCCTAGAACTAAAAAGTTTGTCCGATTTCAGCTCGCCTCAAGTCTAAAGGGCTGTCAAGAGCTGCCCAGGGAGGTGGTGGAATCACCTCCCTTTCAGGGAAGGACTGGATGTGGCACTTAGTGCTATGGTCTAGGTGAGAAGGTGCTGACCGGTCAAGGGTTGGACTCGAGGATCCCAAAGATTTTCTCCAACCAAATTGATTCTCGTGATTCTGTGATAAACCAGTGCAGTCTAGCAGCATCAAGAGCACAGTTACACTTTACCACAAAGCAAACTCCAGTCCTAAAATCCAGGGATTTTAAAAACCTCAAAGCACTTTACATATAGAGAAAATACGGGTTTTTGTGCAGGGCGGCGACAGAGACCCCTGCCACCTTTGCACCAGTTGCTGTGACAGACCTTGAACACAGGAATGGGCAATGTAGTCCCCTGTTTAACAGGAAGCATAATTAGCAGAGTTTGATTTTTTTCCCCCCAGTGCTTATAAAGTTTCTCAGCTGCTTTAAATAATTCCAGTAATATCCATGGAATTGGGCTGCTTTTGAGCAGTGGAGGCTCAGCTCCGACAGAGATCCATGGCAGTACACGAACATAAAGGGTAAATGAGTTACATGGGAGGTGATGCTCTGCAGGAAATTTGTCACAGACCTGCGAGCTCTGGTGTGGTACTGCTGGACTCCTTCATTAACTTCTCCCTAATGCACACCTTGCTGCTCCTGCTAATTGTACAATCACAGATGCTCTGAGTACACAACAGCGATCTCTGTTTAAAAAACATTGCTTCTGAAAGGAACGCTTCTTAAGGGCCTACATTATTATTCAAATTGATGCCGAGGATGATGTAAAGAAGGGAGCTGTTCAACAGCACTTCACTGATCTTTCTACGGCAACTTGTATCAGTCTCATTATGCTGTTTATACACACACAGTGCGATGCCGTCCCATTGGTATTACACTGCTAATTGGAATTACTACTTTCAGAAAGAAAAAGTCAGTTTAAAGGCCAAAAGAGAAGCGTGGTTGTAATGTACACCACAGCATTGCTTTCTTTACCGAGGTCCATTGGATTTATAATTACAAATCCATTCTAACCTGTCAAAGCATTTATCAATGTATTTAATCAATACAGTACTCTTACACTGCTCTTTTGCTGTCAGGTTTCACAAATGAATACTGTCCTAACATAATGAAAATAGACTGCATCTGACATAAACCCACCTGAAATGACTTCTAGGAAGGTTCCAGCCAAGGTTGGAGTGGCCACCTGCTTCATTCTTTCCAGCCACCCCAGTGTTTCCCTAGATAGGCATGAAATTACAGGTTTGTGGCATGTGCCAAACTGGGGACTTATTCTAGAGTTTGACTGAAATGCAACTATGTGACCTTTACTTTATAATAAACACAAGCCATAAATTTTGCAGATATTCGAGGAGAGGATCCTGGAAAGTAGGAACAGACAGAAAATCTTGTGGTTGCTATGATTCTGAGTCTCTGTAGATCAAAGCTTGTTCTCTTTCCTTCTGTTCTTTTTCTCTGGTTTAGCAATAGGTAAGCTAAGAATGTCTGCAACAAATACCTCTGTTGTGATTTCTGCTGGAATTTCTTCAGTCAAAGCTGCTGCACCTGTAGAGCAGTAACAACAACACAAGACACAGAGAAGCAACGTAAAAATGGCTTTCCAGTAAAATTTATAAGCAGCAAGAAGTGAATGAAATGTTTTTAAAGATGTACGAAGGGATCATGACAAAGTGATGGTTTACTAGCTTGATACTTTGTGTGTTTATATCAGGGATTAAACCTGTGTGTCTCACCTTGCAGCAGGTCCCTGCCTCAGAGGAGTCACGAGACAACTTTTACACTTGGTCGATTTGATGTGATTTAGGATCCTGAGGGATCCAGGGATTTCCAAGTTGCTTTGCAGCACCAGGCAGCTCCCTTCGGGAGCGGCACCTTTGCTGCATGCGGCCCATTGCCAGTGACCCTAAACAGATGCTGTTCCAAACTGGTGGGGACTGGGACATGAACTGTACAAAAATGCAGTTCCAGTTACAATGGGCAATTAAATACAGCCGCTTGGCTCAAATCAATGCTATAATTTGCTGTTCCAGACTGGTGTAGACTGGGACATAAATTGCAGACAAATGCAGTCGTTACCAACAGCTCTGTTACAATGGGCACTGCGTCCTGGGTAAAATCAGCACTGGGATTTCCCTGTGTGTTTCTAATTTCAGTTCCAGCCAGCAGATAAACAGCAATGTAATCTTGTCAGGCCCCAGTTATAGTTCATTGTCCATTTATTTTTAGATACACCCATGTAATTGCTGCGTGGATGAAGGACAGTCTGTAGCTCTGTGACTATTTTTGCAATCCCATCTGAGCAGTTTTGACAGCTCTTGGCCTAACAGGGTAAATGGGTTTGAAATTTAAATTATTCCATCTGGGAGTTGAAACAATCCTGCTTCTGTGCTGTGTGGAATGCTAATCCCGTACCTGTGGGATCACAGGTGTCCGGTTCAGATCCTCCTTCCCTGGGTCTCCTGCCCAGCAAGGTGATCAGACATTCAGCCAGCTCGTCCTCTGTCATCTGCTCCCCTGTACACAACAGAGCAACCCCAGCCCGTGGGTTATGGGGTTGAGAGCACAAAAACTCAAAAGCAATTCAAATTACAAAGTGCATGAATTAAACAGGACAGTTCAAAGGAGGATCTGGCTTCTCTGAGATACACACATTGCCAACCAAAACACGTGATCCCAATGCAGGAAAACGTTGATCCTAAGGAAAATTGCTCTTCCCTATGGCATTTTGGGAAAAAATGTCAGTCAAAGGGAGAAATTCTGATGCAGACAGCTCTTTAAGATACATTGCAGTTGCAGGGGCTTGAGCTTCTATTCCCACTGGAGAATTCCTGGCACAGATCACAGTCCATGTAGCCATTTTCATGCAGGCCAGAAAGAGGAAGGTGGAGAAAAGTCTTGATTTAGTATCTTGAAATAACATGGACATAGCACTTGTTCCCGATTAGTGGTTGGCTCATGCCCTGGAGCATGAGGTTATAGATCTGTTATGAAACTGTTCTATCTGATGTACCTATTTATGGATGTTCACACCATCTGTATAAATAGCTAACCTTTCTCACACTGGTTGAATCCTTGGTTTCCAAGGATCTTTGTGGCAAGGAGTCTTGCCAGGTGATGTACTGACAAGTACATCAGTAAACCAGCATTTCCCTTTACCTGTTTTAATGCTCAGCTGCGCTTTTACACCAGAAGTAAGACAACAGAAGTTTGTTATTAACACTCTATGGCACTGGCACAAGCATATGAACACCCACATTTACAGTGTTCTCCCTGATTCAGCTCAACTAAACCATCCAGTCTTTCACACAGATTCAGCCCAGGACCAATTTCATCCCTCCTCTCTTGTCTCCCTTTTATCAATTTTATACTACTTTTCCAGAGCCTGTGTGACTGGAAGAGAGAACAGCAATTCAGATAAGGGCACACTGGGAGAAAGATACATTTTGCCAAGATCCGTACTTATCATTTAACAGCCAAGATACCTCAGGCCAGGAGAGATTTCCAGAGCAGTAAAAGAAGCACAGCTGGGACAAGACATGTGATTATTCAATTTAAAATCTTAAGGCAGATGGGTCCTCACGCCTGCCCTGGTTACCAGGCTATCGTTCTATAATAATTTCTTGCTACAGTAAAAAAGTTCTGAAATTGCAGGCAGAACTAGCAAGCATAAAACTGATATTAGAAACAAAATAACTCACCTCTGCACTGAAGCAGTGACAGGAAGTCTCCTGTGTCAATAACTTTGTCTCCCTTCTCATTATCGTAACCAAGAACCTGAAATGCTCGTTGTATGGTTTTCATTGACAAGCCAAGTGCAGGTCGATGATTTATGTAAAGTTTGATAAAATCCCCTAAATTGATTTTTATCACTTGTTCTCCAGTATCCGCATACTTGCTGAATTTTACCTCATTTATCATTTCTTCAATCTAAAGATCAAGACAAGGCAGATTGTTACATGTTTTATTTTGAAGAGCGTTGGGCCAGTTTCCGATCCCGTGAATGCCAATGTCCCCTAACCGCGCATGTGTTGGTGCCATGGGTGCCATGACCACATCCCAGTAGGAAGCTGCACTCAGCAGCTGAGAGTGGGCATGGCAAACAGTTACACACCTGCTGACAGGACAGTAGTAAGTTAAAATGGGGGTTACACATAAGACAGTCATTTTGGATTTCCTCTCTTGTGACAGGCACTCAGTGACCCTGCAGCTGTTACCGGCACCTTTGGCACAGCTGTGTCTCCGCTCTGGGACAGTGGGCAGGCAAACCACAAACCAGTAAACACACCATCCTTGCTCTTGGAGCACACACATGAGGGTCCCGACAGAACCAGGCTGCACACCCTGGCTGGCATTAGAAATCTTATCTTCCCCTGCTCTGACCTGTGTCTGGGGTGGTTCTGGTGCTGCACAAGCCAAATCTGAAATGTGCTCAGTGGGGCTGACACCCTGCACTGCTGGATCACTTACTCTCCTCTCAGACAAACAGGCAAGCACTGGCTGTGCTAGATACCAGTGGTTTTCCTGAACTCTGGTGCTGTGAGTCAGTCCAGTTGGCAGCTGTGCAGATGTGTGTCCAAAAGGCAGCATCTGCTCCATGCCTTCATTGTACTCGCAGCCCCTTCAGAGATACACGGGCACAGAGAAACACTGGGAGAATTCCCCGTGCCAACACGTACCAAGCGTGCTGCTCCCCGGGAAGGGAAGCTGATGCAAGATCTCCCCAGGGAGGACTTTGCATTCAGCCTTGGGCCTTTGTCCTGGTGTCACAAGTTTTTCCACTGAATGAAGCCCGGGGAAGAGGGAAATCTCAGCCTTATATTTTTCCTGTAGTGAATGTCATTTTCACTCGGCTCTGGCTGATCTGGGATTAGGTTTTATATCAACCCCACTGAACTACAAAAGAAAAACACCAATTCCCAAAAGCTTTTCTAGTCAGCCCAAGCTGCCTTTTCTCCCTCCTGCTTTTCTTTTATTAAAACACGAGAGAGAGAGAGAGAGATGAACCTTCTCTCTGGATTTATTACTGATTTTAGGTTGCCTGGTTTCACAACAGCTCAGCACCTCTGTTTCCATGCCTGAAATGCTGTTTATATTTTAATTTGGGGAAGTTTGGGACATTATCAGTTATTCTTCCAGAGACATTTCCCAAGGGAATATGTTCTCTGTGTCCCCAAGATGCAAAAATGCAATAACCCAAGGAAAAGATCTAACACAATATGAGGAGATAACACCTCAACTTGACACCAGGGCAAAGCAGCCCCAGCTCAGACAAACATTTGCTGGTTGTGGGGGCTCCAAAGTGAGTCAGTTTGCTGGCGGCTGTGGCGAAGGTCCTGCCTTCCATCTGGCTCTCGCAGCGGAGCATCCTTGGGTAGATGGGATGGCACAAACTCACAGCACTGCCTCAGCAGCCTGTGGGTTCCTGTGCCATGGCAGAGATGAACACAGCCTCCCCCACGGAAAGACCGAGGGAGCGCAGTGATGCACCGCTGCCCTCGGGAGAACCCCTCCTGCGGTGACAGGCTGGAGCTGGGGCTCAGAGGCCGTTATTCAAATCTCCTTGCTTCAGATTCAGTAATGCCAGGTTACACATTACCAAATGAGGTTTGTATACATACAAACTGCCTTGGAGAAACAGCCACACAAAGGGGAAGAAGCAGCACCCTTATTAAATCAGTTCTCTCTGCTGTAAAATTTTGACCCTGAGGTTGCCCTGTTGAACAACTATGAGCTGTCAGGCTCCAGGTTTGTTCAGCCTTCCCTGCAGTTGCCCAGCTTGCTAGCAAGGAAAATTTTGAGGAATTTGCTGCCAGATTCTGACTACTACTATATTTATGCAGATCAGATAAAATACACTGAAAGCCAATAAATACATTCTAGAGCCGTCCAGCACAGCAATGGTCAGAATCTGGCCCTTAGAACACTTGGGAGGTGCAGTCAGTCTTGCTTTTTCTTCTTTTAAAAACAATAAAAACAGCTGACCAACCTCTTCCTCTGATGGATAAAATCCTATTGCTCTCATTACAGAAGGAATTTCCTCCAAGGGAATATGTGTTGACACCTGTCTCTTCTCCATTGTATCGATACCTTGGCTGCACAGCTGTACGTAGTAAAAATAGTCCTCCAGTTCCTGCCAGGGATTCAAACAAACACTGCAAATTTCAGTTACCAACAGGCAGGGAAGATAAGGCTCCTTTTAGGGTTTACTAACAGGCATATCAATGAGATTGCTGTTAAAGGCGAGTTGGACAAAACATAAAGAAATGTCAGGCCTGTATAAATTAAACTCCAGCCAGATGTGGCCAGACAGCATTCACGGTGAGCATAATTACCCTGAAGAATTCCCCTTCTCTGCCACCATTCAGGAGGTTGTAGAATGGGATCAAGTCCTCCCCACCCAGGAAAGCAGCAGCATCCAAGGCACTGGCAGAAGTGGAGAAAAGAAGGTACAGGAAGGGTTCATGTGAGGAGAGCCTTCACGGTTCCCTTTCTAGTCGTTCACAGACACTTTCAATAAATAAAATCCCTGGGCCTGAGAATTCAGGAAAGAAAAGCACTGCCTTGAACCCTGTGCTATTTTATCATCAGCTGCACTTCTACAGCATATTTCATACCCAGGTTTTACATACAATAGCACAGTGTGGGAATTAATTATTACTGAATGGTCCTCTTGTTGAGTGGAATGAGTACAGGGCTTGGAGCCAGGAGCTTTTCCATGGACTTGAACTTGGTGTCTGGCATTTGGCTTTTCTGCTTCCTTATAGAGACATTGAGAGAGATGAATTAGCTAGATCAGCATTTTGAACATGCAGAGAAGGCTGGGACTTGGTGTTTGCAATAAACCACACAACTCCCTGTTCCTTGATCTAACACATTTTTTCCCCAATAACTCAGTGCAATCCATTACCCGACTTCCTCTGCCGTGGCGGGCAACGGAGTCACAGGTGCAGTTTGCATTAAACTGAAAGCGCCTGAGTAGCCACCTCTTTGTTTCAATTTCATAGGCAGTTGGAGCCAAAAGAATCCCTTTGGCTTGTGCAGATATAATAAGAAACCAAGCCTGGCAGTGCAATCATGGCATAGCACTGCCATATAATACCCCATGCCTGGCAGCAAGGCTGCAGCTTTCACACACACCTCTGTAGTGCTGCTTCCATGGGGTTTTTTTTGCAAGCTTCATGCTTTTTTCATAATTAAGTTATTTGGGTATTAAACACAGTGGAGATGCACAAGATGCCAGAAGCAGCAATAAAATGATAATTAGCTCATCAAGAACTTCGCTCCAAAAACAAATTACATAGAAATTCAGTGTTGCCTGGACTCTGGCCAACCATTATAAAGAAGGATCATTTATATTCTATTGCCTTCCTTAAAATGTCGCTTATCCTGACCCCCGACTGTTTAAGCCACACAAAGTGGAAAAGAAAATAAATAAACCCGTTGCTTTCCCACCCAGGTTTCCTTTGTTCTGGCACATGAAGGTGAGCTGGCTTGGCACCCCTTGGGCTTTCCTCAGAGCGAATGGTACCTGCAAAATGTTTTCCTTGCAGGACCAGCGGGGTCTTAACCACAAAATCTTGGTCCTAGGAAGGTGAGGGGCAGTGGTGTTTCCCAGGTAAGGCAAACATAGGAGCAAGGGCTAAAAGCCAGCTCCCATGGAGTTATTTCCCAGAAACCAGGAGACAGAGTGCTCTGTGCTAGGAGGGTGTTGCACAGGATTTGAAAAAGAGAAAACCAAACCAACACAAACTGAGGGAGACCATGCCACACTATCCTAACTCTGCCATGTACTAAGCTCCCTTCCCAGTCCCTGAAGTGTGAAGTGGTTCCATGCTGGGCTGGAAGCCTTCATGCCATTCACAGCTGCCTTGCTCCCTCTCTATGTACAAATGTACCTACCGGGCACCTGCAGCCGTGAGGGAAGAGCCTCTGCCCCACAAATGTATTCCAACGAGCAGCTTTGGTCCTTGATGTGCCAAGAAACCAGTATATCTATCCTGCCTCTGCTGTGTTACCCCCCTGCCACGTGGGAGCACATCTGGCACCACTGCCCAAGGGATCTGGCAGAGGGAAACCTGCAGAGGATGGCGTAAGAAACCTGGCAGGATTCATCGCTGCTGCTCTGGGCCAGAGCCTGGAGATCCTCCTTTGTTAAAGCAGCCTCCACTCTTCCAGCCACCCCATTTACTGCAGGCCATTTATTCATGTAAGCAAAGCTTTATAGGATTAAGGTGGCTTGTCCTAAATCCAGTCTTCAAATGCAGGGGGGATTTCCCAGCAAATTCCTATCCCATTTGGAGAGCAGACAGTTTTGTATCAGCAGCTGCCCTGTGTGCTCCTCCTGCAGCAGCCAGTGCTGCTCTTCTGGTCCCTGCCTAACCTTGACAATCTCCCATCATGCTGGCCAGGCCACAGGGGCCACAAAATCCTCTGCCCAACTTCTTACCATTTGGGCACCATTTCCCAGACCGTTCCCCTCCTGTTTCAGCTGCCACCCCACAGAGCTGCTTGGGGCCCAGTGGGTTGACCAAGCAGCTGTGGAAAGCATTAACAAGATTCCTTTCCCTTTCCTGCCATAACTCACGGTAGGTTGACCTTCCATTTCATAAAAGTGCGCTCCTTCCCCCCGGCTGTAAAGATGTAACGCCCGTCATGGGAGGTGGCAAAGTCAGAGGCACCGTCTGGGTGGCAAATGAAGGCTGAGGACTTGTGGGGGTTGCCATCGACAGGCAGAATCTGCAAGCCCACCTGGAAGGGAAGAGGGAGTCTGGGAGGGCTGGGGGTCCCATTGGGGCAATGCCACATCCTCTTCCCCAGGAGTTCTCTCAGCTCTCAGGCAGGACCAGCCTACATGTGGTTTCATCTCCAGTGAAATTCCCAAGGGACCACCAGCTCTGCAAGTGGGGGCTCTTGTACATCTGGGCAGCTGGGGCTCCATACCTTGTCCTTTGTAATGTACACCAGGTAGTGTTGCTGGGGGTCCGCAGAGCTTGTCCTAGGGAGGATTTGTATCTTCTCCAAGGGGGAGCCATAGATTGGTCCCAAAACGGTCTTTCTAAAGGCAAACAACATATTTATCCACTCTAGGCCACCCAAAACATTTTTCCCCTCTGAACAGCTGTTGTGTGTGAGGATGGGTAGATATGGGAGGTGTGCAGAGGCTTTGTGCTGAGGCTGAGAGAACAGGATAGGACAGGGTCCCTGGCTAGAAGGAACTACACTGGGGCTCAGAAATTAATTTAGTGCTCAGGGATTATTATGCTTTGCTCATGTGAACTCCTGTCTCTTTATCTGATGTCTAACTGCTGCATCTCAAGTCCAACATGCTGAGCAGACCAAGACCCAGCTGCAGCCACAACCTTGCTAAATGACACATCAGTGAACAGCAGAATGGGCATAAGAGTGGAGTGACCTGAAGGCTCTAGATTTACTAGAGCCTTCCCAAGATCTGCATCACAGATGGACAATCCCATGCTCATGGGTGGGAGTATGGTGGTTATTAGACCAAGGATCAGGAGGAGGTTCCCAGGCAATGGCAGGCCTGAATCAATCCTCTACCTGCACATTTTGGTTGTCACATTGTAGAGCTTCATTTTGTAGCAGCTGTTGGCAGTGAGGAAAAAGGACTCGGTGCTGAGCTGTGGGTACCAGGCCAAGCACAGGGGCACCGCAGCCTGCTCCAGCCTGTCCCTGTGTGTGACCACCAAGTGGTCCTTGATGCTGCTGTTCAGGTCATATTCAACCTGGAGGAAAGACAAGGAAACACAGCAACTCCCCTGTGGTCTGCCAGCACCCTTGACCTTGTGGAATCACTGGGTTTGCATCTCCTGGAGAAGCCACAATAGGAGAGCCTCAGTGCCGAGACCAGTCTGAGAAACAACCCCCAGCAATGGAACTGGTGAGGAGAGAGTTGGGAGCCAAGGAACCAAACACGGAGTCTCCTCTGATGGCCTTGTCCAGCCCCACCCCTTTAACCACAAATCATCTCTGTCCTTTAAACTTTCACATCAACCCACCAGCTGCCGGTCCTCCCCGAGGCTCAGGAGCCTGGGCTCGTTGCTGTCCGAGTGGACCCCAAAGAGGATGCTCCGGATGGGTTTGTAGTGGGAGTCCAGCCCTGCCAGGTGTTCCCAGCATCTGCTCCCATTCTGCAGGACTCTCTTGTAAACAGTCACTGAATGATTCTCATCCTGCAACAACAGCACAAAGGTCAATGAGCCACGATCCCCGCACACATCCCCTGGCTGGCAGTGGGTTACTTGGTGTGTCCCCTCTAGGCTTAGCCTGGCCCTTTCTGTTCTGGAGTCCCACCAGGATGTTTGGAGTCACTGCCAGGATAAAGCACTGGGCTGGACCCATTTGGGCAGCTGCTCTCAAGAGAGCACCACAGAAATCCTCAACCTGGTGGGAGCATCTGAGCCACTCCCTGCCATGCTCATGTAGAAAAAGGGCAGTAAATGAATTTCTGTGATTCCCTAGAAATCACAAGGAAGATGCTTCCCACTGCTGTGCTCTGGCACATGTGCAGGGAAGGGGAATCTTTTTCTTTGTAGAGATCAGCACCAGTTGCTACAACCTCTGAGTCAAACTGCTTCAAGCTGCCTCTACACTTCTATATCGAGACATGGGATCGAGGGAGCAGCCCTCTCGCAGAGCACCAGCCAGAAGGAAATCCCTGCTCCAGCCCTTTCTACAGATGGATGCAGAGCTAGGATTTGTCACTAAAGTTAGGAACGGGGCGCTGCCAGCAGCGGGTCTGCGGAGCCACTGTGACTGGTGACGTTTTTACAGAGTGAGTCTTCAAGCCAGGAAAAGCACTTCGGAGTCAGGAAGCCCCAGGGGAGGAACAACTCTCTGCCTTGCTCACTCTGCATTTCAGAGTCACCAAGCCCCAGGGGAGGGACAGCTCTCTGCCCCGCTCACTCTGTGCCTTGCAGGATGGCCGGCAATTCCCAGTCCCTCCCAAAGCTGCCCCAGGAACAGCGCATGTAAATCACCGAGCGGAAAAAACAAGCTTACAGCAGTTGCGAGGTACTTGGAATCGTAAGAGAAGCTGATGTGAGTCACAGGACCTTGCGAGAACTGGAATTTTTCGCAGATGGACTGAAGGGAAATTGCATCAAGGATGTAAACGCTTCCATCAGTAAAACCAGCAGCCAGCAAATAACCTGGAAAGCAGATCAGAAACGTCTCACAACACCATCACTCCTCACAGGAAAGCCAGTGCTTGGCACGTGGGGAGGTGACAGGGCTTCGATACCTTCAGGGTCATAAGATAAGCACTGGATGCCAGCCTCAGTGAATATCCTGCTAACGAGGTACTGGGTCTCCTTGTAGTCCCACACCTTCAGCAGCCCACAGTGACTCCCCGCAGCCACGAGTGGCTCCTGCGGGTGGCAGGCAATGGCATTCACAGCTTTCTTCACCTCTTTCATGATTCTTTCAAAGTTTGTGCTGTCTGTTGCAACATGGAACATGGTTGCATCAGAGGTTGAAAGGATAAAGTTCCTGTTTAGTGTGAGAGAAACAGAATTCGATGAATCAGACCAACTGGCTCATGTCCCTCCAAGCTATATTACACATCAGTCTCTTTTTGGCAAGTTAGTTGGACAATCACTTGTATTTTGTGATACACAATATGCAAACGCTCCTTGACCTGGAAGGCAAGTGGCACTTTGTATTCATGACCTGGGAAATGGCCATGGGAAGACACTGGAGTCAGTTCCATTTTCTACTAGGCTGGGCAAGCCAGAAGATGAATGACATCTGGGGAGCTCCTGCCATTTGCAAGTCACTGGTGTGTGAGATAGACAAATGAGCAATTGGAGATACTCTGAATGGGCTTTTCACGTGTCTCCACACCACCATTGTCAGTGGCTCCAGGTTGACTGCGCTGCCATGGCCAAGGTCGGAGGGCAGTTTCAGTCCCTGTCTGTTCACTCAGCCACGCTGACCAGCACGGCAGAGAGGTTTCACTGGGTGACTGGTGATGTGTGGACAGCTGGGTAATTATTCACATTACAGCACAAACGTGTATAGTTTCAGTCTGCCTGATAGAGAGTCTGGACCCAGGAAAAGGGACAAGAGAGGATCACACAGAAATCCCAGACTGGTTTGAGGAGAAAGGAACCTCAAAGATCATCTTGTTTCAACACCTTCCACTAGACCAGGTTATTCCAAGCCCTGTCCAACCTGGCCTTGAACAATTCTAGGCATGGGGCATCCACAGCTTTTCTGGGCAACCTGTGCCAGGACATCACCATTCTCACAGTGAGGAATTTCTTCCTATATTCCATCTAACCCTGCCCTGTCAATTTTAAGCCATTCTCCCCTTGTCCTCTCACTCCATACCCTTGTCCAAAGTCCCTCTCCAGCTGTTTTGGAGCCCTTGAGGAACTGGAAGGTGCTGTAAGGTCTCCTTGGAGCCTTCTCCAGGCTGAGTCTAGGAGCTGCACAGACAGACACAAGTGGGGAAGCACAGCTTCTTTGCCAGCTGTTCCATCACGGCCACCAGTTTATGCACATCTGGCCCAGGCACTGATGGACTCTGCACCTCTTGCGTGCCTTAGCTGGGCTCTCCAGCCATTCCTAATCTCACCACCCTCTGGGATGAGCTCAGGCCCTCCCCTTTGGTTTTCTGCCTTTTGTGCTGCCCAGAGCAGCTACAAGTGGCAGGAGCTACAGCAGTGACCCAGGAAGAGGCATGAGACAACAGAGACCAACAGGGAAACCAAACCATCCTCCAGGACACTGCTCCAGGCTGGAAAAGAATCTGTCCCACATGGCTCATTGGAAAACACGTGTGCCTAAGAACAGACGTTGCCAGGAAAGCTGTAACAGGAGTGACAGACATATGGTTTGCAGGCTGGATGGAGACACACAACAGCTTCATCTGGCCTGCAGACTCCCTATAAATCCTCACAGGCACAGCTACGTCACGCAGAGGGACAGAGAGGAGCTGGTGACCGGTCAGTGTGGTACAGCCCTGCGCTGGCGCCATGGCCCCAGTTAGCTTGCCAAGCCATGATAAAATCCAACTGGATATAGCCATCCCTGGGAGGGGCTTAAGGGGGGGATTAAGGGGCCCAGTGAGAGCTGGAGGCTCAGCATTAGTACTGCCTGGTGTGCCGGGTACGTGACAGAGAAGCTGATCATTGCCGTCCCTGCACTAACGCCATGTCTGCGCCAAGGCATCACCTCAAGCTCAGAATCTGGGATGTGATGGAGCCCGCCCACACTCCCTCCCTGTCCTGCCCAGAAGCCTGAGCACAGGGTTGAAACCTGCTCCAGACCAGGCAGAAGCTCATGGAGCAGCTCTCACTGACCTCCTCCCCAGTTTGGAGCTGCAAGGCAAACACAGAAGAGCTGGGTTCGTAAAGAGACACTCACCTGGTGAGAAAGGGCTTGCTGCTGTCTGGGGAGGCACCAGGAGGATCACGAAGGATTGTGGAGAACGAGATGGACCGGATGGGACCCACTTTGTCATGGCTGTAGATGGTGAGGAGCCGCAGCTGCCCATCATAGAATTTAACCTGTCCTTTCACATCACCTGTGACTACACAGCTGCAAGGAAGGGGAAGTTCTTAACCAACACACTGACTGACAACTCCCAGATATTTGTTGAAGGGCATCCTTAGGCGGAAGCAAATCTCTTCCCCACTTCTCTGCACAAGCACATGAGCAGAGCCCTGCACAGTTGTTCAGGAGAAAGCCGGGGCTGTGCAGAAACCAGCAGCTCTGCTGTGACCCTGCCGTGTCCCTGCCGTGTCTCCGAGGCTGTGGCGGCGTTTGGTGGCTGTCTGCTCCCTCTGCCGGTAGCGGCCAGGAGGCTGAGCCACTGTCTGAGCTACCCCAGCAGAGCTGGCATCTCATCACCACGACTTTTCAACCTTGTTTCCACCCCCAGCCAAATCCATTGCTGGAAAATTACTCATAAACCAGCAGCACTTTCCTGCATGAGTGACCATGCTGCCAAGTGACTTAAAACTCCAACATTTTTTCTGCCACTACTACAGCTGAGGTACCCAAGGACTACAGCTACGGAAAAGGGCTGCCCCGTTACCTCTCCAACACTTTGAGCACGGTAAGACTCTCCTTCTGCATTGACACCACTTTGGTGGCTGTTATTCCGTGGGGTTTGGCTGGCAGTTCCTCGGGGAGAGTGCGGGGATTGTCCATGTCCCACACCACCAGCTTCCCGGCTGAGGTGCCCGTCAGAGCTTGGGCGTTGTTAAAATGGAAAACTGACTGGCTGAACTGTCCCACCAGGCACTTGAAGGTCTGTGGAGACAGCAGCCAGGCCGTGTTTTCATCCCAGAGCTGGCTCTGCCCTTCTCCAGCAGAGAGGTTTCTGCTTGGTCCTCATGACATTCCCTCCCTGCCCCACAGCAGGACAAGAGGACAAGAGCCTCCGGAGAAAGTGCAGCGGGGCACCTTGGAGAGAGAGCCCTGCTTGACCTCAGCTCAGGCAACCCAACAGGCTTGTCCCTGTCCAAGGGGGACAAGCTGGGGACATGGCCACCGTTTTTGCTTGAGGGGATGGGGAGGGACAGTGCTGCTGCAAGCAGGAAAGCCAAGAGGGTAACATACTGTGGTCCCTCCCTGCTGTGCTCACCTGGTTGCTCAGGAATGGTGCCCTGTACTGCAAACCTGCATCATCCTGGGGAAAGCAGAGAAAACATCCAGGACAAGGATTTTGGAATCGAGCTCTGCAGTGCCAGCGTGTTCCCTCCCCACCATCTGGGCACTGGCCCCACACTGTGGTGACCAAAGCAGGGCTCCTGGGGCAGAAAGGCTCCAAGATCTTCCAGAGAGCATGAAACATCCTCTCCTTCCGCCTGCTTCTCTTCCAAAAGCTGCTGAATGGCACAAGGCCCATGGGAAAGCAGGAGTGGGAGAGGTGAAGAGCATCCCTGCTGCAGCAGCTGGGCCTCACCAGTGTGGGAGTGGAGGGAGGGTGATACTCTGCCCAGACCACTTTGAGATCTGGCAAGGGCAGGGAGCAGGGTAGGGGGATGGGGGCGAGGGCAGGGACAGATCTGCAATGTGTGACCCAAGTTGTGGACAGACACCTGGCCCCAGAGTTTCCCCGTCACCTCCTTTCTAGCACCCGAAACATGACTTCCCGTGTCCCTACTTACCCACAGGTAAAATATCACCTGGGTTTTGCTGTTGCTGACAAACTCCTGGGGATTCTGAGGGTTAAAAATGACATAATCCTGAAATTCAAAGGTGAGAATCACATTAGCACCAAGCTGAGCACTGCTTTCTGCTTATTCTTCCATGCAGAACAACTGCTTTTATCCAGAACCACCTCACCAGCTGCACTGAACTGAAAACAGAGGGCACCCTGTGCCTGTCAGGTATCAGAGGAACAGGGATAACCCCTTGGGATGCTCTGCTGCATCCGGGTGCTCCAGGGATGGGGTGTGATCCTGCCTCCCACCCCCAGCTGGCACCCACCAGCAGCCCCATGCTGAATGGGGACATGGGGGCACAGGGGGGAGCAGGTGAGGATGGGGCTGCCTGGTCCAGCCCCTCCGCCCTCCTCAGCCATGGTCACTCACCTGATGCCCAAACTCAGGCTTCAGCTCTGTGCTGCACATGGGTTTCTCTGTGGGCAAAGTCCATCTCCAAACACAAACTTTCTAGAAGAGAAGGGAAGAAAAATCCAAGGAACACTTGTGGCTTTCTGGGAGGTTGGGGGAGCCAGGTGAGTCCCATTCCCCACCCACTGCAGGGGATGGTGTGGCCTAAAAGACTGGAGCAGGGTAAAACCCGGCACAGCCTGGCAGCAGAAAGCTTAATTTCAGGAAATAATGCTAGAAATTGCTTAGATGAAAGTGATGAAGTCAGAAGCTTTTATAACAAATTAAGATCCATTTTCTCAACTCTGCAGCATTCATTTTAATGAAATCCAGGTCTATCTTCTAATGGCTCAGCAAAAACAAGCCATCACTCTGCAAACCCCCTCCCCTCTCTCCTGCTCTCCCCATCCAAATTCCCACCTCCCCTGTGCTGCACTGCGAAAAACTTCCAGGTCTATATCCTGCAAAGCTATGGAAGAGGAGATATTCTCTTCACCTGCACAGTACCAGCACTAATGGTCACCAAATACTTGGCATCCTGGGAAATGGCAATGGCACAGACCCCGTCCTCCGGATGACTCTCGAAGATGGTGCGCACGGGTACCCTACGGAGCAGAGACCCCATGGGTGCTCCTGGCAGCACAGGGGGTTCAAGGCAGTCACTTGGCAAAGTCTGTGGCACAACCCACCCACCCTGGTCTGTGTGGAAGGAGAGATGGAGGGAGGGAGGCTGCAAACACTGGTGCTGCCACAGGCTGGTGGTGCTCAATGTCCCCTCCATCCCTTCCTCCTAAGTAAATGGCACTGGGAAACAACTCACCAGGGATCTCCATCACATCATGAAGATGTGATGTACTTAGTCTGGGAGAGCTCAGCCCCATCTCAGTGTCTCATGGGTATGGGTGATATGAGGATCATGAAGGCCTTGGTTTTGGTTTTGGTTCCTTTGCTGCTTTTTAGTCTGTCCCTGTGTTCTCTCATTTTACTCTCAGCTGAGGCTGGAATCAGTCCTGAGTGATTTACTGGACACAGGGGGTTTCCAAAGAGGAGGTTCCTGGGAGCTTACCCGGAGTAGGAGTCCCACACAATGATCAGAGCGTCTGGCCCTCGGTCGGCGGTCGCGACCCAGCGTTTGTCTTCACTCACACACAGGCAAGAGATGACATTTGTGTGGCCCTGGGGGAGGGAAGCAGCAAAATGCCTTGCAGGCTGCAAACCTGGGGCTGTTTTGTCCATACCTTTTGTTTGGGCTGCCTCTGGGTTTGGTTATAGGTGCCCCGTAAGCACAGGGCACCAGAAAAAAAGATGGAGGGAGGGGGTTCAGGAGAAGGGGAGGAGGAGGGAGATGCTTGGCTGTGTGCCAGACCTGCAGGTGGTACTGCTTGTTCCCCAGGATGTCATGGATGACCACTATGTGGGAGGAGACATACAGGAGCACCCGGTCCTCCCCGTCCATCAGGCTGTGCACGGCCAGGCTGCTGTTGTAGCCAAACACCCAGGACAGGTTCTGCAGGGAAATGGCAGCTCTCAGCAGCCAGGACAAAAAAGGCAAACGAGGTCTGTGGAGTGGTGGAAGAGAGCGGGGCAGGCACGCCAGGTGCAGTGTGGACCATCCTGGTGGCACTGTGCCCGTTGGTACTCACAAGGGGGTGAAGGCTGCTGTCCCTGTTCTTCCGGAACAGCATCCCCGGCATGGCCGCCCACACCAAGCTGGCAAAGCCTTTATGCTGCGTGTGCTGCTCCCTGTAGCCTGAGAGAGGGCTGGAAATGGCTCCCTTGGTCTCAGACAGTGCTGGGGCTGGTTCAGGGGGTCCAGCACCCTCCAGGCATGATGTCCCAGCACTGCCTTCCCCCAGGGTGCCCTGGCTCCCAGCCCAGGTACTGGGCAGGGTGTCTGAGATCCCCATACCTAAAGGAGATGATGGGGGACACATCGGTGGTTCTCCAGTATCCTCTGGTGCTCCTTCCTTCTCCCTGGCAGCAGCAAGGGGATCCTAGAAAAGGGAGAGAGGTTTTGGTGAATGCTGGCTCCTGGGCTGGTCTGGATGGGGACCGCCCTGTGGCTACTGGGAATGAACCCCAGCATGTCTCAGATCCTGGGGGCTCTGTTTCCACTAGGATCTGCCCCAGACCCTGTCTCAAACAGGACTTTCCATGGTACAGCCCCCACCTCCATCTCCTGAGCCATCTGTCTGTCCTGGAACATCTCCTTGGGTTCGCTGCTTAGTGCTGCTCTTCCCTCAGTGGGTTACTCCAGCGTGACTTCACAGGGACCATCCATCCACACCTCTGCCCTCCTCCCAGGGAGCTGGGGTGTGGAGATGCTCTGAAACACACACACTCTCCCAGATTTGGCTGCACAACGACCTGGAATTGGGCACAGCAGGAGGAAAGGGCACCTGTGAAGCTGGGAAATGGGTCCCAGAGCCTCTTCTCAGCTCCAGTAACACTCCCGCACTGAGCACAAGCAAGCCCAGTACTGCCCGGGTTATTCCAGCCTGAGCGCAGACTCCCTCCCTTGTCTGCCCGCACACCGCGCTGGGCATGGAAATTTCCCTTTGGATGGGGGTTTTGCCACAGTCCCTGTAAGCACAGAGTTGCTCCTGGGCGGCAGCTGGTTCATCTCCGGCTTCACGGGTCTGCATTTGAGCCAACACCGAAACCTTGTGCACAGAAAACTTTCACGGGAGGGGAAGGAGGCCCTGGGAAAAACCCTCCCAGGGCCCCGGCAGGCGGGACGGGAGCTCGGGAACGGCCGCTTGGGAACCGCCGCGGTCGCCGGGTCTCACCGCGCTCACACGGAGCCGTTCCCAACACCCCTCCTGGGAACCTCTCCAGACTTCGGTGCCTCCTGCTGTCCCGAGGGACCCTCCCGGAGACCCTCCCCGCTCACCGACACAGCGATCTCCGCGTCTCTTTGCCTCTGCGACCGCCGTTCCCAGGCAACGGCCGCACCGGCAGCACCGGCAGCACCGGCTGCGCCACCGGCTGCACCGGGAAACGCCGGGAGAGGGGGAGGAACCCTCCTCATCTGCACCGGGAAACGCCGGGAGAGAGGGGAGGAACCCTCCTCATCTGCACCGGGAAACGCCGGGAGAGAGGGGAGGACCCTCCTCATCTCCACCGGCTGCCAGAAAGAGGCAGCGTTGACCCCCCCGCCGCTCCGTTCCTTCCCGGAGGAGTGAACCCTCAGCCTTTCACCCTGCCCAAACCTAAATCCCGCTCATGGCTGCGACAAAGCCCCTCTTGGCATGGCTGGAGCCCTTGTTCCCCAGGATATCGTCCTGGGCTTAAGAATCTTTACCCGATGCCCCCCACAAGGAGTTGTAGGCTGCTCTGCTCCAATGGCTTCCCTGAGCAGCACAAGCGGAATCAAAGCGAGAAAAATCATCCCCCATCCCCTGGCAGTCCCCCACGGTCCCCAGCTCTCTGCCAGGACGGCCCTTGCACAGCAAACCCACTCCCAAGGATCACTCCAAGCTCTCACTTCACCCCTGCAGATAATCAGCTCCAAACGCTCCCAGCTGTTGACCTCACCCTTGCTGTTAAGCTCAAATAATAACCATTTCTAAATTTAATTTGTTTTTCCTTCTGCCCAGAAAGAGCCTCACACCCTGCTGGGAGCAGAAACGAGATTTGTTACCAGCTCCTATTATCTCCCTGACCCGGAGAGGCTGCCCCAAATAATGACTACAAGAGCAGAGAGAGGCAATACTCAGTTTTATTGTTTTGGGAGACTATTTTGAAGTTCAACTAGAAATAAGCTTTGAACAAACAAACCAGTCATTCCCGGAATCCCCTCAGTTTATGCACCTTTGGTGGTTTAGGAATGGTATTCCCCAGTTTACTGTTCCCACTGAAAACACCCCAGACCATGTGCCACCCACCACTCCCCCCACTGCTCCTGGGAATGGGAGGAACAAAATGTAAACCCTGTCCTGGCTGGAACCAGGAAAACACCCCAAAATCAACTCCCGCAAATAAACAAATTTTTTAAAAATTAAAAGAAAAAAGAGAGAGAAGACAGATTAGGAGTGCTTTTATCATGACTACATAAACTACTAGAAGTTCCAAAAGCAGAATTATAACCCCTATTCCTTACCTCGTTGTCTTAAAATAACTGGGCATTCCAAAAATCCTTTCAGTATGTTCAGTGACTTTAAAAGTTATGGCAACGTGGGGAAGATGCATATCTCTTGTCTGTCATCTACTGTGACAGGCATCAAAAAGTGCTCTAGGACTTTTTAGCATGTATTACATGATATTCAGTGAGGAGTTTTAAAGGGGGAGAAAAAAGGAATGTTCTGTTATCACCAAATAAGAGCATTTCAAGCTCTTTGGAGGTTGTATCAAGTGAGGTTTGGGTCTCTCTAGAGCCTTATTCTAAACTGATACAAGGTGGAAGAGATGAGAAGCCACATCTTGCAGCTCTGCAGGTTCCTCCTGACAACCAATGCAATTCTGAACTGCAGGCAGGCCCTGCTCTGCCAGAACCCTCCACGCACCAGAGGCCACAGCAACAACACGTAGGGAAGTTTTCAAACCAGATCAGAGTCCAGAAAGCACGCACAAGCTTCAGCTTTATTGTTCTCCAGGCCATGGTCATCTTTGTAAGGGAATGATATTGCAGCTGAAAAAGAAGAAGGTAGAAGGAAATATTAAACGTCCTTTCTCAAACAGGCACAGAAGATCTGACATGGGATAGATCAGACCATAACCCTTCTCCACTGGTTTCCTCTACCAGACAAACCAGCCCCTGAGACCTTTCTCCCTGTGTTCATGGAACTCAATTTTTTGAGTTTGATGGAACTCAATTCCCTTATCCCTGTGCAGAACCAGCAGCCTCCAGCTCCCTGGTGCCCACAGTGGGCATTGACATAGCCCAGGGCTGGCCCTGCTCAGGAAACGTGCCCTGAGCTGGTGAAAGCCTCTTCCCTTCCAGCAAGTAAAACAGCAGCTCACCCCAGGAGACCCTTCCCAGCCCAGCGCTTCGGAGTCAGCCCCACGTGCACCCTTCTACCACTGCGGATCACAGTCACACTCAGAGGTCTCTGAAAGAGAGGTAAAATAAAAAATAAATTCACTTTTCCATCACCAAGTCAACTCTCTGCCTTCTTTTGCTGAAACACCAGAAGAACATTAAGCCCAAGGAGCTGTTCTGCAGCAGTGCCCATTCCCATTCTGGTGACTATAACTGAAAGAAGGGAGTGTTTTGTGTGAAGTCATCTCCAGGAGATCCCCCACTTCCACCATCAACCACAGAGAAGCTGTGGCAGCTTCTCTGGCCAGTCCATGAGGCTGGCAGAGCAATGCTGCTGCAGGGAGTCCCTGGGGAGAACAAACAACAGTGATGCTCACAGCAAAGAGCACACACTCCTCAGCTCTTCCATTCATGAGCAAATAGCTCAGTGCTGTGAGAGAACAAGGCTACAACAGCATAGACTGAATCTGACACTGTTTCTGACATGGAAATTATGATTCCAGAGATCAAAGTTCCATAGAAAAAGCTGTGGCTAACAGAGACAGGCAAGAGAATGCAGTCATGCAGAAATAAGCTCACCCCCTCACTGTGCTGCACCACCGTGGCGATGTTCTGCAGGTTTTGGAAGTTGTTTACATTGACAGATCCAAACTCCACAATCTCATCATCAACTTGAAGTCCCTGGACAGAGATAGAAGAGAGATGAGCACCTGCATTCTCCAAAGACAAGTAACATCACAGGTAATAACACAGGAGCATCACCCTTCACCCAGCCACAAGGAGAGAGATGTGCTACAACACTTCTCACACTCAGGCAAGTGACCATCACTACAGCCTCTCAAAGGCCATAGGGAGAGGTAAGTGTTCATTCCTCTGTTCTGTTTCATGGGAAGAGAAATCCTGAGGCTGGAACGGTCAGTGGGGTGTGGGAGGAGCTGTGTGGTGCCAGGATACAGCTCAGAGAACACCCATCTCATCCCTGTACTGTGACCAGCCCATTCACAGCACATCCCAGCGTGACTAAAGAGAGGGGGTGACACCCTAATCAAGCCCCCAACTTATTCCCACTTACTAACAAGAGACAGAGGAAGCCATGAGCTGTCTGGCTCCAGACAAAGCCTTCCCCACAAGCTGTGCCTGACATACCGAGATGCTGGCAGGAGAGCCTGGGGTCACGGCGTTCACTTTGGCAAAGGCCTGGGGCAGGCTCTGGTTCTGGCTCATGGCCTCAGCCAAGGCCTCCGCCTCATCCTTGGCGTGTTTCTCCTTCTCCCGGGCGTGCAGCTTGTGTAGAGCTTCCTCCACCTGCTTCATCAGGGCCTTGTGATCATTCTGCAAACCTGTGGGTGACACCATGAGCACATGGGAAGCTGTAAAGGATTCCCCCAAAGGACTCTCAGCACCTGCTCCCCTCTGCAGCCATGCAGAGCAGTGCCCTGGCTGTCTCTGATCTCAGCAAGAACCTCTGCTGGTCTATCTGCTGGGGCCTGGTGCCAGCCCAGCAGATGTTTATCAGTAAAAGTCAGACACAGAGAAAACCACCCTACAAATTTTGGTAAACATGCAAAGGCAGCAGGACTGGGAGGCCTATGATCCTTTAGAACTTAGTGAGCAGCTCAAGTCCTCTTTTCATTAAGTCATCTGCTGTCATGTATGAAGAGAAAAACCCATCCTGAAAGTCAGGGCACTGGGAAACCCTGGGATGAAATAAATGCCGAGCTGTTTCCTACCCAAATTTTGTTCCACAAACAGCACAGCAAAGCTTTATTGTGTTTCGCAGATCCCAAATGGCTCCACAGCAGAGGCAGAATTTCAGTGCCGCTGCAGTAACACGCGGACAAAGGCATTTTACTGACTCAGCCCAGGCGGCAGCTCCGAGCGCTGAGCAGAACCACTGGGAAACCGGCTCAGCGCAGCCCTGGGCTCCGGTTCTGAGGAATTACAACGAGGAGATGGGAGTTTGAGAGACTTAAGCGGTGTCACCGCTGTTACGCGGTGCCTGTCCCCGGGCAGAGGCCGGGTTTCTCCCGCACATCCCGGTTTCGCTGGCTCATCCCGCGGGATGGGGGCGCGACCCGGCCCCGCGGCCCCGGGAAGGGCGCCCCCGCCCGGTTCCCGTTCCCCGCTCACAGATGATGTTGTGCCGGGCGGTGCGCACTTGGTACAGGTCGATGTCTGCGCGGGGGAAGCCCTCGGCGTCCACCAGCGGCTCGTGCATCCCGACGCCCTTTTGCTGTGAGGGAAGAGGCGGCGGTTGGGAGGGGGCCGGGCCCGCGGGCCCGCACGGCGCCCCCCGGCCCTGCCCGGCCCGGCCCGGCCCTGCCCGGCCCTGCCCGGGCACTGACCCCCTCCAGCAGCTCGTAGCACGCCTTGATCTGCGCCTCGATCTCGTCCTTGCGCCGCACCAGCTGCTGGACGTCGCTGACGGTGACGGAGCGGCCCCCACCAGGCTCCGCCATGGCCGCGGCCGGACGGGAGCCGGGAGGGGCGCGGGGCGGGGCCGGAGGCGGCCGCGGGCGGGGCAGGGGCGGGCCCAGCGCCGGGGGCCGGGGCCGGCGGGGGCCGTGCCGGGGGTGACAGCGGGGCGGCAGCGGTGGCAATAACGGGGTGGCACAGCCGCGTCAGTGCCTCTGCGGCACACCGCTGTGGCGCTAGCATGGGGTGGCACAGCAATGTCACCGTCACTGGGTCACACTGCTGTGGTGGTGCCGTGGGGTGCCTGTGATGGTGACATGTGGTGGCACAGCAGTGTCACCGTCGGTGAGTTACACAGCTTTGATGGTGACATGTAGTGGCACAGCGGTGTCACCATCACCGGGTGACACAGCTGTGGTGGTATGATGTTACGACCCTCTCCCTGCTGCTGACCCCTCTCCAGTCTGTGCCTTAGCCGGGTGGTGCACGGCATCCATGTCCCATGGATTGTGGCAGCAGGGGACAGCCCCACCACTAGACCCTGACCCCTGTCCTCCGTGCCACTGGCACCCCCCCAAGCCCCCTGTGCTCATCCTCCCTGGCCCCGCTGGTGGCTCCGACTTCCCACCACTCCCACTCAGGTGGAGTCTGTGCGCTGGTGTCTTCCCCGGCAGGGCCACCTCCTGCCCCCTCCTCCTGCTGCTCCCACATTTTGGGGTCCCTGCAGCACTGGGCTCACCGGGGCTGAAGGTGGCACCGCGTGGCCCCGTGCACCACGCACCCAGCTGGACTCTACAGGCTGTCCTGGCTCAGCGCTGCCCAGGATGACACGTCCCCAGGGAGGGGTGAACGTCCCCAGGGGCAGCGGGCGGGCCGGGGGATGCGCTACCCCAATTGCGTCACTCCTCTGTGACCCCGGCACAGACGGGGCAGGGGTTTGCTTGGGGGGTCAGCAGGGTCCCAACCCACGGCAGAGCCTCACACTCACCCCCTGCACACTCACCCTCACCACCCTCCACGTTTCACCCCGCAGTGCCACTGCCGGGGCTGCAAACGGCCCCAGTGACAGCCACCCACCACCCCCAGTCTGGGCAGTGCCCAGCCCAAACCAAACACATGCCTGGGTTGGTGGGGGGAGAAGGTGGGGCCGAGGAGGAGCCTCCTGGTCCCGCCGTTATATTAAAAGCCCCGTTCTCTTGCTCTCTTTGCTGCTGTCACATCGCCAAGTCACAAAAATGGTAAGGGGCACCAGATGAGAATTAATTGAAATGTCGGGGGCTCCATGGCCTTGGGAGGTTTAAGCTGTGCTTGAATTTGGATTTTCCAGTGACTGTGCTGGAAGTGGCACAGCAGAGCTGCTCCTCACAGCCTGACCTTTGGATTCAGCTCCCTGGGGGCTGCCGTAGCTGCCCGACCCGCTAATGTCTCTCTTTTCTCTTTCTCTTTCAGACGTCTTACACAGACAAGGGAGAAAAGGTAAGAGCCGAGTCGTGTCCCTGTCCTGCCCCTCTGCCTGGTGTGAAATATCGGTCCTGTTAGTGCAGATAATATCCATTCCTTGATTACCTGTTGAAATCAGAAGTAAAACTGGTCTGGCTGGGCCATGCTGTAAATTAGTATTAAGAATTGAAATTTCTGTTTTGGGAGGAGAGTGACAAACAGGAGATGATGGGTATTTCCCAGTCAAACCAATCCTTAAGTAGAATCCTCATTCCATGCAACATTTATTTCCAAATGCTGCCTCTTTTTGCCACCTTTTTCACCTTTAAAGTGTTTCCAGTGCTGGGTGCCCTGTGCCAGGCTGGGCAGTGGTGGGGAACAGAGCGAAGGGGGATCTGTCCTGGCCCTGGTGGTTGTGTAAGAGCTTTTGTGGGAGAATTAATCTTTAACACTGTGAGGTTTGTGGGTGGGCAGCCCACTAGGACAGCCACTTATGGGGGGCACTGGGAGAACTGGAAGTATGGCTGTGGCCCCAGGCAAGCTGAGGCTTTGTACCTTCCAACCTGCAGTGCAGGATCCTGTGGATTTGACTGTAAAGCACTTTGGAAAATCACCATTCGGGGGCTGTGCCACACAGTTAATTCAGATGCATTTGGAGGAAATGCATTTTCAGGGTCATGGCTGCTGCTTCCCCCTGCTCCGGAGCTGAGCTGAAGGAAAGGCAGCAGCAGCAGCTTTCAGCCCTGTTTTCCTTTCCTTTTAGCCCCAACGAGGCCGCTTCATCCATTTCCACTCCATCACCTTCTGGGTCGGCAATGCCAAGCAGGTGAGAGGCTGCGGGCACCGGGCACGTGTGCCAGGACACAGCCGTGCCAGGGGACACCTCCCACGCCGGGACAGGCCGGGCGCTCTGGGCATTGGCTGCCGGGGGGGTGGTGGTTCATCCCAGCAGCCCCTCGGGCAGGGATGTGCCGATGTCCCAAAGCCCGGCCCTGGCCTGGCGCCGATGGCCTTGGTGGCCCTTGCGCAAGGCGAGGGGCGACTGCCGGGGGCGTGCGCGGGGACATGGCTCATGTGAACCAGCGCACGTGGCCGGGCCCAGCCGTGGCCACCAGCCCGCAGAGCTGCACGGCCTCGTGGCAGCTGCTCTCCATCCCTGGGCGAGTTAAAAACCGCTCTGCTTCACACCCGAGCTGCTTTTCACCCAGCCTTGCAGAACAGAGGACAGGCAGAAATGTTTCCTGCTCGATGGCGGCCCTTGCAGAAAGTTCTGGAGGCTGCACTTCCCACTCAATTTGGGCTTTTTCCTCAATCTGGGCCCTTTCTTGCCTCTGCTTTCCCCCCCTGGGCTGCTGGAGGAGGCAGAGAAGCTGCTGCCCGTGCCCACGCACACATACAGACACACACAGGGCAAGTGTGACTTGTACCTGCCATGGTGGCTGTTCTCCACGGGCTGTGGGCCACCAGCACCACAGCTTCAACCAGAGGGACTCTTTCCTGCCCATAGGCTGCATCCTACTACTGCAACAAGCTGGGGTTTGAGGAGCTGGCGTACCGGGGGCTGGAGACTGGCAGCAGGGAGGTGGTGTCACACGTCATCAAGCAGGACAAGGTAAGGGAGCCCCTGGCAGAGGTGCCACTGCCAGGGCAGGGAGAGATGAGGTGGTGTCAGACACCTGGGGGCTGCCAAACCCTGTTTGAACCATGAAAACCTTCACCTGTGCTTCCATCCTCACTGCTCCTCCTCTTCCTCGGCAGATTGTGTTTGTTTTCTCGTCTGCTCTGAACCCAGGCAATGAGGGTAGGTGTCCTTGGGGGGGGATGGAGTGGAAAATGGCCGTGGCAGAGCAAAGCAGTTCTGCTCATGCCTGTGGCTGTTCCTGCTCTGGGCAGAGATGGGGGAGCACCTGGTGAAGCATGGTGATGGGGTGAAGGACGTCGCCTTCGAAGTGGAGGACTGTGACTTCATCGTGCAGGTGGGCAGCCCCTCCACCCCCTCCCTCACAGCCCCCCAAAACGGTGAGGGGAGGCAGGGAGGGCCTGGGGATGTCTCCCCCTGGCCCAGGGGAGCTGTGGCAGGACAGGATCTCTCTCCTTCCACCCAGAAAGCCAAGGAGCGTGGGGCTGTGGTGGTGAAGGAGCCGTGGGTGGAGCAAGACAAATTTGGGAAGGTGAAGTTTGCAGTGATCCAGACGGTGAGTGGCAGGGCAGGGTGGGGTCCATGGAGCAGGGAGGCCCCCACATAAACGAAGCCACAACACAACCACTTTTCCCCCTTGCAGTACGGTGACACCACCCACACCTTGATAGAAAAGCTCAACTACAAGGGCCTGTTCCTCCCGGGGTACCAACCGCCCCTCTTCAAGGACCCCCTGCTGCCCAAGTTGTGAGTACTTTCCAGAGGGTCCTGCCTGGCTCTTTTCCATCGTGTCCTGGTGGGATATCCCACCAAGGAGCTGGACAGGTCCCCACTGCCTTACCCTGGAGCCCCCCAAACTGTGGGGTGCCCTTGAGCCTGGCTGAGACCCTCCTTGGTTTCCTCCCACAGACCGAGCACCAAGCTCAGCTTTGTTGATCACGTTGTGGGGAACCAGCCCGACCTCCAGATGGTCCCAGTGGCGGACTGGTAAGAGTGGGGAGAGCTGGTGGGAGGTGGGATGGAGCAGCAGCACAGCTCTGCTGGTCTCACCACTTCTGACGAGGGTGGCTAGGGCTAATGGAGCCAGAGCAGAGCTCCATTAGTGCAGGGAGGAAGCGAGAGGTTGATTGTGCCCTTTGTGGCCTGGGCAGGTACCAGAAGAACCTGTTCTTCCACCGCTTCTGGTCAGTGGATGACAAGCAGCTGCACACCGAGTTCAGTGCCCTGCGCTCCATCGTGGTCACCAACTACGAGGAGACCATCAAGATGCCCATCAATGAGCCAGCACCTGGCAAGAAGAAATCCCAGATTCAGGTGAGTGGACACTGGTGGTTGAGACATCTGGCTGCCTCCACTTCCAGGGTGGCCTTGATGAAGGAAAAGGGACCAAGGGTCAGTGATTTGGAGCCGGAGCAGACCTGCTGTGCTAAAGTGGCTGCTAGAAAGCAATCCTGGCTCTGCTTGGGTCTGACAAACCCTGGGGAAGCCACTGCGCAGAGCCGGTTTACCCCTGATCTCATCAAGAGTGTCTCTGTCATTCCATGGTGCCCCTGGCCTGATCTTGCCTGCATATTTTTAAGCCCACACCCATCCCTTTGAACTTGTAGCTGCACTGTCATTACCATGGTGACATCTTTTCCCTGTAGGAATATATAGATTACTACGGAGGGGCCGGAGTCCAGCACATCGCACTGAACACCCCCGACATCATCTCAGCAGTGAGTGCAGCCCTGGGACCCCCTGCCCTGGGATCCCCCTACCCTGAGAGCTCCCTGGCATGGGAGCCCCCTGCCCCAGCCTGTCCTGCCCTGACTCTGGGCATGGTGCTTGTCACAGACTGTGGTGGACCATGACCCCATCAGGGTACAAGGACACAGAGTGAACGGGCTTTGTGCTGTGGTTGTTTTACAACCAGGATTAACTGCCCAGGGAGTCACTGCAAAGGGACCTTCCTGCACATGTGAGCTGCCTGTCCCTCCAACTTAAAGCAATTGGGGTCTGCAGGGCCCGTGGTGGCACCTTTGTCCTTGCAGGGTGCCTGGTGGGGACTCAGGCAGCCCAGGCTGCAGAGCTGAGCCCCAGAGCCCATCACCCACCTTCAACTGGGGCAGGGGCAGGTCTGGGTTGAGCCCAGCTATTGCTGAGCACCTGGGTCTGGGCTCCTCTCCAGACCAAAGGGCCTCCAGAAGTATCAGTAGGTCAGAGCAGGACAAATCCTCCTTGCACAGCTCTCTGCAGTGCCTGGGGAGGGCATCTTGGGCCTGCCCATTCCTGGTGCCAAAGAGAAACGATGAGCCAGGTTCCCATGCTTGACATTAGCCAATGCCACGGGAAAGCATCTGTGCCCCAACACTGCCCATCCCAGGAAATGCTCCTGGCACAAACCACTCCCAAACTGAGCCAAGCTGGGTCTCCCCTGCCTTGCAGATCACCAACCTGAAGCAGCGGGGCATGCAGTTCATGGATGTGCCCTCCACCTACTACCAAGTGCTGCGGGAGAGGCTCAAAACGGCCAAAATCAAAGTGAAGGAGAACATTGACAAGCTGGCGGTGAGTCAGGGAGGGAAAAGGCCTGCCCAGGGCTGGACCAGCTCCCCAGAGTGCTTTGCAGGGATGTGAGTGACACAGAGAGCCCCATTCGCTCCGCTGTGCGTCTTCAAAGTGTCACCTCATTTCTTTTCTCCAGGAACTGAAAATCCTGGTGGATTTCGATGAAAAAGGCTACTTGCTCCAGATCTTCACCAAACCAGTTCAAGACAGACCCACGGTCTTTTTGGAGGTGATCCAGAGGCACAATCACCAGGTTGGTTTGAGGATCTCCCACTGATCCTGGCCGTGAGCCCTCAGGGCCACCAAGCCCCTGGTCTGTAATGTTGCTGTCTCCACAGGGCTTTGGTGCCGGGAACTTCAAGTCTCTGTTTGAAGCCATAGAAATGGATCAGGATGCCAGAGGAAACCTGACTGTCCTGGAGCCCAACGGGGAGACCAAGCTCATGTAGAGGATGGCAGGAAGTGCCACCCTCACCCCTAAGGAGCTGATTCCAAATAAACTGGGAAACACCCGATGTTTTGGTAAATAGCCCAGACTTGAGTGCCACAAACCCAGGGAAGCCACTGCCAAGTTGGACAATGTCAAAGGACCCAACACCTCTCCCAACCCAGCCCCGGCGCTGCCCTTCCTGGGAGATGGGGTGTGGGAAATAGCAAACACACTCTCAGAAAGCAGCTTAGTCTGATCCAAATCACGGAATTCTTAACAAAGGGCAGATTTAAGGCATGGGCCAAAGACATGCAGCTACAGAGGAAGACAGAAGAAACAACTGGGAGTGCTCAAATTTAGTCTATCCAAAGTTTTAATTTTAGCTACACAGGAAACTGCGAAAGCACAGAGGCGTTTGCCTCTCTGCGCATCTCCTTTTCTAAGATTTTGGTTTAATTGCTTTTAGACTCAATCTTGAATTTCAATTTGCTGAGAATAAACACAGTTTTAGGGAATGAGAATTAATCGTATTTATGTATTTCAGCCTTCCCAAGGCAACAGAGTCTTGCTCTAATACCTGTAAATTCCTGCATTAATGATGGGTTGGGGCTTCTCCCATGTTTCAAGCAGTAATTGCTGGCATTGGCAGCGATTCCTTGGCTCAGATCCTGGCTGCATGTGCAAAGTCTCCTCTGGGTGTTGCTCTGGTGTTGTCACTGTCCTTTGCACGGGGAGTTCCTCCCCAACACAATAAATCCCTTTTCTGACATGGCCTGAGTGCCTGGGGAGTCCCTGTGTTCCCCAAGGCTACAAATCCAGCAGACCCCATGTACAACCCTCAGCCCACAGCTGCTGAAGGACACCCTGGGGTCCCCACTGTTGCACAGCCACCCTCCAAAGCCCCCATGTTCCCAGTTTCCCAGCGTGGGAGCTCTCAGACTCTGAGCAGCCCAAGCCCCTGCCGAGCCCTCGGCTCAGGACGAGCTCCTTGGACACGAGTCCTTCCCCCAGCCCCCTCCCAGCCCCTCCAGGCTGAGCCCCCGAGGCGTGGCTGCCCTGCAGCCCTGTCCTGTGCTCACCTGTGGAATCCAGGAGCTGAGCTGGGAAGTCACCTACAGCCTCTGTCCTGTCTCTGCCACCCCCTCCTCCATCAGCCATTCCACTGGTCCCTGCTCCAGGTATTTCTTTTTAAATAAAAGCTCAGAGAGGCCACTGTGACCCCCCCACACTGGGGAGGGGTACATGGGCCAAACCTCAGCAGCCCCCCCAGCTGCCCCCTTCTCTGGATCCCAGGGAGCAGAACTAATCCAGATTTCATAGAATCACAGAATATCCTGAGCTGAAAGGGACCCACAAGGATCATCCAAGTCCAACTCCTGACAATTTGAATAAAATGATTTTAAAAAGAAGGAAACCAAAGAGCCTCTGGCCCCAGCAGCCTCACAGCATCACTGACACCTTGCCTGGTGGTTAAGGGCTTTTGCCTTCATAAAGTTAAAAATAAATAAATAAAAAAAGGATATGAACTCAGACAATCCAGGGCAGAGGCTGGAGGAGCAGGGACCCCTCACCTGCTGAGGCTGGACATGTTTGGGACTCCTGGCTCACTGTCAGGAGGGCTCTGCTTCAGCTCTGCAGCGTTGTCAAGATTTTTAATACTGAGACATTTCTTAAAGTTTATAGACTTGAATCACTCACATACTTCTTTCGTGCAATATAATGTTGCTTAAATTCATTTCCTGCTCACCAGAGTTAATATTTTCAGTAAACTTTGCTGAAAACCAGTTCTTCACACTGTTCTTGTTCTGGATCTGCCTCCTTGAGCTCTCACAGTTCCCAGCACAGGTCTAAGAGCAAAAAGCTGCCCTGGTAATATATTAAGCACAACATAATTTTTCTGTAAGAAAAGTCAGTATATTTATGGTTTGCTTTATAAAAGTTACTATAATACAATGGTACATAGTATTCAATTCACAAAAATATGAACAAATATATACAGCATGACACATCCACAACAAAAACACTTTCTTCAAAACAAGATACATACTGGTGACAGATTCTATATGCACAAAACATCCCTAAATTTATAAATTTGCTTAACGAAAGAAAAAGCAGAAATCCTAAATCTTCAAAGAAGAGTTGTTGTTTTTTTTAAAGGAACTTAGAAAAAAAAAATTTTTTTAATTTATTGCAAATCATTTGACCTGCCTACTTTTAAAGGAGGCCCTTGATTTCCACACTGGGAATTAAAACAACCAGAAAACTGCAAGAATTGGGAGCTGGGTGTTCTTCCACTTTGCTTCAAAACTGCCCCATTGATTTAGAGTGTCCTTCTTGATGTGTTTCTTTGCACTTGGACAAATCCTACAGTGGCAATTAAGGAGGAAACTCATAAAAAACAAATATTAAACTGAAAAAATCCAGTTGCAAATTCGCTTAAATACATTTTAGGGTGTCTATTAGACTGTACACATTTCCTCGCTTGAAATAAATAGATTTTGCACATTAGGTTTCAGACTGAGGGAGGGGGGAAAAGAAGAAGCCTTGACTTGGCAATTTTTTGTCTTCAGTTTCTTAATGCTTCTAATTTCATCTATTTATTTGACAAAAAACCCCCGTATTTATACAGAATTTACATTATACAAAGCTTGACACAAGCTGTAAATGCCACCAGCTCCTTTGCTATACTCAGTCCTTCTTCCTCCCCATCTCGACATGATTTAGAGCTGGAATCTGTTTTAAAAGAACTCCAAATTACAATAGTCACTTTTAATAAACTATTTACATGCTCTTGAAGTACAAAGAAATCAGCAAAAAATTTCAACATGTTTCTACAAGAAACAGTGTTTGAAGAGAAGATTCTTGAGTTCACCTATGTACAGAAGATGCATTTTTTTTATACTTCAAAATCCTTTTCTTCCTTAAATTTTTATTTTGTACAGAAATGCACTGAAATGATCCCTGAAAAAGGTCACAGAAACCGGAACTGAAACTACTGTGTAATTTGCTGGAGTTTAAAAATGATGGTTGCTTTTTTCTTCCTTGTAGAAATAAGCTGCTCTATACAATATAAATAACTGCAAGATGAGCCCCATCCCCTCCCAGACCCCCGAGAGTCACGGACCAGCCTGGGACTGCAGAGAGGTGAGAACCCCATGGATCCCGTGGATGCCAGCAGGGAGGCACCTGCAGCCTGAACTCACACCAGCTGCTAACTGAAGGCTTAAATTCTATTTCCATAATTTTGCTCTGCTCTCTTGGGTCATTCCTCCCAGCGAGATGGAATTTTGCAGGGAGCACAATGTCTCTCTCTTTTCTTGTCTTAGGCTCGAGCTGAAGTGACAATAAATTTGGGGGTGGGCTTTTCACTGCACAAAAGCACTGCAGTCCCCGTAAGCAGCACAGGCTGGTGAGGTTCCTCTTTATCCCTGTCACTGTATCCATGGGGTGCTGGGGAGCCTGTGCTGAATGTGAACCACACAGCTCCTGCCCTCCTCTCATCCCACCCCTTGCCAAGTACACAGCAAAGGATTAGAGGCATCCCCAAACCTCATCTGTGGCTGCAGAGCTCCCCTGGCCCAACGAGACCCCGCTGGCTGGCAGGGACAGAGCGCCCATGGAAATCACTGCATCAGACTTGGGAGTCCTCACCCTAAAGTGATTTATTTGGGGGTCAGGCAGCTTCCCAGTCCAAGGCAAAATATCTCCCAGTTAGGACTCTGCAAGCCAAGATTTACGGAGAAAAAAAGAGAAGCCTCAGGTCTGGCTTTGAGACCGGACTAACATGATTTTTCAGAAGTGCTGTGGCTTCAACAGCTCTGTTTCTTCCTGGGGAACTTCTGGGAGCTCAGCTCTTCTAAAAACTCACATTATTTGTCTGGGATCCTGAAAGGGGATGTATTACAGGCAGTTTTAGAAGTACCCAAGTGATTTAGGTGCTCATGGTCTTCGGCACCCAAATCCCTTTGGTGCTCCTAAAAACACACAGTGAATGTGACAGTGACCTTCCTCCCCACCTTCCTCACCAAGGATTAAGGCAAACTGCAGGGGCTAATCCCATCCAGAGCACACAGATATGCTGGGAAACACAGAACTGCCAGCAGGTTCTCAGGGCTGGGCCATTTGGGGTATCCTCACCCCCACAAATCCACCATTAACACACTGGTTTGATGGAGCAGAGAGGGAGAAGGCCAAGGACAGGGGCTTCAGTTCTGACACACAGGAAACTTCCGTGCATTTCCAAAGCTTTGAAAGTCAAAGGCCAAGCTGCAGAGGTGCCAACTGGAGCATCAACACATTGAACCTCATTCAAAAAAACAACAACTAAACTGAGCAGCTGGTTTAACTCCCAAATGCCACCACTGCAGTTCCAACCAACATTCAGTGACAGAAACTTGTGCTTCTCACAATTTTAGGTTCTGGGTCACCAACACCCAGTTGCTGGAGAGATTTATGGAGAAAGGGGGGAAAACAACAAAACTGAACTGAAACAAAAGCAGAGATGGACCATGGACTGTCCAATCTCAGAGACAATTTGCTCGCCCTCAGACAGAAACACAGGTGGTATTAAGGCAGCTTGTAGCAGTCTGTGTATTCCTGCTCTATCAGACCTTTTGTCTGAAAAAGAAATTCAGAGGCAGAGGTCTAACCTACATTACAAGCTCCACGCTGCAGTGCAGGCCTGGCAACTCCATGGAAGAGCTGAAAAAACTTCCAGGAACCTCCTCTGCAAGGTTGTCACCTCTGCTCAGGGAGGTTTGGAAAGGCTACAAGAACACAGCTGCGCAATTTGTTCTGTGGGGAGAAGGTGTTTAGTTATGCAGATAATCTTCCCATTTCATAATGACATTGCAACTTCCCCTTACAAGCCAATTAAAAAGGGTTTAGTACAACTAATCTCTACTTTTAAAGCAGGAGAAATTAAATGCAAATTGAAAAACTGATCCTGTCTATACCTGAATGGTCGCATAACATTTCCAGATCTCATCCAAAGAGCTGGTTTTTTGGTGTTTTGTCCCATTTTTAAATGGAACCTCTTGAAAAACTGCAACCTTCACCTCAGCATATCTACAAGGACAAAATACATTGAGAAATCATTTTAAAACATGCCTTCCAAATTTAGAGAAGCATTCATTCCCATGCTATAGATGGGGGGGGACAGGATTGCTCTCAGGGACACTTTTACCATGATTTTCTGGAGGGATGGGACCACCCCAGGCCAAGTTACTGAGTAACAGAGGGAGGAGAGCGGGGCACAGCTTGCTCCTATCACAGGAGGCATCTCCCACATCCAAGGACAGAGCAAATACTCCACGTAAAACACTGGAAGGGCAGGGAAATGCAGATGAAAGTGAGAAAAAATGAATACAAGTCACACATCAGCCTGCTTCCCATCCACAGGAAGAAAATCCTGCTACAATGTGGGCCGTAGTCTTTGCTTGCAAGCAGGGCAGGATTTCTACAGCGTAAACAAGGGCTGAGCTGTCCTCTTAATCTCAGCCTCCTCTGCAAGCAAGACAAGCCCATCTCCAAGGAATGGGCATCCCCAAAGGCCACACGATGCTACAGCTGCACAGCTGACTCCACTTCTTCCTAGTGACTGCAGTATCCAAGGGTTTCTCACAGGCAGGTGCAGAGGTTTTGATCCCCCATGGACCAGCATGGCATAGAAAATGAGAGAGGAGCCCAAGGAGGGGAGCTGAGGTCTGGCTGACCTGACTCTGCCCCAGGGGTCTGGCTGAGGGGACTTGTTCAGGCTCATCCCTAATGAAAAGGCAGGACAGTTCAGCTCTAGTCTCACTGTGGACACATCTCCACACACACACACACACCCCTAAGCACACACACACACTCATTCACACACCCTCAAGCCTCTGGCTTGCTCTGTAACATCAACCTTACATTTATTTACAGCTTACTCTGAGAAATCTGTGCAATTTCAGCCAATCAAGCTCCCAACAAACCCTATTATGGCATTTTCAGTCTCTGCTTCACATTTAAACGTTGAATGTCTTTTTCAGCCAACGAAACTGATGAGAAAAAGGTAGCAGCATTTATGAAAAGATGAAGGTTTATAACAACAACTAAAAAAAAAAGGTACCATTATCCCATTACGGAGCATTACTGTAGGGACTGAACAGAGAAGCTAGTGTTTGGATAGACCATGCCACAAAAGGTAGCCACCTTTTTGTGTGCGTGTTGGATCTGAAAAGGAAAGAGCACCTGAAACATGAACAGTCCTCGTAAGCGTGTGCGCTTTTTGCTTTCACTCGTGATCCTGGCAGAAGTGCGAAACTTGCTTGGTTTTCTTCTCTTTTTCCTTTTTTTTTTTTTTTTTTGTAAGTATTTTTTTGCTTTTAAATTTTTTTCTTCCTTTTTTCTGTTGTTTTTTTTTTTTCCTCTTTTTTTGGCAAAGTGCAACCACACCTGGTTACCACAGTTTTGACATGGCCGAAGGTGCAAGTGTGACGAGAAACCTTGAGTTCAGTTCAGGGTTCCCCTGCAGTTCTCAGAGCCACAGAGACACGGGATTTTTACATCCTCAATTGGAAACTTGTAGTCGTAGGTAATTTCCTCGTTCACATTGATGTGCTGCTTGGAGTAGATGACGATCTTCTTCTGAGACTCCACCGTGATCACTTTAGCATAACAATTTGGCTGCAAGAGTGACAGAACAGGTGATGATGGTTCTGAGGGCCATGGCTTCCCAGCCTCCACACAATCATTCCAAGATAAAATAAAATGGGGCCATCCTTTCCCGAGACAGCCCCAGCCATGCTTCCAGAGCCTGGACCCAGGGCAATCCTAGGGAGGGAGGCATAAAGCCAGAAAACAGAGCAGCCCTCCTTGTGCTGCTCCAAAATATCCACATTCTGGTCATTTGTGGCGCAAAAGAGCCTGGATGATGCTCCACCAAATTTGTCACAGGTTAAGAGCAGCTCAGTGCTTAATATTTTGGCCAGGCAGGCAAGTCTGAGTGTAGACTGCAGCACAGAGCAGAGGGGGAAAACAGCAGGGAATATTTTCCCATGTGGGCACTAGAAGCTGTTCCCACAGCTGATATTTGGTATGTTTTGAGGAAATATTTGTTAGATTTGCTTGCTCAGTGTCCATCAGGGTCCCCCAAGACAGTCAGGAGGGCTTTTGAGCGCACTCAGTCTCCCTGCATGTTTCATTTCTCAGGTCTCTCCAACCTCTTTACACTACTTTAGACCCTGCTCTGATCTGCTGTGATTCATTAACATTTAATCACAACCCTGCGACCCCCTGCCACTTCTGAGCACCCCAGTCAAGGCTGGCAGGGACTCCCCGGGTTTATCAGCATGTCAGGGAACAGTGACAGGCGAGGACACGGTACTCACATTGCAGCTGTGATTGATAAACCTGGCGAAGTTCCCGCATTTGGTGGCATCGATGATGGTGTCGTGGTCAACTCTGAACATGTAACTGCTGCCGATGCCTTCATCCTCGTATCGCTTCTCACGCATGTCAGCAATGACCTGCAGGAACCCCCAGGCAGGCTCAGGCCACGCTGAGCAACTGACCTGTGAGCAGCCACCTACACAAGGCTCCCCTGAGCTCTCCTGCGCCAGGCACTGGGGCTTTATACAACCCCCATCACCCCAAGAGAACACAGTTCAGGATGGGCCTCTTAAGGAGGATTCTCCGGAGTGCTCAGTTTCCATGGGTTGTTGAAAATCCCACCCCTGTACCTCCAAGCCGTATGTCAACCTCTGCCCAGCCCACAGAGCTGATGCCTCCAACCCAGGACTCCAACCCTTGCTGTTATACTCAAGGACTTCTTCCAGGGCTGGTATTTGCTCAGATTTCACACACAGCTTACCTGCCTGATGTTCTGACCCACGTATTCGATCACCATCTCATCAGCTGCAATGGGCTCCATAGCAAAAAGGCCCCAGTCGTGAATGTGACTCTTGCAGAATTTTAGCTTTTTCTTCCGGAACTGCATGAAGAAAACACCCCAAAACCCCAGCCCTGAATTAGCCACAGCACAGAAAGGGAAAGGATGTCTGTGGGTCCAAAATTTGCAGCAGGGGGTGATCTACCTTGAGCTGGTTGAACTTGAGCAGGTCACTGTCACAGCTACCAGTGAAGGAGGAGAGGAGCCTGCGTTGCTCTGATCGCCTCTCGGAACCAGCCCGGGTGGAAGCATGAGGTTGGGCAGGGATGCTCATACCCTGAGAGGACAAATGGGTGATTCAAAGCTGACCCAACACCCTGCAGGCTCCCTGTGAGCAGCCCCTCATGCTACAACACATCACCACAGAACACCTGACATCAAACATTAACACTTCCCACACAGCCCCAGCACGACAGGAAGCACCTACTGTGTGTGACAGAGCGTAAAACCAAATCCCATTCACACCTGGCACTCGTGGAGCACGATTCCTCACCTGTGTGTCAGCTGGAGGCTCCTCTGCAAAAGCTCGGCTATTGTTGAGGTATTTGAGTTTGTCCTTCTTATCAATTTTGTAATAGCCTTCGCTCCGTGCACAGCCCGTCACGTGCTCCCGCATCCCGTCATCCCGCTTCTTCTTCTTGGGGGTAGAAAAGCTGGTAGGTGTCAAGAAGTTAAGGAGAAACACAGCCAGAGGTGGATATCAGACTAAACTTGCTACAGTTGCACAAAGCTAACACCAGGAGCATGGAAAATTAGGAAGGTTTTGTGGGGTTGCAAAAAATAACACTGCTACTGAGATGTCCTCAGCCCAAAGGCCTTGGAGAGATGCTGCTCTCACCAGCCTTGGGAAATCAGCTCCTTCAGACACACATTACAAACCTTCAGGTTTGAAGGCACCTTCAGGGCTTTGGTTCCTGGAAGGACAGTGGAGCTGCACTACTGCCAGCTCACCCCACAGACACAGCCATGAAGGCTACAACTGAGACTGACCCAAAAATGCTCCCTGTGAGGCAAAACGTATCTTCAACACCAGAAAATTGAAGCAGAGGGACCATAAAAACCAAGAGGTGACTGCCTCAAAACCGGAGTGCTGAGGGTTTGCTGCAAAGCAGGTGAGCCTGCAGGTACTTTCACACTTGTCATGCAGTGTGGCACAGGATGAACTCAAGGTGATTTTTAAGTGGCTTAAAAAGTGAGTGTAATTTTGCTGTTACAATATAATCCTTATCATCAGGGAAACAGATTTATTTTCACTATGGGTTGTTAGTTATCACCGACTGTTTTAGGTGGTTTGGGCTTTTTTGGTTTTGCTTTCCTGTCTTGCAGGAAGCAAGGGATGAAGATATCTGAACTTCACACAATCTCTAGTATATATCTAGACAAACACACAAGGTGGTGTGTTTGTCTTCTTCAACACAAACCTGTATATCCTTCCTAAAAACACTACAGGAGAGTTCTGAGGTTTTAAGAACAGTCTTTTAGGCTCTGCTCTGGAGATCACTGCTGATGGCTGCACACACACAGAGCCCTGATGTGCCACCTAGAAACCACTGATTTTATCAGTATTTCAAACTCAAAGCAAGTTAAAGCTGCGAGAACCACTAACTCATCATTTTGGGCACAGATGGTGAGATTATTTTTACAGCGAGTTTTAGCTCCAAGTGAAAGCTCTGTATGTGCAGACTAGAAATTCCACAGGCAAACTGGAAAAAAAGTCTGGTTACATGCAGACAGAAGCTTCTCAAACTAGGAAGGAAACCTCCCCAGAAGAGGTGCCTACAGACTGCCCCTGCAGTCCCAGACTGAACGTGCAGCAAGAACAGCCACTTCTGCAGTATTTTTGTATTGCAGCTTCAGAGAATAAAACAGCCTAAAATTCCCTGCTCATCCAAGCAATTGCTATTCCTGTAAGCAACTGGTTCTCCCACCAACAAAGAGCCTTTTGCATTTGAAGTCCTAGCCAGCCACCATCTCATGCATCTCACACGTGTTGCCAATACAGTGAGAAAGGATATAAGGATGGAAAACCCACAGGGTGTCATTGAGCCAGTCCATACCATTGTCCTGCTGTAACAAGCGGTCATATGTGATACACATGAATTTGATATCCTCCTCATCTATGCCTCCGTTCCAGATATCATACAAAATGGTCATCTCCTCAAACTCGGAGCGCGGCCTGAACTGCGGCCGGGGCGGGGAATACTCGGGGGAAGGGATCACTGGCAGCTCCTCAGATGTCTTCTTCTGCCTTCGCCACTGTCTCTTAGGTTTTGCGTGAGCTTCTTCTTCCTTGAAGTCTTCATTCCACTGGTTCTCCAGTTCCTTGAATGGCAGTTTCTCTGCAACTGTCTCAGCTGCTATTTTCTCATGGAAACCGTCATTCCTGAAGTCCAGGGTGACGGCTTCAGGGTCTTTCAGTCCATAGTAGGCATCAGGATGTCCACTCAACAGCTCTTTGCCCATAGCACCTTCCACCAAGGCCACTGGCACGGGAGGAGGTTCTATGGTTTTGCCTGGGTACACATCCAGCGAGAGGACAGAAGGTGGGGACCGCCTTGGCCGACCCGGCCTCCTTTTGGGAAGAACAGAAGGTGGTGGTGGGGGAGGAAGAATAGAAGCCCCAGGGGGTACTTCTGGGGAGAGCAAACCAGGTTTCACTTCTGCCTTGCATTCCTCGATGGGCATTCTTCCATCTCCATGCATGCACGGCAGGGCTGCTACAGGTATTGGCTCATCAGGTGGCAAACCCATGTCCATGTGGAAATCTGCTTGCGGGGGGCTGGCAAAGGGGATAGGGGAGGGAACACTGTTCATGCTGATCGTAAGGGAAGCACCAAGAGGCTCTTTAGAGGGTTTCTCCTCTAGTTCATCCTCTGACTGTTTCTTGCCAGACAGAAGGCAAGGAATGGTAGCACCAGCCTCTGGGAAAGTAGGGGTGAAATTGAAATCTCTCCCAGGAGTCCGAGGAATGCCACTGTTAATGCCAGGAGATTGGGATGGGTAGGAAAAGGGGCTCCCTGGGACTTGAGGGGAACTGAGGGTCAAGCTACTTCCTGTAAGGGGAGCATCACTTCCTGGCGTGGCTGGAACAGTGTCCGTGCTCTGCGACTTCGCGAGGGGGTGTGAAGACTTGGCCAAAATGTCCCGCCCGGGAGTCCTAGGAATCTCTTCTTCCACGGATGTTTTGGTCACCATTAATTGTTCAGGGAACTTTTCTGGAGGGACTAAAGATTCTTCCTTGCCAGGAGTTGATGGCAGGGGAAGCATGGAGGATGGCACCTTGTGGGCTGGAAGCAGAAGAGTCTCAGTCTCCGAGTGGATCATCACCTCCCGTCCAGGCGTACGAGGCAGCCGCTCGTCCTCCTCCGCTGCCGATGGCGGCTTTGCTTTAACTCGGCCTTCCAAAGTGCTGTCCTCAGACTTGCCAAAGAAGCTGCTTTTGCTGGGCAGAGGTTCTCCAAAGACTCCCACTGGAGCAGAGATACAGAGCGTTGCCTCCTCATCTTGAGATGCAGGCTTTGGACCTTCCTGTACCTCTGCCTCCAGCATGGAAGTGGGTTCGGACTCTTCCTCTGAAAGGGGAAAAGAGAGGAGAATCAGGAGCTTTGCCTCCACTTGGTTACTTGCCACTTGCTAGTAAAGGCATGTTTAAGATGCCACAATTACAGAACAGCTCAATTCCACTGGGAGGCTTTAAAACTCCAGTGCTTTACATTTTGGAGGCACAGAGTGTAGAGTAATTAGACACTACCACACACTTTCCTAATGGACCATAAAAAACCCGCACTATTAATTTGAGGATTAGCTACGACACAGACCAGAACGACGGTTTCTCTGCTTTCAAAAGCCCTGACAACCTTTTGTACAGACATTAAAGGAATGAGAGGATTGTGGGGCGAGGACTTTGGAGGAGAGCTGTCAGAGCCCAGAGCTATCACCTTTTCTAATGTGGGAACTAAACTAATTGCAGGCCAAGGAGCACCCTCAGCTCTCCAAGGAGGGAGCAGTGAAGGGAGGAGCAGAACACTCCTGAACAACACATGAAGGAAATGGGAAGGCCTTGTAATGGATGAGGAGACACTCAGATGGTATCAATGAGGCAATTTATATGCTGCTCTCCCTGCAGCAGCCTCATTTGTCTGGAGTTTATTTACCCACTTAGGGCCAGGTCCAAAAGGAATCAACGGTGAATCTTGTTAGGCAGCTCAAAATAACATTTTCAAGTGGGAGAATGAAAGGAGGTTAAAATGCCCAGGGAGTTGGAAGGGAAGCATTCCCTGTTTGCACTGAACAAACCAGGGCTGCTGGAGAAGGGTCTGAGCCCTGCAACTCCTGTATGACAGGGCTGGGCTGCTCAAGAACAATGTTAGAGCTTGTTTCTACAGCTTACTTGGAAAGCTCCTTACACATGTCATGGTGCTCAAATGCAGGTGTCCTCAATTTTACATCCTTTCTGCATGCTGACCTGCTCTAGAAAGGATTCATGCAAAACCAGTTCTTCTTTGCCCTGCCCAGTTTAACATTTTACTGCTCTGTGACTTTCAGATTTTGCAGCAGCCAAGGAGTGACACCCTGTGCAGGGACTGGATTTTTAGCTCTCCAAGTGGCAAAATACTGCTTAATCCTCAGACACCTCGGTGCTGCCCAAGGCTCCACAGCAGGCCCCACTAGATGTGCCCTCCGTGTTGGCTCCAATTTTAACTTTTAGATTCCCCCTAGTTGCCAAATTTGTCAAGCACTATACATCTCACTCCTGCTCTAGTAAAAGGTTTCCAATTTCCTTGGGTTAAATACAACTCTGTATTGACTGAAAATAATTTCCTTCTTCCAGAAAACTAGAGAGTATCACTCCTTTAAAAGGAGTAAGTGACAAAAACCCCCACAAATAATACTAGGAACCAAACATAACTCTGAGACTCCCCTCACCTGCCCCATGCAGCTTCCCTGTCATATACTGCTTTGATATTAAATCCAAAAAGAGCCAGTAGTGACATTCCTGCTCTGTTTTAGCAGCCATGGCTTTTCTATCTTGAGCTTCAGCCACCACACCACCCGATCAGTCACCCTCAGATGATGACAACTGTTCAGTTCCGGTAGGACTCCAACTAAACTGGCCCAGGATAAGATTCTGGATACAGTAACCACAGTATTTTTAGTAGCAGATGGCTCATGTAAAGCTCCTTACTAGGAAGGAAAGTTCAGCACAGACCTCTTCCCCTGCACAGATAATCCCCTAGCCTAGAGCCAAGACTGGAGGAAGAAAGAGAACAAGGGAAATACAAACCCATGCATATTGGGCACTGTGAGAAAATTTACTTGGAAACGTAGTAACAAAACTCCAAAGCACATGGAAGGGCATACCTGGCCTACAGATGGGAGAGAGTGCAAGTTTTGTCTCCTGGTCTCTTTCCATAACCAAGTGTTTCAGAGTTTCAGCAGCAAGAGATGCCCCCGGGACTTGGCCACACTCACTTTCCTCTGCCTTGATTTCTTCACCGCCTTCATCTTTCACTGCCAAAGCTGGCTCGGCAAGTCCCAAGCCTGTTGCATCCATGTAGTCATCCACAGGATACAGGTCCAAAATAGTCTCCCTCTCATCCTCAGGAAGCTCATGACCAGCAGGTTCATGCTCTGGCTCAGCAACCATGGCTTCTCTGCCTTGATCTTCAGCCACCTCTTCCTCCTCTTCCTCCTCCTCATCTTCATCATCATCATCCTCCTCATCTTCATCATCCGAGTCAGAACTTGATTCGAATTCAGAGGAGTCCTCACTTTCATCAGATGATTCAACTTCAGCCTTGGAAGACGAGGGACTTGCTACATCTACAAGAACAAACTGCCATTAGTTCTGCTTTCTGGCTTTATTAAACAATGAGGGGCAAATATCCCTTCCACTACAAAAGTGTGGAAACAGCATCAACAGCAGCGTGTGGGTGCGAAGGAGCGGCTCCCAATTTATTTATTTTTGCAGAGATTTATAAATCCTGTCTCTGGCTGCTTACAACAATCACCAAACAACAGGCAGTTCCAGGAGCAGTGCTGCCCACGTGGGTCTCTTGGTGCATTGTATCTTTTACTAAGATTTTCTGCTGCCTTTACACATGGTCTTAGAAAGTGGAAACTACCACCTTCCAGGGCAGAAAGTGATTGATAGGACAGAGTTATTAGCAGCCAAATTACCCTTGTCTGAAATCTGGTCCCTTCTCCTCCCGGCCACTCCCGTTTCACAAAACAAGCACACATTTAACTGGCTTTGAGACCTCTGCCCCTCTGCCAGGTTGGGCTGAGATCAGATAGGGACTGGAGAGCTACTGTAAAGGGACCCACTGACTGAGGGATCATGGAAATCTCACAGGTAATAATTAAAAATACCTCTGTGCATTTTCTTGTGTAAAACTGCCCATCAGTGAAAGGAGGTGCACAAGTAACAAAATCAGCTCACAAAGGCAAAAGGGAGACCACGGCTGACCCTATGGTGACACTTGCTGCTTCCACTGGAGCTGCTTACCCTCCTCGGAGTCCTGCTCCTCCTCCTTGTCACTTGTATCTATGCCCGTCTCCTCCTCATCATCTTCATCCTCGTCTTCATCATCATCTTCATCCTCATCATCTTCATCCTCCTCATCCTCCTCTTCCTCCTTTGCAAGAAAGCATTGCCAAAAATGAACAGTGCCTGACCCTGCGACCTGGCTGTCAGTACAGTAACCATCAGGGAGGCTGGTCAGAGAATCTGAAGAGGGAGTGACCTGACAGAGGTTCTGTGAGGACAGGAGCACTCATCTCCTAGAAAAGGGAACTTTAGCATTTGGCATTACCAGGCCCCCTTTTAATGACAAACAGCATTGAAATCGCAGTCACAAACCAACACACCTTGCCAGGTGCTGCTTTCACCAAGCCTCCCTCTTCTTCCTGCTCCTCTTCCTTCTCTGAGGAGGACTCCTCTTCTTTCCCTGATGTCTCATCTCCCTCTTCTCCCTCGCTGTCGAGCTCCAATGGCCTTGCTGGTCGCCGTCGCAGCCCCACTGCCTCTGCATCCTTCTTTGACAGGTCAGATGTTGTATCAGAAGCATCCCTGTCCCTCTCCGACTCTGAGGAGCAAAAGCAACAGAAATTACCATCAAATACCTTGGAAAGGATGGAAAGAGTTAACTACATAAGGGAAATTTCTTTGGGAAGATCAAAGTTAGGAGCAATGTGCCCATGTGGTGTGGGTCCCCAGGCTTACAGGGACTTGCTGATGTCACAGTGAACAGTGCTGATGGCAAAACGTAGGCAGCCAAAGCTGACACTCCCTACGCAGAGCAGACAGCAGACATAGCATGACTGAGGTCAGGACAGGTAACCTGAATTTAATCCTTTTTTTTCCCATTTTTTGGCTTCAAACCCACTTGTTAATCTGAATCAACTTTAAAATGAACTTATGTTTTTATGCAAAACAAAGGGTATTCAAAGCTTTGTCCTCCCTAGTTACAGGAAATAATGTTAAGATATTTTCAAACAGATTTTTCTGGCAAATAACTTTGGTTTCTTTTTCAAATCAAATGCAGAGCAAACTGCTACGTGCTTCCTCCCACCACGTCCCAGTGAGCCGTGAGCACACCCCAAACAGCCCATGAACCCATCTGAGCTCCTTCTGCTGGGGCCCAGCACAGCTAAAATAGGTTATGAGTTATTCTTAAAATGTGGGTCTTAAACTTTCCACCAGTGAATTTCAGATAATTGAACCCAGAGGGGCCATCTCCCAGCTGATCAGAGCTCTGTGAGAAGCAGGGTTTGGCTCAGATCCTTGACTCTGTGTTTAACTGTAAGCGAGCACACTGCTGTGAAGTTTAAAGGGATTCAGCTTGCTTGGGGTTTGCATCTGCTCTTATGTATCAAACAAATGCGCTTTGCAAACCTTCATCTTCATCATCCACAGAAGTAGAAGGCCGGATTCTCTTCTGATCTCCTGCTGAGGCAGCTTCAGGTGGCTCCTTTCTTTTCACCTGAACAAAAGCCACAATTAGCATTTCTGAAAGTTTAGAAACAGCAGAAATCAACTTCTTAAGCAAATTGCCACTTCTTTGCTTTGCTGTGGTCACTTACAGCAGAAACCAAGGGCCACTTCCCAGCTCTTGATCTCTTTATTTGCTTGCAAACAGAATTTCACTCTGAATGAAACTCTACCCCTTCAATTTGCATGAAAACACCCCGGGTACCAGCATGGTGCATGTCATCACCAGGTACTTTGAGGATGACAGGGAAAACTCGACAAATCCATGTGTCTGAGATTGTGGCAGAACAGAAAGAGAGCCTAAACCCACGGCATCTTAAAGAACCTCAAAGCAAGTTTTACTCTAAATAAAGACTGCAGAATCTCTCATCCCAAACCTTTACTTGCACCTTCTGTGCATTCAAAAATCCTAATTTCAGGGAAGCCCTCTACACTCCCCTACCCCACACTTCTTTTAAGATACTTTCAATTTTTTTATGCAAATGCTTTTTAAAATGGATACCCTGTGCTTCTGAGGAGACAGAGTTTAAGCAAACTTCAGGTGAGACTCAGCTGCCAAACTATCAGACATTCCAACCAAAACAAGAACTGTGGAAAGCACTATGAGCGTAAGTGTATTTTTTATGATAATGCTGAAACGCTGTGTCCTAAACACAGGCAAATGTCCCCTTTCCCTTGCAGAGCAGGGAGATCCCCTATTGTGTGACAATTCACACAAGTGGAGGATGAAAAGCTAAAGCTGGAACAGAGGGTCCTTGCTCTGGTCCTGGGGGGTCAGAAGCAACTCCCTGAAAGAACACAGAGTGCGGTGAACAGCCTGCGGGCTCTGGGGCACAAACCTAGTGAGGTCTGTCCTCCTAAGGCTCCTCTGGGGGATGTCAGCATAAGGAAGACAGTTTTTTGTTTTCACCTTGAAGGATGGCAGCCGGATGGCCCCTCGTAACCCAATGCCCAAGCCGATTGCCTCATATCCCAGCCCTTCTCCTTTGTTCCAGTTCTCCAAAAGACAAGAGGCGATTCGATCCTTCGGCTTTGGTTTTTCCTCCAATTCTCCTCCAGACTTCACTGGAGTGAGAGATGCCTGCAACAGAGAAGGCACATTTGAGAGGGGAAGTTTCCTGGGAAGGACACAAACTCTGGAAACCATTTAGACAGTCGAGGTTTGGGAAATATCACTGCCCTGCCCGGGCATCAGTTTCTCTGAGGGCATCTGAAGGTGCCCCACACCTGAAAGGAAATAGAGCTGCACATAATAATACAAATAATTGGAGTGTGCTTTAGGCAAGTCAGCCCAACAACATGTTATTTACCTTTCTTTGCTAACCCACATAACTGAAAGCAATTCCAGACCTTCCAGTTGGGAACACCTTCCTTCTTTTGAGTGTAAGGCCAAATATAGTGCATCAAAAATCACACACATCCTTGTGTTTCCTTAGCAACCACAGCCCAAGTCCACAAAACCTGTCAGAAGGCTCCAGTCCTCGAACAGGAACATCCAAATATTTAGTTGAAACACCAAAGGGTCTACAAAATAGACGCACAGCCTCAACAAATCCTTTTTCACCAGAGCTGAGGTGTGAGGGAAGAGCAGGAATTCAGACCTCTGCAGCTGTGGAGAGGTGGACAAGCTGGGAGAATGTCACACATGATGGTATGTCATGCTCTGCCCGAGCCAGGGGCACTGGAGGTGACACTCACTTGCATCAGCCCATGGCACAACACTCCCTCTTGCACACCCTAACAGAGCTCACATGCTGAAGTGGGCTGGAATCACCAAAGAGGCAGCACAAGCTCAGCTTTCCCGCTAATAAGGGAACAAGACTAATGGGAATATCAAGCAGAGAATCCAAGTGGCAGCACTCCATGGCCAGGGGTGACTGCTTATCGCTGGCACTCTGCTTAATGCATCTTATTCAGGCTTTCAAACCTGACCCACCACTAGATTTGGGAACAAGGAAAAGCTTTCCCCTAGCTCAGGCAGAAAAGGTTCATGGGATGTGCTGCCTTCCCTAGCAACGTGCTCCTTTCACAGCTTTCACCCCATTTGTTTTCCACCCTGCCTGAGCCAGGACACCAGCTTTATCCTTGAGCCCTCCCATCTTTTACCTAGGCATGATGTCTCTTGGAAGTCAATCAACTGCCAGAGTTGGAATCAATCAATCAGCTGCTTTTGATGGAATATAGCAGCCAGAATCAGTGTGACTGCAGAGCACATGGGGAACTGACCTCCAGCTGCCACCAAGGAGCTCAGTTGCCTCATCCTCACACACACACAGACAGCAGCAATAGGAAGGTACAGCTTAAGCTGAATATTCATATTTTGTTTTCTGCAAAAGCAGGCAGCTTGTGACTGAGAAGGAATCCTGTCCCACCCCAATGCCAGGGGTGCTCAGCCCTAGCAGAAAGAAGGCTCTGGAATCTGTGGGGTTTTTCTGCACACAACAGTAACACATGCCCTGGGGCAGAAATGGTTCTGGCATCTCTGTTCCCGGACAGAAAGCACAGTGGTTTTCCATGCAGCAATTTCATATTTTCAATTACACTGCTCACATCCAACATAACCTGTGGCAAGGACTGTGGTACAGTCAGCTTCCCTTCCCAAAATGGTTTACAAATCCCAGGTGAGGGAAGAACACACCAAATCCAGCCATAGCTCAGGATGTAAAAGAGCCTGAAGATCTGCCTTGACTTGCTTCTGCTTCTTCACAGCAGATGTCTGGTTTAAAACAATTTCTAGAGTATTTCAGTTGCTGTTTTTGCAACTATTTGCTGGATCTGTTTCCTTCATTGCCCTGGAAACTCAGGGGCCTCCTCCAAGACTGTCAGCACACGCTCGCTGGCAGGAGAAAAGCTCTGAGCATTAGTCAGGAGGAGAGGTTTCTGCTGCACGTCACGCCAGCCAGCTTTAAGCCAGAGCAAATTACACTGTCATAAAACAGCTGTTAAGCAGCAGCATTACCAACCTCTCCAGAAAGCCAAGGAGCTCTCCCAGGCACCAGAATTAACACACAATTGGTTTACAAAAACAGGTGGTGAGGATACTGCTCTGAAAACTGACATCTGAAACAGAGGATCTACCTGCAGGTTGTGGTTTGTTTTGTTATTTTTGCAGTAATTCACTGCAACGGTAATTTTGAGGCTTGCATTAACCTTTCTGTAGTGTTAGGTATTTTGGGTAGTGACAAATTCACCATACGTTAAATCACAGAGCTGTTTGCTGGCTGAGGTACACTTCAAATTGGGTGAGAAAAGGATCAGAGGATTCATGCAAAGCTGTTTTCTCAACTAATCCCTGGAACTCTTCATGTATTTGGCCAATGTTCGGCTCTTGAGTTAATTGCTGCTTTGTACATGTGCTGGGGAGGGGGAGAACTGGAAACACCCACAAATCTCATTGCACAAAGTGGGGAAAACAAAATGGAGGCTTGGTGGTTTCAAACGCTTCTCTTGCATCTGACCTTACTTTTTGGAGCTAAACATCAGCTTCCTCTTGTACATAACAACTTAGGGCTGTGGGTTTTTTAAAGTCAGTTCCAAACCCCTGCTGACCCCACATGCTGGCCACAAGCACTAAGAACAGCTCTCCCCAGGACCCAGGACAGAGCACGTGAAAACCCACCTTTGCCAGACGTTCCTTCTTGTCCCACCAGTCATCAAACGCCCGGAATGCCACCACTTCGACCATCTTGCGGTTCAGGTCCCTTTTCATGATAGCCTTTAGTTCCTTCACTATGACCAGGAGGACTCCATCCACAGTGGCTTTGTGGGGATCCTCCTTCTTCGGCTCATAACCCGGGGGTGGAACCGAGGGGTCAAACTTGGGCAGTGGTGGCCACTGCTGCCCGCGGGCAAGAGCGGCTCCCATCGAGAAAGGGCGGTAGGGAGGAAGATTCACAAACTGCATCCGGCCTGTTATGAAAGGAGGATACTGGTACGTGTTCTGTGCCTGCATCATGCGGCTCAGCATCTGAGTTTGCATCTGGAACGACATTGGCATGCCACCCCACTGGTTGCCCAAGACACTGATCATATCCACCTGCATGACGGGGAACATGCCAGGATGGAACGGGGGGAGCGGGGGCAGGATGTGGGGCGGAGGGACCCCGGGCGGGGCGGGCAGCGGCGGCGGGGGGACGGTGACGGCCGGGTGGGTGGGCGGCGGCGGCGGAGGCAGCGGCGGAGGCATCGGGAAGCCCGGCTGTGGAGGTGGCGGAGGAGGAAGAGGAGGGAATCCCGGTGGTGGCAGCGGGGGGATCGACGGGGCCAGCACGGCCGTGTTGCTGACGGAGGAGTTCACCACAATGGTTTTGGCACATTCTGCGCTGGTGATGGGCGCAGGGTTGGTCTCGTCGTCAGAGATTTCCATGTCCTCCCCTGAGGAATGCTGACCCTGCCACAAAAGAGGGAGAAAAGGTGACGAGCACATTCTCTTTACATTAAATACCACAGCGCTGGGCTGCTTCAAACAAAAGCTAAGTTTAACACACATTTTAATTGGGAACGGAGAAAAGCGAGCGATGCTCTGAAAAGACAGGGCCCACTGAGCAGCTGGTGCCTATTGAAGCTTTTCTCTTCTGTGTCAGACCTTAGGAATCAGAGAGGTAAAAGCTTTCTAAAAGAGCATCAGCACCAACTGAACAAAACCCTCAGCTTCTATGGAGCAGGAGGAACTGCTCCCGTGCTTGGTGAAATTACACACAATCCAAACGTCCTTCACCGCAAGATACATTATCTCTTATTTGCATCTAGTACTCATAGGCACATTACACTGTGAGTTTTTATTCCTTAGTTTCTCCATGCACAAATAATTACCTTGGTTTTTAATTATAATCCCTGGCTCATTTGCTGTCAACTCCTAACCTCTAATTGTGGAAAGACAGTATCTCCACATGGTTGCTGCTACTGAAAGTTGTCGTGACTAGACCACAGCAATTCACATGGGGAAAAAAAGAACCCCAAATCTGGTTAAACTGCTTTTAAACATCAAAGTCATGAATGCTGCGATTCAAAGACATAGCCTATGTTGTGTTTTGGGACAAAATGAATACTTTACTAGCCACAAGAAATACAGACTTACAGAAAATGCTAAAACTATGTCCTACCTCTGCTGCCAAAGGGATGGAAATTGGACTAAGACAGAGGGTGCCTGCTTGCTCTCAAGTGTCAGAGCTGCCCAACTAGGTCTTGTACAAAAGAAAAGTCTCAGGAACTACCTCCATCCTCAGCAGCATGTGGTCACACCTGCACAGTGTCTGTCCTACAGGCACTTCAGTCCTGGAGGTGTCTCCAGCACCAGGAATCCATATGCATGACTCTCACATCCCTCAGGTATCAAAACCTTGATACAAAATACAGTAACCAAATACTGCTGGAAAACATATCCACACAGTGACAGTTTATCTGGGACACATGAATGGCGCTGATCTTTGACCAGAGTGATGACAGCAGACAGGACAGGATCCCTGTAATGTCCAAACATGTCTTACATTGCCGACATGAGTAAAGAGCCTCCGCGTGTTCCCCAGCACAGCCCAGGGCACAGCAGGGATGCTCCTCCTGGCCAGAGCCCTCCTGCTGCCCTGGGAGCTTTGGCAGCCCAGCTGAGCCAGGAAGAGATCACCATCAAGTGGTCTGTCAGTGCCTCTCTGTATCACAATCCTGGCAAGAGTTTTGGAACCTGCTGGCTGCTGTCAGCCAAATTTGATGGTGGATCTCAAAGATATTTATTATTTGCTCCACATTTCGTGCCAGCAGGTGCCTCTTCTGTCTGCTCTCCTACCAGTCTTCCCAGTCTGAAAGGAAAGAGCAGTATCAGACACTGGAGAACCTAGAAGTTCTGGGAAGAGCTGCTGAGGAGCAGACTTTGTTGGCAGTTTTCACATTGAAGCTGCTGTGATTTGGTTCTTAACCTGTGAATTTTTTACTGGGGTATGCAAACAAAAGCAGGAGCAGCTGAATTGACTCTGCTACAAACTGTCGCTGTGTGAAACTGAGCAGCCACAACTATCCAAATCACTCCAAATGTTTCCCGTTTTATCAAAGGTCATCTCTGCTACAGCAGCTACCACCAGAGAGCAGGCTGAGCACGACGCTTGCAACAGCAGCTGTGCAAATCCTCCAGTCCTGGCACCTCCCCTCACCCTGGCTTCCCCGCATTCCTCTGCTGCGGCACAAACTCACTGCCTCCCACAGCACCTGGGTCACCCACAAAAAAACACTCGTAGTTTTAGAGCCCAAAATGCCCAACAAGGAGACACCATTCACCTGGCAAACCCTGAGCAAGAGCTATTGACCCTTGGTAATAGTGATGGAGAGGGGACTCCCCTGTAGTCACAGTCACTTCAGCGCATCTGTGCATGCAGGGAGGACTCTGAGGGCTGTTTCGTAAACCCTAAAATGAACAGCTAAAAAAGAAGTAGAGGTGATAACCCATTGCACTCAAGTCTTTCCAAAGCCCAGTTGTATCATGCCCTTGAGCTGCCCACATCTGGCTCACATTTCTCAGTGGGTCTCATACCCTGCATCCTCTCCCCAGCTGCTCTATTGCAGTCACGTCCCACGCCGAGGATGCTGGGGAATGAAAGGACATTCTGCAGTTTCAACTACTGCAGCTCCAGTGAAAGGAGCAGAGGAAGAGCAAAAAGGATGACTGTGGCAGGTGTAAACAAGATTCCTGTGAAACAGACCCCGGTTTTCAGTAAGTGAACACAAAAGGCCCTGTTAAAAGCACTGTCTCCAATTGCAAACGCCGGGTGATGCTAAAGGTCGGTGCTGGATAGAAAGCCAGGAGCGTTCAGGCTACCAAAGACAGACTAAATCAGCTTCGAGTTCACATTCATCTCATCTGATGGGATATGGAGAAAAGTCACCTCAGGAGGCCTCAGGGAAGCACTAGAACCAAGCAGTGTCAAGCCACAAATTCTTCCCAGTCCCTCCTGCAGGACCCTGCACCCTCCCAGAGCCCTCCCAACCTCCCATCCTGGAGCACCAGCAGCCTCAAACCTGTCCCAGCCAGTCCTGCCTCAGGAGACTCGTGTGCTCTTGCCCATCACTCAGAGCCCACTGCCATCCACACCAGCCTCTAATCAGCCTCAGTACCAATGAGTCCTGCCTGATAAATTTGGCTGGTTTTCCCTTTTGAAGGAAACATCACATAGAAAAGCCAGTCCTGAAATTGCAGAGAGGTGGCAGGACTAGCAGGATTCCATGCTTTAGGGCACAGAGCTTCCTTCATCCATACATGCATTAATTTTATTTAAGCTGAAATGAGAATTGCTAAAGCAATAACCAGCATGTTTGAAAGACTGAAAGATTTTTCTCTTTTTTTTCACTTCTGGTGCTCAGATGGATCTACAGGAAGCAACAACAGATTCCCTGCTTCCTACAATGCTGGGCTGACAACTCACCTCCACTTGCACAGTGCACAGAGTCTGTGCTCCAGTTTTATCCCAAGCAAGATGGACAGAGAGAAAGAACGAGATTAAATGGCAGGGAGAAAAGGATCAGAAAAGGCACAGGGGGTAGGGGGAAAGAATCACAAGGTTAGGAAAGAGGTCAAACCAAAAGAAGATCATCTACAAGGAAGTCTTTAAAGAAAGTTAAGCGTAACAAATATTTAAAGCGGATGACTTTCCTGTAACTGCTCATATCTAAGGGGAAAAAATGTAGGCACCAAGTGAAAGAGATCAAGGTACAGATAGAAAAACCAAGGAGAGACATAGAAAGATCTTGTGTTACTTGAATTTCTTTTCATTCACCTGTCTGAACCTGGATTTACTATGGTTGCTACCAAATACCTCTCAGGGTAGAGCTGAAAAGCACCTGTGCTGTACTCTCAAAGAAACTGCCTTCTAGCTGGCCTCCCTCTTTGCTCTCACAAGCAGAAAAAAGTGGGCTGATGGATGACATACATACTGCTATGAGAATGTCACGGCCATCACTGTCAAAAAAACCTGTGTCAATCAGTCCCGGAGCTCACCTGCCTGTTTCTGAGGTCATCTGGTACAATGCCACCAGAAAACCTCCCTTCAGCCCACTGAGAGAAAAGCCATTTCCAGCTAAATTAATTTGTGCTGCCATCTTTACTTTGGATTAATTAAATTAAGAGTTAGCAAAACAGGTATTTAATTATACGCATGACACATTTTTCCAAAGGTTCTTTAATGATGCAAATTTGTTGGGAGAGATTCATGTCAGCGTAACTGGTTATAAATGGCCTCATTCACTGTTCACCCAAAATGTTAATTGTCACCTTTAACACCAGCACAGTGTGCAGAGACTCTTAAGTTAAATGAGGGAACATCCTGGGATGCCACTCCTGCATCAGCTGGAATAGTGACAGGGTAGGGCCACTGGCTGCAGGGTATCGATCCCACCTCAGAGCCATACTCAGCACTTTGCAAGCAAATGTTAGTACCTCCAAAGAAACTAAATCCTAATATTTGCATGCAGAACTGGCAGCTTCCAGATGTGAGGAGGCTGTTCCATCCCCTGACCCAGAGGAGCACTGACACTGTGGCAGCAATTGGGACCTTCACTGTACACATTGTTCAGTACCTTGCTTACAGGCAGAGAAACTTCACATCCTTCCATTTCCTTCTAAAAGGCCATCTGAGAAAGAATCTACTCAGAATTTCAGAACACATTGTGAATACCATCAGCTTACAGTTCATTTTGCTTAAACATTCTGCTGGGTACTAAGTTACTTATATTTGAGGCAGGGAATTGTACCACTGAACATAGCAACTACTCTGGCATTACCTGGCTGAGCTCTGGTGCATCAAAATAATGAAATGCAGGATCGATGGCATTCAGCACAGTACAAGGGCACCAGCCTTCATGTTTTTCATTAAAGCTAGAACTAAAATCAGAAGGGACTCTTGGACAAAAAAGTTTTCCTACCCTGGTTAAACAGTCATCACTTGGTTTTGGATTAAGTCCAACCAAGCGTTGAAAAAACTTCACAAGTGCTCATCTCACACTTTATCCTTACAAAAAAGCAGGGAAAGAAAAGCCTTCAGAGGTGAGGAGGAGAGGACAACTGACTGAAGAGGGTCATACACCATGTTGCTGACAGAGTCAAGAACAGACTCCAGGTCTCTCTGACCTCCTATACCCCAACTCCAGTTGCCTCCCCACACTGGGCTCACACCAGGCTCCTCACTGCCTGTGCTCTGTGTTTGACAAGGGAAACAGCCCTAGTGCCGTGATCCCTGGGTGAAACTAGCTCAAGTTCTCTATCACACAATTCTCTCCCCAGACTCCTTCAGCAGAGCATGTTAAAGAGAATGAGACATTTCAAACCTGCCACACTTCTTATGCTACCATCCGGAACAAAAATGAAGCCTGAGGCCACCAACCAGCCACCTGCAACTCTTCCTCCAAGACAACTTCACTGAAAAACTCCTTTCAAGTTCAGCCCAGAGAATCCCACCATTCACTCTGCTAACAGAGTAAATATCAAATACCTCTTGCAGCCCAAAATCTGCAAGCCCAGCGAGGGCTTCAGAGAGTATTGCTTTGTTCATCTTTAATCTGCTTTTAGCTTGCAGGTTCAACGTTCCTGGCAAAGCACATGAGGAGGAGCCATGGCTCTGAACTGCCCTCTTGTCTTGCTGGGAGGGCACAATGACATGGCAGAGGGACTGCGCTGAGCATTCACACCTCGCCGTGTCAGGCGTGAACAAGGCAGACTCGGCACCTTATTTACAATGCACACCAGTATTTTTACTTTGCTAACCATAATTATAGCCCTGCCTCGGGAGGAACACACACAAGGGCGGTGCTTCACTGGTGTTGCAGACGTGGAGTACAAGAGGGCAGAGCCACTCCAGGTGGTTTGCCAGCAGTCCAGCAGCAAAAACACGGAGCAAACACTGCCTACACTTTCCTGGGTGAGCTTTCCAACTTGGTCAGGTCACTGTGCTGTCCCCAGCGCCCGTGGTGGCTCATGGTGGCCAACCCACCACCACCACAGCCTGGATTGATACTGGAATTAGGTTGCTGCCTCCTCCCCGTGGGTTAGTCAGGTCTTTCAACCTCCTCTGGGCAGCTGAGAGAGCTCCCGTTCTCCTGCTGCAGTCAGAGCCCACGAGGGCAACCACACCAGCTTTTAATTGGGACAACTTTCTGGTGTTTGCGCTGTAACAAAATGCTCAGCTCAGTAATTGGCAAATGGAAAGATTTACATATTACAAATCAGTGATTATAAAATATCTCCAGCAACATGTGATTCTACCTCTAGAAAAGAAGACTGCAAGGTTTTTATATAGTTATATATTTATACAGCACTTCATAAATGAACTCACAAGCAAAGGCTGCAAACACACAGATCAGAGCAATGGACTCAATGTTGTATCCCACAAAAAGGGACACCAAAAAGGCCCTAATGGAACTGGGATTTCTCACAGAAGGAGGGACATTCCTTGGCTGTTTTGGTTTCTCTATTACCAATTGCCAAAGTACCTCTCACTACCTGAAAAAGAGAATTCAAGCTCTCTATGATGACAATATCCCACCTGACACACTGTGTTGGCTCAGGTTGTGTTTTGGTCTGGTGCTTACTTGCAGCACTTCTTTGGCACACACAGTGCTCCCCACACCTACAGGGCTGCCCAACGAGTAAAACAAGTGACAATAATATCCAAGTGCTCATTGTAAACAAACAGCACTGCGAACACCAGCCCAATTTACGCCACTTACTTTCCTTCCTAAAGCCAAGAGGGAACTTTGAGTTGATATCTCAAACCACAGAAGGACAGAGGGAGAATTCCCTAGAAGACCCTGCTGGTCCCAGAAGAGGGGAACAGGGGTGAGGAAATGCCACATGCTTGTTTGTGGCTCACAATGTGCTCCATCAGGTGCTGGTCCCTAATTAGACCATCCTGCACATGGGGAGATGCCACAAGTACGGATTTGGAAGGATGCAGGGAAGCAGCTCAACTGGGCTGCAAGTGTAGGGCAGGAAGGGCTCTTGAGAGGGGGAGGTACATGGGGCTAATGTTTACAAAGGGAAAAGGTCTCCTCAGTCACTTCCAGTATTTCCTGACACCAGGAACAGAAGTAAATTGACTTATGTTTTAAGGACAGCAGGAGAGCTGGACAGCTGCCCAACAGTCCATGCCATCATCAGAAAATCTAGTGAATCAAGATGACAAAACAAGCTAAAATGACTCCTGTAGGATGGACAGCAGTGGCAAAGAGCATCCCAGCCTTGTGCAAATCCACACCACACTTCCTACAGGCCCTCACATGCACTGAGCAGCTGAAATGGGTCTCGACACTTCAAGGCCCCGTTTCAGACTCCAGAGAGGATTATCTTGTCTCCCTGCAGGACAGTGGAATAACATCAACATCTCCAAGGAAAGGAACTGAGCAGTAGCTTAAATCAGTATTTCCCAAACCAAAGCCCCTGATGTGACACAGGGCATGAAATGGTCCACACAAAAACCACACAAAAAATAGGAGAAAATTAATGCAATGATTGAACAGGAGGGGTTCAGGCTGTTTTTACTTGACTGTACATCGGCGCTCCAGTGGCTGTAGGAAATGATGTATGGATTCTTCCTTCCAGAAATCGAAATGGATTCTGGAGTAAGAAACACCCACTCAGGCAGCCTCCAGGCATTTCCATGAGACTAAAAACTTCTTTCATTCAGCAAGTGATGCAGGGAAGGACAGACAATTCTAGGTGAAGCAAGAGGACAGAGAAGGGAAGCCCATGTGGTGCAGTCTGAGGTAAACAGATCTTTACTGATCCAGAAAAAAGACAACTTGAGGAATGTGATCCCAAGGGGAGAACACTTAATCATCATTCAGTACTTTCAAAAATCCATTCTCTTGGCAAGACAGCACAACAGTCCAGTTTTCAATGTGGATTTCAAGAGCCCACTGCAAGAGCTTCCGAGGACAGAAATCCTCAGAGCGAGGAATTAAACCAGTGGGAAAACAACTGCCAGATGTGCCTCAGCAGAAATCCTGAAGAGATGAACTGGCAAAGAGAGCTAGGTTGAGGGGGTTGCTCTGTATGTTAGTAAGTGCATCACCTTCCACAAAGGGGATGGCTAAATTCAGGTCTTTCTCCCTTCCAAAAGGAGGAGGCTCTGAATTGCAAATCTCACGGCATATGATGTGGTTACACTACTCCTGTCGGCAAGATCATCGAAGAAGGGATATTTGGAGAAGGCAGACACTGTCTCTGGGCTTCCCAAGCACAAGAGACTCTCCAGTGTCTGCAAGGAGAGGCCAACATAGCATCCTTGGGGTCCACACTCAGCAATGCCAAGACTGGAAACTTCCAGACTCCCCGACCGCGCAGATCTGAGCAGAGACCGCCATGAACATCCAACTGGGTAGGTCACAAAATACAGTGAGAGTATGAGATGGGGAGTCCCTGGCTCCCAGCCCAAGCTCAGGGAGGCCTGGGCAGCCTGTGTGTGCCCCCATGTGAGGCTGGCCTGGACAGTCGCCCCTCCTGCATTATGTGGACAAATCCGAACTGGCAGGGCGAATGTGTGCCAATTCAGGGGCAGCGTCATGTGGCCACAGTGTTTTTCATCACATATGAAACACCCTAAAATTGGATTTACCATCTCATGGAACCATGGCCTTTTCCCTCAAGTCTTAAGTAGATCTTATTAAGGGAAAAAAAAGGGTTTCTTTATGGGGGGAGGAGGAGGTAGGGAAAAGGAAGGAGGAAAAGAGAGGGGTGTTAACATTGGGAAGCCATGTAACAAGGCAGGCTCTTTCCACAGCAATGGTTGTTCTGGTTTCCCTATTTTACATGGGGGGAAGGGACAACTGAAGAGCTATTTGCAATCTAACTTCAAAGGCTTTAGTCGGCTGGGAAGCTAAGTCATGCATAAAAGGATGGTAGAGTGGCAAGAAAATACCCCCTACAGATAAATTAGTCAGGGAATGTTCTCTGCTTCTCCCAAAGACTTTCATACAGCCAGACCGACTTTACCCAGTCAGGTAAAGCCCTTTTCAGACACCAGGTTCAGTGATGCAGAGTTCTGGGAACTAACCAGCCAAATCCAACAGGGGAACTGAACCGTCTCTCTGAAAAACAGAAAGGCAGTGGCATGCATGCAATGGCCTCCTCTGTCATTTTCTGCCACCTCAGCTATTATTTTATTCTAAGGTCTGTCCACACAAAAAAAATGCGGAGCTCGAGGCAGCATCTGCTTCTCTAAAGATGCAAAGAAAAGCAATGAATTCAGAAGAAATCCCACTGTACACAGAGAACTCATTTCCCAAATAATTCTGTAATGCTGTCTTGCTCTTCACACTGGTGTGCAGAAATGTACCCACATTTCTAAAGAAGGTACTTTGCAATCAAAGATAAAAGGAACTGGCAACATTAGATCAGAGTCCACCTATAAGTAAAAAAAACCACCACCCTGCAATAACTGCATGTGCAGAGTACACAGATCCCTCACAGTTCAGTGCCAGGCAGGAGCTCACATGCCAGCCCCTGACCTCACCCTCATACTTAAACCTTGGGTCAAATGGAGCCATGAATTCAGATCTTGCTACCAAGAGGATGATAAGAAAGGAGATAAGCATGGAAAACAGTCTAGCTTCCCAGCTGATAGCAGCCTGTTGAAGAATAGGTTGTACACATGCTGTATTTAAACAGTTCTAATCAGCACAACTAGGCCAGTTTGATACTCCTCCCCTTTTACATAGTACTACTGTACCCTTGAGTATCTGAAATCACGTGGCTATCACAGTTATGGCAGCATTTTCAGTGTCCTGTTCAGGCTCAGGAGACACAAACCCGACTGTGGCCAGGCTGTGAGTCCCTCGCAGCAGTGGCCACAAATGATGAGCGGCACCCTAATGAGCTTAGCAGCTCCTTATTTTCTGAGCATTACAACACAAACCTAACAAGTCCTTCCCAGCAAAGCTGTAGATGCATTAAAACCCAGCTAGGCCATGGGAGATGCTTCACTCTGAGGAGCCTATTCCCAGCAGCTGAGTAGATGTTCTTCCTCAAAAGTAAGGGTAAGGCCAGCAAGAAACAGTTCCCCTTTGGTAACATTTCTCTTCTCTTTTGAGGCATCTTGAATTTTTCACTGCTTTATTTCCTGCTTAGATTTTCCTTCTCTTGCTGTGCTCAGATTTAACTAAGTGCACGCAGTTAGAGAGGACAGCATCAGGCACAACAACTGAGGAATGTAACATATTAATTAAAACAATATAAATCTTTTTTCTAATACAAAGAGCAAGAAATATCTCCAAACTGTCCTTTTTCAAAACCTGCCTAATGAGGGAAATGCAACTTTTCCCCCCCTACCACTCCCTTTGGGAGACAGAAACATAACCCTTGTGGCTGTCAACTGCTGACTGATCCCTTAACAAAAATAATCCCTGCGCAGGACATAACATTTCTCATGGCCTTCAAGAAGATACCAAACTTTTACTATCAAACTATCCCCACTATATGCAAAATAAATTGTATAACCGCAAGTGTTCTAAAGCACCAGAGTGGAAATACCCCCCAGCTGGGCTGCATTCCCACTGCCATTTGTGCAGGCATAAAATATGCAAAGAAGAGAGGAGAGGTAAAGTGTGCTGATTTCCCCACCTGTCCCCTAATTAGCAAGCAGGAGGTTTAAACAAACACACGGAAACACTTTTCACCTAGAACAAAATTCAGCTGTGCATCTCACTGTCACAGGATACTGCACAGGCTCAGGGGTGCAGATGGGTTGAAAAATGGATTAGATGTTTGTGGTAGACAGGTCCAGCAGCAGCTACTGAGCTGAGCATTGCTAATCTGCTGGTCGGGAGGGACCCCAGGGGAGCTGCTGAGGGCCTGCTGCATGGCAGCCACTGCAGACCCAAAGGAAATAACTCCCAACAAAACAGCCAAGAAAAGGTAAAGATGTGCCTTTTCCTTGTTTACTCATGAGTTAGTCTGAAATCTCTCCTGCTGTCTCTTGCAGCAGAGCTGTAATCAAGCTCTCCCACCGGTGACTGCTCAAGTGGAAGGGCAGCGTGTCCACAGCAGAGCCTTTCAGCAGAAGCCAGCACCAGGTGGTCCATGTTCTGCTCCTCAGACCCACCACTCCGACCTTCGGGCTCTTTTAGGCCTCCCCATGTTAGTGACTCTTACTTTACTCACTTCTTTACTACCTGCTTTAAAGAGCTTTGCGAAAATGCTCGAGGATGAGTGAAGCCCTGCAGAAGCTCACAGCAGTACAGCATCACCACAGCCCATCCTTGAGCAGACACAGCTAAACCCCTCTCCATCACACAGCTCTTTATTTGTATTTTTAAAGCAGCATTCCTATTAGACTGGTTCATTAGTTTGAAGTCTTAAAAAGGCAGGTTACTTACTTAAGGAGTTATGTGAAACAGTTGTGAGAAAGGCACAAAACCAGGTGAACACTGCTCTGTGCTCATGCATTCCATGCCCTGTTCACTGATCCAGGTGCCCAGCTGGAAGGCACGGGCATCTTTTTATTTTTTAAGCAGTTCTGCAGGAACAGCTGCCGTGGTGGTTTGCAGCTCATCATTTATTACTTAGCACCATTTGGCCTCAGCACCTTTTGAAGCACCAGAGCTGCACAGTGGTCCTTATATCACAGACCACCATCAATACATCTCACTGGACATGATACTAAGGTTGTGCTTCACTAGAACAATTACACTGTGCAGTGTTCTTGATACCAGAGCTCAGTTAAAACAGTAAAAATACTGCATGAACTGCCACTTCTCTGACTGCAGCATGTGTGCCCCAGCAATGACCCAAGACAAAGCCATGCAACAAGACTTCCTCAAGCTGAAGCCTGAGCATCCAACCCAGCAGGGTTCACAGCTCCCTTGCAGCCAGACCAGGTGCCCCCAGCATGATGCCAGCTCCCAGGGAATTTAAAAGCAATCCCAGCATCAGGACAACACCCTCCCATCAGGGCTCTGCTAGGGCCAGGCTGCCCCTTGCCACCAAACCCTCACCACCTGCGTGCCTCTCACTGACCTGGAACACACCTTAGCTTTACAAACCCATCTGCTGTTACTACTTTTCTGAGGTAATTTGGGAGATACCTGACACTATATTAACAAGCAAATAAATTTGTTGAGATTCCCTTGTCAAAATTCATCCTTTCACGCACGTCTCCATGGCATACATTCCACTGGTAGACTGCCCTTTACGTCTTACTGCAATTTGAATAATTTCATGCAGTATGAAGGATTTTCATATTTTCCAAGTATTTCTTTCTCCTGACAATAGCAAAATGCTTGTAGCACCATGATAACAGTTGCTCACATTTATCTGCATCCTTCAAAGACAATATTTCAATTATCTGCACTGGAAACTCTGAGCCACATCTGCCGACCAAAATGCCACGTTTGGCAACTGCTTAGCAACAAGGACTGGATTGGGAAACAGCCCCCAGAGCCACGTGCCAACATCACACCAGCTCCTGCTTCCACCAAACAACACTGCCATCACCTCAAATAGGTATATTTTGCTCTGCCTGGGATACACAAGACACCAGAAATAACAAGCTCCCTTGGGAAAAGGGAAACCTGGAAAAAAGCCACCTACTTCAGCAATCCCTCCCCAGGCTCCACTGGGAATGTCTTCCTGGTGTGTGCAACACATGTTGATGCTGCACCACGGGAGGAGGACACGCCACTTGGACACAAGCACAAAACTGTATCTGCTCACCGCCAAACACAGTTCTTTAGGAAAAAATCTGGATGTAAGAGAGCAACTCCAACTTCACACCACCTACAAAAGCAGCAGACATCAGATTCCTTGATCAGGACAGCAAAAGGCCCAGGAAAAACAAACAGCATCTGTCCTTGATGTCACCCAACCTGCACCATCAGCCCTCTTCTTCCTAAGGCTCCGTGCCACCACACCCAGTGGCACAGGGACTCTGGGCAGTGGTGAGCCTGAGGACATCCCACCTTGAATGCTTGAAGTTGCAGGCAAGGAGGAAAGACAGGAAAGACTGGACCCTAGCGAGACCATCTTTGTTTCTCCTCTTCTTCCCCTCCTCACCATTCTCAGAGCCTTTTCCTAACTATCTCCCTGACTTACTGCCTGATACAGAGAAAGAGATTGAGCAAAACACAGGTGAGCTGGTCAAAGGTGTGTGATAATTGCACTTAGCACACTGCTATCAACTCCACATAAATACACAGTCCAAACACAGCATTCAGAGCAGTCAGCAATTCCAAACACCAACAGGAAGTGCCAAAGTTGAGGCAAAACTGGAAGTTGAGCTCCAGCTGTCTGACCCCTTTGCAGGCAAGCCTCCCAAGCACAGGCACTGCTGCCAGCTCCGCGCCTGGGCGGTTTTGGTTCCGGCGCAGGCTGTGCCGCGCAGGCTCGCGGTGCCCTCCGTGCACAGAGCCATTGCCAGAGCCCAAGCCACCAACAACTTCCTCTACTCAAACTGCTTCTAGAGCAACAGTCTTGCAGCAGCCAGAGGAGCAAACCTATTCCACCTATTCCAGCCTGGAGAGAAATGAGAAAGTCCAATTTGCTGCCTTGCTATTTCCACCTCATGAGTCCTGTCTGCACTGCTGGAGATGTGTGAATGCAGACACTGACTTTATTTCAGCACTATGCAAAAAAACCCCCACATTTTAAACTTCTTTTTTTTTTCCTTTACCATTTTCTTTCTTCTTTGTTTTTTAAAATATTTTGCTTTTAGGAACACAAAATTTGAGCAATCTTTTTGTCATGATGAATGAGCATTTCCAAAAGCAAGCACTGCACTTTCATAATAAATCCTGAGACAGCAGTAACACGTCTGGGTCAAAGGAGCCCTTGTGGGCAGGTACATGATACACAGAGTTAACAATCTCACAAGTTTCATTTTGAGTTCTGCCCTGTCTTCACTAGGTACAAACAAGTACCCCAAACTGAAAATTAAAATTAACAGAAGGGGGGTGGCAAAGTCATGGGCCTCAAAATTAATGCAACATGGAAAAAACATTCAACTGATGAACTGTATCTATTTAGAAGACTCCAGGAAAGGCACCAGCCAGCAGAAATTTGAATAAGAGCTCGTCTGCTCAGTGCTCTGTGTCAGACACAGACACATATAGAACACAGCCGCTGCTCCGGCATCTTCATAACCAGACCCAGAAATTAGTGCTGTTCTGGCGGCTGCCAGCACAATATGTTAACAGCAATTATTTTCTCAATATTTCTACTGATTACCTAACACACTGGCACGTTTTCTCAGTGTCACTGCATGTTGCAACACACGCCGCCATCCAGTAACTTGTCTGCATTCCCTTGGTCACTTTTCACAGCCATCAGATGCGAAACGCAACTGGAATGATAATGGGTTGGAGAAACTGTGAGGAAAATGTGTCACTTCAATGTGAGGCTTCACAGCCTGCATTTATGACATCTGAACATTCAATATCGTCACTGCTAAATCCTCAGTGTTGTAAAGAATAGGAAGAACTCTGCAAGCAGCAAAAGGAAGATGCCAAAGGCTGTCTAACTGTGGATGGTCTGCAGAGCTCAGATTTGCAGATGTTATTCCACCATAAGTTACGTGCTACGGTTAAACACTGTAATTTGGATCTAACTTCACAGTGTGGGAGCATCTGCAGATTACACAAACACAAAATAAGCAATGCTCTACCTATTAACAAGCAGTTCAAGTATACACAGCCAGTCCACCAGGAACTGAAAATTTGCAGAAAGTCACTGGTGGGGAAACAGAACAAACTGAGCTAGTGGTGAGAGTATTGTCAGCAACAGTGATTTATAAAAAGGAATGGCAATGTCAATTCTATCAGGTATGCAAAATGCAAAAGCCTCAAAGCCTTGGCCTGGTGTGAGAGCAAAAGAACCACTCAGCCTCCCAACCACAGCCTGCTTTCTATTTTTCAGTTACACTCCAGGGCATTTCACCATTTCCAGCTCTGTTATCAACCAGAGACACGTTCTCTCACTCTACTGGAGTTGTTTGTATCCAAAAAAATCAAACCACAAACAGTCAAATATTTTTCCATTCAGGTTTCCTTCCCCCCACAAGCATACACGTATGAGGGGTGTATCATCAGGAACACCAGGTGAATCCTACGCAATCCTGCTCTAAAAATGGGACTGTGAAAACCAACACTGGGCTTGTTACCTCTTGCTGCTTCCTCTATTGAACATTTGTCTGGCCAAGCCCTCCGCTCTGCTAACCACTCTGCAAGCACTCCAAGAATCAAATGAGAGCCAAATACAAAAAGTGAAATACAACTTAGCAAAAACGAACAGACTCCTCTGCTTCATATAAATTTTTGTAGGAGCAGTAGGTTGTCATGTGGTAAATGAATCAGTGTACAAGGAAGCAGTCCCTGCCTGTGGTCTTCCAGCATCAGTTCTGAAAAAAAAGGTAAGATAACAACCTCCACCTCCACTGCTCTGGGAGCCTGGACATCCTTGCCTTGGTCAGGTTATTTAGGAACTGACCCTCAGCATCCCCGGGAGGATGCAGGGCTGCAGTCCTGCCCCAGCCTGCTCCCTCCTCAGGACTCAGAGGCTGAACCGATCCCTGAGCTCTCAAAGGGCCCAGTGTAGAGTCACATTTAAATCACCTTTTGAGGGATTTGTGTGCTGCCTTTCTTTTCTGAACAAGCCTAAAGTCCACAAGATCCCCTGAAGTCCCTGTGGCTTCTCACTGCTGCTGTACATGGGTCAGGGAGGGCAGAACTGAACCCACAGCTTAAGCAGTTCACTCTCATTTTAATTTCACAGGTTTAGCATGGCTAGTGTAATTCACATGTAAAACCACAGCAGCCATCCAAATCTCTGCTGCCTGGGCATTGGCTGGCTGCATTTCTGGAAATTCATGGTCATAATATGATACCTATTTTTTGAGTTTCCATTAGGAACCGGTTCTGTCAGGCATGATCACATTTGCAAGAGCTCAGGAGGCAGGAAAATTTGAAAAAGTGTTTATGAGACTGGGCATAAATCACAGCTCTTAGGTTTTTCTCTCTTCTTCAATTAAAAGACTACATTCAGAGCAACCATTTCCCCCATTTACTCTCCCCATCTCCCTCCAGAAATGATAAATCCCACTCCAGCTGTAAACTGGATCCCAGGTGTATCCATATATTATATATACATAACAGCTACTTATGGGCACAAGGACTCATGCACAGTTACTGTGGAAACGAAGGTATCAAATTTCCTGGCTCTTAAGGATCTACCTTCTCAACCTTATGTGCATTTACCTTGAATAAATCACTTCTGAGCTCTTCAGCCCAGAAACATCCCTCAGTAGAGTGAGATTGGGTTCATCTTTAGGAGGCTCCATGTAACTCATCACCAATGTCCCAGGGGCCGCCTCCAACCCACACAATCCATGGAGAAGAACATCCTCCTGCATGCACAGATGGACTTGCTCTGCTCAGCTCAGCTCCAAGGGACATCAACTGCCCCTGGGGCAACCACTGCAGGTACTGCTAGCACCAAAACCTTCAACAGCTCCTCTCATTGCCCGGACAACACCTGGGCTCTGTTTTGTCTCACAGGAGTTTGAACATCTAAAGGCTGAATTTGGCTCTGCAGGAATGGGGAATCATTTACCAGTTACTGAAACAATGCCCAGTCTGGATGGGGATGCAGCAGCATGGAGCCACACAAGACACGAGGCAGTGTCTTGAGGGGAATGTCATCACATCCTGCTAAGGCTCCAGAGGGGCAATATGACACTTCAACAAAAATTTCTTCCAGTTCTGGCCGTGACCACACAAGAACCCAAAGACGCTTCAACACGAAGGGCAAATTCAGCCCAGATGTAACCTCAGGGACTTCAGCAGAGCTTGTTGTAGGGCTGAGCCTGACCCACCTCGTTTGTGTGTAAGCACAGCTGGGAAATTCTCCCTGGGTAGCTGCAAGAGGACCCACTGCATCCACACAGCTTGTCCCAGGGATGCTGATGCTGTCCTGCAAGAGGCACCTCAGCAACCAGCACGGCATTCAAAGCACGCACAACAGCCGGGTGAGACAGCTGGTGACAGCGGTGGCTTTCAGGGTCTCTAGGGCTGTTGGGCACTGTGTAACTTCCAGTTCACTCCCCAAACCATTTGCTAAAATTCCCAGCAAGCAGCAGAACTGCGCTCGCCTCATTCATGCTTCAGGATCTTTATGATGATCTTTGGCGTTTTTAAGGCACCCCTCCCATCTCAATAAGTCAGTGTTTAGCCAAACTACCAGGAGAACAGGAGACTGCTGATCCCTCAATTAAAAAGTGCTTTTGTACTTATAAATCTGGAAAAACACCATTGTCAACTATACAGTCTTCCTATTACACACTGGCTATGCATACAAACTGATACATTCATAAGCTGAAACATGAAAGGCATCATCAATATACAACGAAGTGACTCCTTGCAATCCTGTCACCCTCCCCAGCACAAAGGCAGGGCCTCTTCCCGTCACAAGCCAAGCCAAAACAAGACCTGGCTCAGATGGGATGTCAAAACGTCAAACTGTACATACTTAACCTTTGCACTTCCGAAACAGCAAAGATCCTGTGAAAAAAAAAATTACTACAATTCTTTCCTTTTTATCTTCTCAAGCACATAGGAAAGAAAGTTTGTACATTGCTCCCTCAAAAATTTCCTTCATATAACAATGCAGCTCAGCTTTTTTTCTTTCCTTTTTTCTTTGTCATCTCCTAGTTTCTTGAAAAAGCCCTCTCTGCCCTGCCTTCCTGTCTGGCAGGTTGTGCTGTTTGGAAAGGATCCTTTTCCTCCCCTTACCTCGTACTGCCCACATCCCACTGTTCCACCTCTCAGCCTGCTCCCTTGGCTAAGCTTAGCTGGACTTTCTCTGCAGACCTTAATCACTGCTCTGAGATTAGCAGGGTTAGGTGTTGCAGACAGATGTAGAGCCCTTCCTCTCCCACACCCCAAATCCCTGCCAAACTCTGGCTTAGGAGCATCATACTGGATCTTGAAATCAAACTCCAGGCTCTTGCATGATAAATCAGAGCATTTGCTGGGCTTGGCTGTACCTCCTTTATTTACGGCAAGTCTGGGTGGGTTAATCTGCCTGATGATTTGACAGCACTTCACCTATAGAACCGATGTTACTGTATCAGCAATCATTGACAAAAACCGTGCTTGTTTTGATGGGAAACAGGAGGTCCTTCAAAAGCACTGATCACCTCAGGAAAAACTTCCCTGTGACTTTGCTGGCATCCTCATGAATCCTGAGATTTTCCCAGCTACAGCACCTACCCAAAGAGAGCTGGCCTGGGGCTGCTCTGACCCTTGAAGAGCCAAGTATTAAGTCAGTAAGTTCAAACTCTCTGCCCTTTATTGCTTCCTTATGATACTTAATGAGCCTTCCCTATGCTAAGATATCACTCCTGCTCTGCTCCCCAAGCCACACAGTCACTAGAAATATTCGTGTCTGCCTTCCCTCTGTTTTGCCGGAGGATTCTCTGGAGGACTGGAGTTGAATAGTGGTATCACAATAGGCTGAAGCCGGAGGTTCAGCTTTCCAGCCCTTACACAGACTCAATGCCCCTCTCTAACTCAGCTGGAAAGCTACAGCTCAAATTTCAGCCTATGTTAAGTCACTGTTCAGCTCTGCTCCTTCAGCAAAAGAGAGGGAAGCCAGAAGAGCCTTTTTCTAAAGCAAAAAACTGTGTGGGGAAAAGGGTGGGGAAAGGAACCAAAAACACATGGAGATCATTTTTATGCATCACAAGGAGCAATGAAAGGCGCAGGCAACTTTTCAAACATGTCAGAATAGTTTAGTGTGATTTGTAACCAAGAGGAAGTTTGAGTAAACAGCTCCAACAACAAACATCAACTTTTTCGGGGGAGGAGACGAATAAGGCAGCGATGACCTGCATGGAGACCCTGCTATCAACCTTCGGACTTCTGCAGAGGATTGAGGCATTTACATCATTCTGTATCATAGAACCATCGACGTGAACTTCTGACACCAGCATCTCATTAAGGAGAAACAAAGACTTACCATGGGCTTAAACGTCAGCACGCTGCTGCCCCGTATCACATCCCAGCCAGTCCCCCAACCCCAGCGTCTGCTACGGAAGTGCCTGACCCCACACACCAAGCTGGCACCTACCCATCTTCCTAAACACACTCATAATTGGCTGCAACCCACTCACATGAGAGCAAGGACAGCAGATACAAACCCAGAAAGGCAAGGAGACGAGGGATGTCTTCCTCGCTGGCTTTTAGGCAAACTAAGAGTATCCTCTCTTAAGCCTGCCAGACCGGAGCTCAAGGAATCAAAACTCCATTCCTAATTAACACATCATCAGGCCCCACCAGCCAGGGACTTGCCTCCCAAGAGGGGGGCCTGGGCCAGCCTGGATGATGAATGGAGATACTCAAGCAGCTGAATTGTTTCAAAGGCTAAACTGGCAACTGCAAGGACAAGCAGGTTTGGAAAGGCATGCAGCAAAAACAAAATATCCAGCACAGTCACATTGTTTTCACTATTTAGCACCCAGACCTGCACTGCTGTTACTGCTGCAGAGCTTTCCCTCCAGTGAAGCACCAGGCAAAGCCCATGGCTAGGGGAGCAGCTCCTCCTCTCCCGAAATGCAGCCGCTTCTCTGGTGAAAACCTCACAACTGCAAACCACTGGAGAGAAATCCATTCTGCCAGCTTAACCCCAGTAAACTTTAATGAGTAAATTAAATTGATCTATCACACTCGGGACATTTACACAAGACCAGCCCTCTTGACTGCAGCATTCTTGCACACCAGGGACAGCAGTTTCACCTGCTAGCATGACCATTCTAAACATTGAGGAGAAAGGTCTGGCATTTGCAAAGATCTGTATTTTGACTGTTCCTTGACACAGTACAACAGGACCAACAAGTCCACTGCAGTGATACTCACATTTGTTGCAACAGACTTCCCAAACAGACATGCCATGCAACATAATTCCTGTCCGCTGGCACCACGCCACTCTCTTCAGCTCTCTCTCCCCCCCTTCAGCCACAAATGCCCCGGCAGAGGCAACAAGCTCCACTCTATTATTGGAAGACTCAGTGGAGCACATCCCCCACAAGTCAACTGCCTCCCCCTTTCAAATACTCCCTCCCTCCGGAGCAAAGTGAGTACTAAAACCCAGCAACTGTCTCCTGTTGGAACCAGACGGCAGGAATAGCTGGAGAGCTTTCAAACACCCCATACACTCAATACTTCAGTGCAACATGAAAGCCCCGTTAAGCAAGTGTGTGCTTGCATACACAGCCCTGCTCAGGGACCACAGCAATGGCAGAAAGTGCTCCATTAACTCCTCTAGTGGCTTAAGTGCTTGTCAACACTCAGGACGTTCACACAGCCTAAATACTGGCCAAACTTTGGTGGCTTCTGCAGTCCTTGAGCTCTCCTGAAGCTATAAATTGCAGCAGGCTGATATTATAAATAAGGAAAGCTGGAGACTGCAAATTGATTAAGACCATTACTTTGTGTCACATCTAACTCATATCCAGCTGGCTTGAGTGAAAGGAAAAGCCACCAGAAACCCCACGCTCTGACAACACAAAGTGCAATTCCCCACCTTGTCCAGCTCTGAGGACATGTGCAAAGCTTCATAACTCAGTTCCAGCTCACTTACCTCGTCCATTTTTTCTGATGTTGGAGTCTGATCACCAGGCACCATTTCTTTAGCCTCCAAGATTTCAGTTTTGGAGGTCCTGCTCAGTTGATCAATGGGAGTCATGCTGGCCTCTGATGTCCCCCGGGAATTCTGACTCAGAGAAGCTGTCCCAGGGATGGGCTCATCATCATCAGAGTCAGGTAACGGTGTGGGGCTGATGTCCTCCAAGCCTGTGCTGGAAGGGCGCGAGGAAGGCGTCTGACCCCTGAAACCGGGCTGAGAGTTCGAACCATATGTTGGGATGGGGGAGAGCTGGGAAGAAGAGGAGGAAATAGGGCTACCTTCCATTCGGACCTCATTATCCGAGTCATGCTCATTAAGAAAGGGTAACTTTGTTCTCTGCTCTTTTAAGAGCATCTCAATCCTTGAGTCCAAACTGTTATGTTGCATTTCAGACTCCATGGTGGGGGTGCCAGGGGTCTCACTCCTCTCTGGAGTCTGAGAGAAGGATGCTGTGCTCGGTTCAGGAACAGAGTTCGAGTCGGGCAAGGGCGGAGGCTCCTCCGGCTTCTCCTTCACTGGGACAAAATCGATGCTTGGGGCAGCACTGCTCTCCACAACCATCTCGGTGGGAGGTGGAGCAGGTCTCCGGTACTCTGTCTCCCTGGAAGTTTGGGGAAACGGCTGCTCATCAGATTGGGGAAATACAGCTGGTGCTTGGTAGGGAGAGAAGGCAGATTTATAGCTCGAAGAACTAGAGTGGCTCAGGGGAGGAGTGTGAGAGAACTGAACTGGCTCCTGCTGATGGGATTTGAATGTACTAAACTGATGCTCCGTGCCTCGGAACACCCCCGCCGAGTTGTGCACGTAGTGGTGTCCCGGGCGACGGTTGTACGCATCCGTAAATTTCGTCTCGTGCCTCCGGGGTTTGTACCCACTGTCCTGCCCAAAATGGTACACGGGCGTTGTCTGACGGCTGGAATAGGTGGAATCCTGGGAGAACGGCGTCCCCAAGCGTGGGGTGTGGGGCGTTCCTTGGGACTGCGGGGTGAATTGGCTGTACGAGTTTGGGGTGTCTTGCCGACAGCTGGAATAGGCTGTGTCATGGGAAAAGGGCGTGCTGCTGTTTGGGGTAACGGAGGATCCCGCGGAAGAAAGGGAACTGTCCTTCATGCGCTTCAGGGAATCCGTCAACTGTAACGACAGAAGAGAGAAAGGCACCTAAACACACACTTTTATAAAGATATTTGTCTAATCTGTTTGGTTTTCAGAGGAGTTGAGCACCCAAGAGTTCGTGCTGATTTCCATGGCAAAAAAATAAATAGGTTACAGCATCCCTGAAAACACAAACCATTATCCATTATTAACAGTCCCCTTTGATTTAAAAGAAAAAGTCAGGCAAAGAGGAACTGGTCTGCAGGAGGAGGAAGAAGAAAGCAGATACAAGTTTTTCTTCTAAGCCACCCCCCAAGAGCATCAGGTGAACAGCAGACTTGCACACCACTTCTAGCTGAAACAGTTCCAGTTTCTAGCAACTATGTAATGCTTGTCTAAACTGCAAACACAGAGGAAAATAAGAAAAGCCTTGAGATGTGAAATTGTCAATTTATCTTTTTTGTGAACAAATCAAAACATACAAATGAGTGAACTGCCAGCCTGCAGCCAAACTCACGCAGCAGAGGTGACCTAACATCCTCCCTACCGCTCATCTGTAACAAGGGAGAAGGCTACACAAATAAAAAGTACAAAAAGTTCTCAACCGCCAGAAAGACCATTTTAAAGCTTTTCACAAAGACAAATGCTCAGAGAGCTACTGATTGTGGCATTTGAAACTGAAACCCTGCAAAACTACAGAATAGCCAAGTAATTGCTCTGCAACTCACTTCACGGGCACGTTCAGGGGGTTTCTAGGAGCAGCCCTGCTCCAGTTATGACTCTGCTGAGTCATAACAGTGCCATACTAATCATCAGCTCCAGAATCAATTTTCCATAATGCAAAGCAGGAGCTCAGTGAGAATCCTCCTAGTAGCAACAGAGGATGGACTGAGCTCCAGCTCCTCAAGAGCACACCAGGACAGTCAAGTGGTGAGACCACAGGCTGGCTGCTCCTCTCTCAAGCACAGGTAGACAAAGACCTGTAAAATTACCTACTTGGAACACGCCAGCACCATCAAACTCAAGCTGAACTCTCACCTAGCTGCTATGTGCACACATCTCACCCACTCAGTAGCGTGGACTTGCTCTCAGTTTGACCCCCTGGACACCATGACCACAGAGGCACCAGTAAAGTTTCTTCCTCAACTGTTCTAAACCCACAGAAAGGAGCAGGAAGCATGTGGCTGGTTCTTAACAACATCCACACCTCTGCACCTTTAGTGTAGATGTGCTGTGGACTGTTTTTCAGTGGGGTTTGTGTATGGCCTGGCGGCAGGGATTGCAGAACTGTCAGGTCTTTGCTGCTCTGCATGAGGGGAGGAGCAAATGCCAGGAGTAATTTACTAAACTAAAACAGCAAACAAGTTTGTTGGCAGATTGTAGTGTCAAAACCACGATGCAAACAGTTAAAAGTTACTCACAAGGCAATAATTCTGGTGGTAATTGGGAAAAAAATCAATTCAGGACAATAAATAACACATATGAACACAACATCTAGAGAAAGAATCTTAAGGATAATTACAGCAGGGACTGCTTTGGGCGATACCATCAACTAAGTGTTTTGCTGTTAACCCTGAAAAAAGACTAAGAACAAATCTGCCCATTTTTATTTGAGATGTGGAAGCAGCAGAAATGAGCAGTCAGGGTCTACTCATAGCAGGGCTCCCAGCAAAATCATTACTTGCCTCCCTTCTGCCTTTAAAAGCACCTTGCTGGGAGGTCAGGAAGAACCAACCTCTTTATGATTTTGTTAAAAGGATACCAGAGTTTTGCCTTGGTGCTGTTAGGGTGCTTTGTGGGAGGAGATATTTAGTTTTTCAGATCAATAGGATTTTCATGTTCAATGTACAGCTATTACCTGTCCTGAGAAGAACACCTGATCACAGAATTAATGAAATCATGGCATTTTAAGAAGTTGTAGAGAAGCAGAGAGAAAGAAAAAAAAAAAATCTCTGCCAAATCTCTTTCAAATTTGATGTCTTAAAATGAGTTCTTAAGTCACAATGAGGAGCCAAAGTACATTTAGACAAGCCAAAGAGGCTGATGACTTCACACAAACAGGCTTCCCTTCCCCTGGCCCTCTCATCCCAGTGGGATTCACAGGGAAGCAGGTAACTGTGCAAAGCCACATAGAGAATTGTGCCCTAAATATCGAGGGACCCCTGGAAGCACGCAGGAATTCTGTCCAGTGCTTTTATGAAAAGCTGATTCCAGCAACTAATTAAGATTCTGGAAAATTGATGCCACTATTGAAGCTCAGACACCTTCCACCTCTTAGCCTTTAAGCAAGGCTGAAGTCCGTGCGCGCTGAGGATTACACACCGCAGACGCCAGGCCAAATGTACCACTGTAAATCATTCCCCTGACTTCAAGGGAATAATCTCATCTCAGGGACAGATCTGATCCAGTCCTAACTGCAGGAATTTCTAATGTTAATAGGGCACGTTCTGTCGGTTCTGTAGGCATTTTTCACTCAGAAAGACAAAAAGCACTTCCCGTGCAAAGCAGGCACAGATGAGCCACATGCTCTACATTCAGAAGTACATTTGCTATGGCAATTATGAGCAAGTTCTATTTAAATGTGAATTAGTAACATCCACTGGAACTACAGCAAGACAAAGAAAAGAAGCTAAATTAAAAATGTTAAAATGCTTATGTTAATGTTTGGGATTTTCTAGAAAGTTATTCTTAAAAAAAAAAAAGCCAAGCACACCTACCTGGAGAGCTTCGTTCCCAGTCGGGGACACGTCCTGTTCGGTGCCTACAGGGAGGGTCTGAGGAGTGTAAAGACCACTAACGAGCAGTTCATAGAATCTCATGCGGGTTTCACCTGCACAGACCACAATGCAAGAGTTGATTAAACTGAAATATCACAGTCTATGTAAAAATACACATTCTTGACACTCACATGACCCTGCTACCACTCCCGGCCCACTGCATCCACACAAGAGAGGAGCATTTATCACCTCTGAGCTCACAGGGATCATTTTTAAATAATCTGCTGGACAAGTGAAGTCAGACACTCCCTTCTCCAGCCAAGACAAGGAGGTTTCTAAATCCTTTTTCCTCTCTCAGCCTCCTTGGCAGCTCTGCTCTCTACCATGCTTTCTGGAGCGCAGCCGTTTCCCTCCTCTCCAAAGTGCCAAGCAAATAGCTTGCAGATTTGAGAAGTGAAACTCTCACCCAAGGGAGAAGCCTCTGCCAACACCCAGAGCCACTTCAGAAAGCTCTCCCCACACACCTTGCTCATAGAAACTGCCTGTTACTAATGCAAACACAATATATGGGAATGCTGAGGGCAAAACCTTGAATGCTGTCTTTCCAAAAAGACACCAATTAATTCTTTTTTCCCCCCCTAGTTTAAGGGGAACCCAGTGGCATCCTTCGAAGAATAAAAGCAGAGAAGCAAACTGTCCCATATAGTGTTACTGAGCCTCAGCCTTTTCATTCCTAAAGTCTACAAAGACCCAGTTTCTTACTATTGAATTTTTCATTGCTACAAAAACTTAATCCTACTTATTTTGCAGCCTGTAAGAAATCTGTCATCAGCTTCAAAGGCAACAGAATCAGACCCTGAAACTGTCTGAATTTTGCTCTGAAAGATAAAGAATACATAGAAAAATGGACAGACCCAGCACCTGAGCCTAGAAAACGAATTCAGGCAATATCTCCCCAAAACCAGGACTACTTTCATGAGAAAGCCCTGCAGGATCAAACCCCAAACTCACTGTGAATCACCCTGCTCAATTCAAAAACAAAGCACCCCTCAGCACAATTTTGTCCTGAAAAAGACTTATTTATCTTGAACAAACGCTGCAGATGGAGTTATTTGGGTATCAAATCTCATTTCACAAAGTCATGAGCCACATCCCCAACTATGTAAACTGTTTTAGTTTAACCGAAGTCATGACAAAATAGATCTCTTCACTGCAAGAGTTTGAAGATAAGCTTGAAATATTAACACACACCACCCACACATGACACTACAATGCCACAGATATGGAAGTGTTAGGCTTACTTTCACTTGCTCTTAAAAAAATATAAAGTAATTGTTACAGTTTCATAGTCCTTCCCGGATCCCAAACAGAATGCAGGAAAAGTTACAATTTCAAAGAGGTTCATGAATGTGAAATGATTCCTAGCTATTGCTCTAAGACAGGCAATTACTAATTGTGTCCAGTCTGTAGATGGATAAACTGAGCCAGAAGAGTTTCTTTAAACAACCCTGTCTCAGATGAGGAGACTGGATTTATTAGTTTGAGATTCCCAGGCCTATGCTCACGCCAGACAGATAAAAATGACACTGTCACTCCTAATATTTATTTTGCTACACTGTGAAAACAAAGTTTTTAACCAACCTTTCATTGTCTTGCAAAGCAGAATACTAGAAAGAAATGCTGAAAATGACACATACGTATTTTAAGTATGTCCTAACCTGCTAATGCTATTTTAGGATCACCATTTTTACTTGATTCTGACAGATTATAGCACACTGACAATCCTACTCTTTTAGAACGAAAGAGAAGCAACTGTGTGAAAAAAAAATACATTGGGAGCATAAAGATGGCAAACAAAACAGCAATGCAATTTGAAACTGACTTCAGCATTTTCTCCCAGGAAACAGAAGCACAACCCCCCCCCCCCCCTCATTTTCCTGATGTGCTACAAACTTTCTGGAACAGCTGCCTGGTCAAGACTTGCAGTGTAGTTTATAAACGGAGGAGAACAAGGAGGAAGGTAGTATAATCAGCTTGTTTAAAATGATTGTCATTAAGACATCCATCACTTACAAAACAGCTTTAGCTTATATTATTAAATCTGCAAGTGGTTAATTTGTCCTTAAACGTGATTTTTACCTTCAAATTTCAAAACAAGGGAAGGAACCCGTCTGTAAAAATTATTGATACTAGAATTTCAAAGTATACATATGTAAGGCCAAGCCTAGCTCCCAACAGAAAATATTACACTACTACTGTGATTTTTCTTCTAACAGTGGTCAGTAATGTCAATAAACATCCTGTTCTACTCTATCACATGTGGCACACCAACTGCTGTGTTGGTTGTGCACTAAACTGTTGAAACCTTTTAATACAGAACAAAAACATCAGCATTTTTAAGAAAATGGTGTTAGCAATGTCTTTTTCCCAATAAAGAGTGCAGCAAGTAAGTTTTAAGCTAGAAATGCCGCCTTTGGAACGTAGAAATACAATCAGCAACTGATCCACACCTCCTCAGTTTTAGACATTTTCTAAAATTCAGGCAGATTTCAGCAAAGTCCTTTCACTAGCACGCTTGGAGGAGAGAGAACAGACCAAACGCAATGCCTTCACACTTCCAGAAACTTTGTTGGGCTTCTGAGGGCTCAGTGTGGGGCTGGGAGCTGGCTCCTCCAGGACAGGGAGCTGCTGTCACTTTAAGAGCCAGTCTCACACTTACACACTCGCACACACCGACAAGTGCTGCGTGTGCACTCTGCTGTGCCAGCCCCCGGTCCGCTCTAAGTATCAATGAAATGCCAGGCACGCAGAGGACAGCACCCAGCCCCGCTGCTGCCGCTGGAATCCACACATTTGGGTCCCAGGAACAACCAGGACTCGCCCAAAAATCCCAAGTTTGCGAAAGGCAGGTGCCACCGGGTCCAGCAGCCCTGGCAGGTGGCTGAGAGGGACCAGCCTGGGGCAAGGAGATGGGGGACACGGGAGGGCAGCGAGCAGGGACAGGGACGGGCAGGGGAGAGGCAGGATGGCAGCATTTTGCAAATTACAGGGCTGTCTCTTAGCAACAGACAACACATTTGGCTCCACGTGACTCGCCCAGGCCCCAGACACCAGACCCGCTGCCGGCTCCCTTCGTATTTTTAATCACCAGGTCCCTGCCCTCTGCAACAGCCTCTGCGGTGGGAGTGGGACAGGCAGGGGCTCTGCAAACCTCAAACGCATGAGGCCCGAATGTGCCCCCTCACCTTTTGTATCCAGCTCCACGTGGATGATGTTGCCCATGACAGAGGTGTTGTGAAGGTGCTGCACAGCCTCCCGGGCACCCTTGACAGTGGCAAAGACGACTTTGGCAATGCCCAGGTGCTTCTTGTTCTTGGGGTTGTAGAGAATCTCCACCTCTTCCACTTCGCCGTATTTCTTGCACATGTCGGCCAAAAAGTTTTCACGGATGTTGTCGTTCAGCTTGGCAAAGGTGACCTGCTTGGGAGGCACTGGCCCCACGTAAAATTCATCAATCTGGAAACGGGCACAAGGTGGGGAACAATAAAAATAATTGGCGTTGTTAATGAGTGTGGGGGAGGACCTAAGCATGGCACGGGAGGGAGGGGGTTAAAGCATCCTGCAAACTTCGGGGGAAAAAAAAGCCTCTGAGGCTCTGGATGAACCTCAGAGCTAAACAGAGGCTCTGCCGCTGCAGCCATTCATTGGAACCGGCTCCTTTCTGGGCTACAAAGATGCATTTTGAGCCGTACTGTCAGTGGAGAGTCCCCCCTCATTGCCCCCCGCCCGAGAAGCCCCAGCTCCAAAACCTTCAAGTGATCTCGTTAGACAGATGCATTGATTTCTTGTTATCCTCATAGAAGAGGATTATTGTTAAACAGTTTACTAAATAACAATGTTAATAGGAATATGACTATCATTTAAACGGTCCATTAAACTATTTGGAACTCAGGCTTCACTCCCAGATAAACAAGTATACAGAGCTAAAGCCAAAAGTCAGGGCAGTACCTTGAATTTGGGGACAGACAACTCCAACTCCTTAGTTTTGGTCCATATTCGCCCTATTCTGGGATCCCTGACACAATCCACAGGAGCGATTCCCGAGTTCTGGGAGGAGGAGGAAGAGGAGAGAAAACACAGAAACAGCAACAACAAGGCTTGAGATTTAAGACAAAAATAAAAGAAAAAATAAACCCCAAGGAAGCACGGGCTGTCTCAAGAGAAGGGGAAAGCGCGCACACACACACACGTGTCAAATTGCAATACTGCTGGGAAATGCACAGAGATTGGAAACACAGAAAAAAGCCGCAGGTTTGGGCTCCTGACAGTTGAATACACAGTGTCAGGTGGCTGTAACTTTGGTGGCTGTGCGTGTCCCCCCCAGACCCCCCTCCCACACACATGTGCTACGGCGGGGATCACCACGACCCGGAGGGACCCCCAGCCCCCAAAACGCCGGTAAGACGGAGGCTGGCAGGGGGAGACACGACACAATGGGGGAAACCCGGGAGCCCCCCACTCACAGGCATGCTGAAATGTTGCCCATCGTAACGGTAGAGTTTGTGCTGTCCTTTTTTCAGAGCCGGGTCAATAATCAACTTGTAACTTCTCCAATGGTGATTTCTTTTCTCGACAGAAGTGCTGGCTTGCGTGCTGTTCTCCATTCCGTTGATCCAACCTGAACGCGGGGCGGGGGGGGGGGGGTGGAGGGCGGGGGGCGAGAGAGAAAGGGGGAAGGGGAAAAGAAAAAAAAAACACACGAAAAACCATAAAGTTAAAAAAAATATTCAACAAAGACCTCTTCGTTTCGGTGTGGTTTTTTTTTTTTTAACGAGCCGCCCGCTCTACACACCCAGGCAGGGAGGAAATCCACCGCGAAGCGAGCCCCAAAATGGGGGAATTACCAACCGGGTCCCCCCCTCCACCCCAGCCAGACAAGAGGCAGAGAGGGAGGAGGAGGAGAGGAGGAGGGAGAAAAAAAAAAAAAAAAAAAAAAGAAGAAAAAAAAAAAAGACCCAATCTCACTTGAACTCTGCTTTTTGCCATGATCTTCAGGGTGCTTGGCTTTTTCCCCCGCCTTGGTCTCTCGGAAAGACATCGCGCTGGGCGGCCGATCGTCTCCGGGCGGCGAAAGGCGAGCTCCCGTCTCACATGGGGCCGGTTACCGGCGCGGGCTGCCCGCCAGGCTCCTGCCTCCCGTTTTCGCGAGCCACCACATATTGTGTGTGCTCGCTGCTGGCGGCGGCCGGGATCCCACAATACACCGCTGCGAGCGCCGCGAACGCCTAACCGCGCTCCGCCGCCTGCACATTCACGGCGGCCGCGCCGCGCAGCCCCCGGCCCGCGGCCGCCCGCCGCCGCCCCGCCGCCGCCGAGTGCCGCCGCATGGGCCGCCGCCGGGACGCGCGGCTTTTTTTTCCCTCCCCGCCGCGGGGTTAACGGCATGCGGGGGGGCGAGTGGAATCTGCCCGCTGCATTTACCTTAGCGCAAACTGTTTCTAAACAAGATGGACCTATAGGTGGGACAAGTTGGGGTTTTTTTTGCCTTTCTTTTTTTTTTCCCTCTCTTAATCTTTTTTTAGGGGAAGACTTCGGCGAGCCAGGGCGACCGCGGGGGCGGGCGGAGCGCGGACCCGCCGCGCTGCTGCGGCGGAGAGTGCGGGGGGGGGGGGATAGGGGGGTGGCAACACACGCAGAGGAGGGGGTGATGGAGGATGGGGGAGCAGTTTTGCTTATTAAAGGTCCGGAGCCGTCGTCAGCCAATCAGCGGGGAGGTTCCATTTTGTTTTCGGTATTAAAGGCGGGCGGGCGGGCGGCGCGGTGCCCCCGGCGCTCGGCGGGCGCGGGGCCGGGCGGAGCGCGGCGGGCGCATGGCGCGGCCGTCCCGGGGCGCGGGGCCGCGGCGGCCCCGGGAGCGGCCGCGCCATTGGCTGGGGCGGCGGCAGCGCGGCGGGCGCAGCCAATGGGAGCGCGGCTTCCATGGGGCTTGAGTTATTAGACGGCGGGGTAAAAGCACCGCGCGGCAGAAGCCAAGGAGAGGCCGCGGGACCCGCAGCCATTTTTCTGCAGTGGAGCGAAATGGCCAACTGGGCTTTTCCTTTGTTCCATAAAGGGGGATCCGCCATGTGAATCCACACCACGCGGGGTGGTGGGAGCCTCTAGCACGGTGCCAGACGACTCACTGAAGAAGGAAGATATAAAAATATATATATATATCAAGCCCTTAACAAAAAAAAAAAAAAAGAGTAATGCGGATTTTTTTTTTTTTCTCCCTTATGATTCGGGATCCATCTTTGTCTTGTGTAACTAGGTCATGGCACACCCTATGTCAGCAGTTAACAATTTCGAATGCCAACAAAAAAAGAGTAAATACATTCTTTTTATATTTTTTCGTTGTTTTGGGGGTTTTTAAGCTTTAAGCAGCTCTGATGACTGAACAATAAATTTGAGAGACTTCTCTCCTGTATTAAACACTTGCTTACTGGCCATTTTTATTAACTCCTTTGGTGCTTAAAAGGTAATGTTTTAAATATAGGTATAGGAATAGTGAATTCTGGCAAAAATAAGGCAATTTTACTATGATAAGCTTTTTTTCTTTCTTTCCTCTTACATTGTAAGTACCCAATCCATTCTGTCCTTGCTAAGTGTAGTTTTCATGTTAATGTTACTGAAGTGGTCCTTATTGCTAAGCCTTCATTTGCATGTCTTATGTTTTTGTCTGTTTAAACCAATTTATGCTTTTTGAAATATTTTACTTATAAAGCAATATATCTGGCTAAGATACGCTTAAAAGTTAGAACCAGTAAATGTTAACTAGGTGTTTTCACACTGACATGTGCAACCTAAAACTATTGAGGAGAATATTTTTAGTGTCTGCGTGCTCTGTGGAAAAAACACTGAACGTCCTTTTTATGTACAGAGTAAATCTGCCACAGGAAGGTAGATTTAAGCCTCGAGCAGGAGTCCTCGCCTGTGTACGGTCAGTCAACATAGCTGGACTTTTTCTATAGCTTTTTTCCCCCTTTTTTTTCCTCTTTTTTTGATGCTAGACCAATGCCATACAAAGATCCGTAACTTATCTTAACAAGATCCGCTTTGGCTTGCAAACTTACAAGAGAAGTGGTGATACAGATCATATATATATTTATAGCCATTATTTTAAAAAAGAGTAACAACTTCACCTTCAGAGCTGCATTCAACTATGGTGTGCGGGTAAGTAAACCCTTTTGCCCTTGCAGAGGAACAAATAGCCCAGGCCTGTAGCTAATGGTATTGTCCTGGGTGGAAAGATCCCAATGGTCGTCTGAAAGCGGTGGCGATCTCCTTCTCCTCAGAAACCTCTAACAGTGCCTCTGAAACGTCTGTTTTCAGGGAGGGATTTGATTTCTTTTTCTGCACAAAGCTCTTGGTCGTCCTCAGCCCTGGGTGGGTTGGTTTTTTTTTTTGTGCGGAGAGACGCTGTGAATCCATTGCAGGCGTTACTTGGCTGTTAAATTGAAAGCACCAAAAAAATAAAAGTATCTGCCTGTGGACAGTAAGATGTTAGTGCGCTTGATGTTAAAAAAAGGCGAGAAGGTGGTGGTGGTAGTAGGGATCCCTTACATGTTTTATCCGTCTAATTACAGAAGCTCGACAAAAAACAGGCAACAAAATGGGGGGGGGGGAGGGGGATGTTTTTCACGACGGTGAATCTTAATGGCGGATATCTCCCTAGAAAGCACTGTAAAATCCTTCATACCGAGAGGTAGTGACTTGGAGAGAGGGGGGAAAAAGGAGGTCTGGAAGTATATCCAAAATGAGGGAGTTTCCTTCCAAGTGAGGGACCCTTTGCAGCCTGAGTGTTACAGATGGAGAGCCGTGACGCAGTTGATATTCACAGCAGTTGTGCTTTAGTGCCGCCACCCAGCCCACGAAATGGCCTCCCCGCCGAATTCTGGTGGGTTTATTATGTGAAAGGCTGCAGCAGCACCGTGTCCCGGGCGGCGGGAGGGGCGGCCGGCGGTGGGCACGGCGCTCCCGGTCGCGCTCCGTGTTGTGTGAGGGCAGCCGCCATCATGGCTTCTCCTTCCATTCGGCGCCGCGTTGTCCTCAGTGCTGGGCGGTGGCGCGGCGGGCTCTCCCCCGCTGCCTCCCGGCGCTCCCCGTCTCGGGCGCTGCAGGGAAATGGTGGGTTTGGGGTGGGTTTTTTTTTCTTTCCCCTTTCTCTCCCCTTTCCCGCCCCCCCCCCGTTTCCCCAGCGCTTTGTGAGGGGCTGTGGAAGAGTGAAGCCGGGCAGGGAGTGGCGGCTTTTTCTCCCCGCGCACAACATGGCGGGAGCGCCCTGCGGCAGCGGGGCTGGCGGCGCTCCAGCCGGGCCGGGCGGGGGGGCGGCCGGCCGGGAGGACAAAGGCAGCTCGGATAATGCCGGCGCAGCCCTGGCTGCTATAAATAACACCGCCCTTCCCCCGCCGCAGCCTCCAGCTCGCTTTAAAAACATCAAGCCATGGAACTCGCCTAATGCAGAGGGGGAAAAAAGAGGAACAAACAACACCATCCCCCTTCTCCACACACACATAAAGGAAAAACTAAAATGCACAAAAAAATTAAAGCCCGGGCCGTGTGGGGGACGGGGGGAACAAGCAGCGCTGGCCGCGGGAGGGGCCGGGCGCCGCCACCACCTCCCCGCCCGGAGCGGGTGCGCCGGGGGGAGCGCGGCCGCCGCTCCCCGTCACATGGCTCTTTGTTGTTTTCCTTCTCTGCCTCTCCTGGGCTGTTCCCCCTCCGCCATCACCCAGCCGGGGCAGCGCTGCCCTGCCTCCTTCGGCCTGCAGCGCCGAGCTCCCCGGGCCCGCACGGGCAGGGCTGGCGCGGAGCCGGTGCCGCGCTGCAGTGGAGCCGCCATGACCCCATGAGGTGTTACATGTGGCGTCTTTTTTTTTTTTTTCCTTTTTTTTTTTTTTCTCCGTGTGGTTTGTTGGTTTTTTTTTTTTTCCCCGAGCAGATTCTGCTGCAGCTCGCTTTGGGTGGAGGCTGGGGGTTATCTCGGAACTTCACAAGCCTCGCTGTGCTCTGCGGGGAATTGCAGCTTGTGCTCACTGCAGACCCAGAGTAGGTGAGCCAGGAAAGCCTGGCTTGAGCAACCACTTCAGAGGGCAGGACAGGGAGGAAAAGCAAACACTGTAGAGAGGTGGCCTCCCTGGTAAGGCTAGAGCAGGACCGTCCTGCGGACCCTGAGGGAGGGAGAAGGTAAGTGGCTGCTTGGCAGAGGCTGCCTGCGGGAGCGGCATGTGCCGGGCAGGGTGCGCCCTGCCCGCAGTTCCTTCGGCTCAGCACCAGCCGCTCCGTGGGTTTGTACAACCTGTGCTGTGGTATGTGCCGAGGCTCAGGGCTGTTTCCCTGCGAGGGAGCAGGGTGCTACCGCGAAGGAGGCACCGCAGCCCGCGCCTTTCGCAACGACTGCGCTCATCGCTCCATTCCTCGCTTCCCCCTCGCTCCTCACCGGGTCAGGCTCTATGTCGAGAACAAGCGACAAACCGTCTGCACAAAACAGAACACGTTCCTATGGAGAGGGAGAAAACCAAACAAACCAACAACAAAACCAAAGCGTTTACGCAGTGCCAGGCTGGCGTTGTAGCGCTGCGAGCCCTGTCCGGGGCTGCGGCGCTCGGAGCCGTGGCCGCCCGAGCCGCCGCTCGGTCCCTGCCCGGCCAGGAGCGCCGGGCCCACGCTGGAGCTAGCGCTGAGCACCCGGCCCGGTCACGGCGGCTCTCAGTGACCGTCTGCTGGCAAAATCGGAAGGAACGGTGACGTTGTTCTTAGCTGAACACCATTAAAATGCTCCTGTGGTATCTCTCAATAGAGGTGAAAAGCATTTCAGCTTCCTGGAAATGGCCGAAAGAGGCGGCGTGTAGATCAAAGTACGGCGCAGAGCTGGGCTCGTGTTTGCAGGGGTTTTTGAACTGTAGTGAAAACGTTTCTGCAGCTTGCATCGTAATGAGTTAAGTCAGCACGTGAAGCGACTAAAAAAGGCATATTTAAACAGCATCGGGCTATTAACTTTCTTGGGATTTAAGATTTATGTTTAAATATATATTTGGCTGTTAGCAATACCAGCATTTAAACCGTAACGTTGATCTGTTCAACCCTGAAGCAAACCAGCTCTGCCTAACGCAGCTTTGAAGCGACACAGCCAGACCATAATACTGTGGGAGCTTAGACAGCTTTGTCTGTACTTGCATCTCTCTGCATATTTTTCCAGGACTCTGATCTATGTCTGCGATTAATCACTGTCCAGGACGGCTGTTCCCGGTGGTAGAATCCATGAAGTGCTCCAGCTGGGAGAGGTCCTAACGCGTGTGCCTGGCGCTGCGTACGTGCAAACCAGGGCCAGAAATTGCTGGGGCAGCAGGCTCTGGACAGCGAGCCTGCCGTGCCGCCCCAGTGAGTTGTGTGGGTCCTCAGCACTTCTGGAAGTTGTTTTTGTAAGTCTGAGCCGAAAATTTCTTTCCGTTTTTAGAGTTTCTAAATGACTATAATGTTCAGTGTAGTTTAAAAGTCACCAAGGCAGTTGAGACCGGTTGTGCTCTCAGAGTGGGTGGTTTCATGGCTGAACCTCGTATCTGAAAAGCGAAATGTTCTGGTACAGTGTGTTTAAATCCCAGAAAGGTCAAACCAGACTTTCATACTTCAGTTAGATTGACCCTGGTTTGCTGCATGAGACTCTTTAGATAAAGAGGTCTTTCAGGGAAAAGGGGAAAACAAAAATTTTTTTTTCTGAACAGCTTGTGGTGACTCTGTGCACATTCTTGAAGCAAAGGAGTTTGTTCTTGCCCACAGCGTCCCTCCCCGGCATTGTTGAGTGGAAAACTCTTATGCTAATTATATCACTGTCTGTTATCAATAAGAAGTGATTTAATTTCTTTGGCAAAGTGTTGCAACAAGAGCAAATTAGATTGAGAGGCAAAGTGAAATAAAAAATATGCAGCTGTTCTGCCAAACAATGATCCTGACTGTTCACAACATTTTGTTTTAAACTGCCTTGTACACAGAATCCTTTATATTGAAGGTTTTCAAGTCACAATCCACTGCTTGTGCAAGGAAACTAGATTAATAGGTTATAAGAGACAAAAGAGACCAAGGTTCATCTGGTTCAGCTTCCTGCATTATGCAGGTCTCTGGATTTTTGTGAATATTTTGCTTTTTCTCATTTGAAAGAATTTAACTGCAGCATAGCTGCATCTTAGATCAGATTTTCATTTTCAAATGGGCTGTGAAGGGGAGTAAAATAAGACTGAATTGTTTCCATCAAAAATCTACCTGACAGACTAGAAATCAAAGTACCTTTTTAAACTTATCTAGTTTCTGCTTTTCAGTTTCTGGATGTGTCTGTCCCTCAGTCTCCTTGGCAGAGGAATGCTCCATGACCAGATTTTCATCCCCTCATAGCTTTGTGCAGGCTGAGCATTTAGACACTCCATTGCAGGCTGCAGAGCTCCCCCTCGGGTCCGTCTTTGCTAATCCTGTAATTGTTCCTGCTCCAGTTTGTCACCATTTTGATCTGGGCGGAAGGGGACGGAGCCATCGGCAGTGACCATGCCCGAGCCAACAGCCCTCCTGGCTCAGATGTGTCTGTCAGGCATCCAGGGATTACACCAGCCCATGTTCAGCTGGTTTCCCAGCAGGGCTGCTAAAATACTCTCAGATCTGCTCCTTCTTAGGATGACAACCCTGTACTGTAGGATTGTGCTCTTTGTTTTGCATGTTTACTCTGGTCCTCTTGAAAACCCTTGGACAGTGTTGTTGCTTGCAATGGCCTTTTTTAATTTTTATTTGATATTCCCTCCTGATACTGCTGAGTGTCACCTACAAACTTGGTTGGTCATGATTTTATATTTTCTTCCAGATAAACAACCTATCTGCACTGTGGGTGTTTCCTGGTTCCGGGTATGTGTACGCACACCTCAGCAGTGTCAATATTGTGTCAGGAGGAGGTCTGGTTGCACACCATCCCTTGCCACACCCCAGTTGCATGGGAAGAAAGCCCAGTTTAGGAGCTGGAAGGGAGCCAGAGGCACACTGCAACGTTTGCCTGCCCTGGTGTCTATTATGTAGCCATTAAATAATGCAGAGCACAAAACAGGTGGTTGCAGGACCCATAAAAGAAAGATGAGAGGTCTGGGGCAGCATGGTTACAAAGTACATTTTGAGACCTTCCTGTTTAGATGGGTTTTTTAGAGGTGATGCCTTATTACATACTCTCTATCCAGCTATTCATTCAAGACCTAAGTACATTAAGGACTTCTTCCCCCCTGCCAAATTTGATTGGGAGTGGAGGAAGGAAGGGGGAAAATGACATATAGCAATACAGTCGCATTAGGCAGTTTTATTTTTAGGAAACCAGGCTAAGAATATCAAAGGAATATTGAGTAGGAATATGGACAGGGTATTTGCCTGTTCAGATTTTCTTGCCATGAAATTTTTCATTCCTTCCTTAGAACAACAGATGATCCGTCTAGGGAATTGTCAGCCAAAATAAGCAACCTGCTGACAGATTTCACCTGTGTCCCAGCATGCTCTGAGGATGCATGGGATGTGAGCCTTGAACAATGACAGGGAATCACTAGGCTGTGTTGTTTGGCTGCCGGGGTGCAGAGATGCATGGTGACACCCAACAGTGGAACAAACATTTACTGTGTTTAAGATCCAGACAAATTTTGATGGATGTGTTGGCTATTTGCCAGAGCGGAGGGGGTTTTTTGTTACTTTTTAAACTGTATGTGTTCATATTATTTCTGCTAGTATTATGACAAAGCTACCTCTGTAAGGTACGGAGTGAGTGCTTTCAGAGATCTGATCTTTCTTGAGCTATAAAGGAATAAAGAAGCTGTTTCAACACCTGACTTGCAGAATGTTTTGTGTTGCTCCTTGCCTATTGAAATGCAGCTGCCATTGAAATGCTGTGATCCCATCAGGATGTAGAACTGGTTATTTTTAAGAATGCTTTCAAGCTTATAAAAATCATGAAATAAATCAAGACGGTTGGCAATTCTAATCAGCATTCTAAAGCCATCAAATTACAAAACAGTTCAGTGCTTCATGGCCCCTGAACAGTACAGTTTTACAGAAATAAAAGAGAAAGAATGAAAAGAATGTACCATTTAAAGATGCCGGGCACTTGCAAAGCTTGCATCAAAAGGAAATGAAGATACAAATAAGTAATCTAAAAGGATATTTATGCATTAAATTACTTGTGTCTCTGGACACTTCATTAAACAGTCTGGATGTAATGGTAGCTGGGGACCTGGGAACGTTTTTAACACATGCAGCACATTCAAGGAACATTCTGATTATAAGTGATGGAATATAAAACGTTGCAGCCAGAAACTGATGACAAAGATCAAATGGAATGAGTTCAGCTTACAAATCAGAGCCGGGTCTCCCACTGGTGCGATGTGACACGAGACCAAGACTTTGTTTTGCCCTTGACATTGCCACTATTGCTCTCAATCCCGCAGTTAAAGATTTGCATCTTGATTTATTGTTTGACAGGACAGTGGGGAGTGTCCCAGCTGGTCCCCCGAGCCCTGGGTTGCTGCCGAATGGGCCTGAAGGCGCTGGATCGGTGAAGGCTGTGCTGTCCATGGCTCCCTGTGCTGCTGCGCTACAGCAGCTCCCAGTTGCTAAGCAGCTGCAGGGCTGTCTCTGCCTGTGCTGTATGAGGGGAACAGCACGGGTTCCTCTTGATTGCTGGAGAGGAGCAGGCAACATGGAAACGGGAGCAGTGGCCATGGCAAAATCGTTCCATTGCTGGCTGGCTCATGGACCCGCTGGCAAAAACGCTGGAGCGAGGAGAAGGGACACTCGGTGGAGCAGGGGGTGGCAGGAGGGGAGGGGAGAGCCAACATATGTGCACAGCAGAGGCTACAAAGACAGCAGATCCTGGCAGAGCAGGGGGCACACACTGAGGAGAAAGGAATGGGAGAGAGGCCAAAGGCACAGTGCAGAATTAAGAAAAAAAAACCCAGGAGGAGAGTGTGGCATATGGAGAGGGGAAATAAAGCAGAACTTGCACAGCCTGCGAATAATTGAATAGAAAACACAGGAAGAGGGAAGGAGCTTGATTCATTGGTGCCCTTCACCTTGTGGAGACAGCTACAGCCAGGAAGAGGAGGTGTGGAATACAACAGCATCCTTCATGTTTCACAGTGAACTGTAGGTTTTACATTTCAACCCATTGCCATTTGTGGTTTTCTGCTTTCATAGCCCATGCCTTTTGTTCAGACTTGATTCCTGCATGCTCTGTTCTTATCTTTGTCTACTTTCTGATTTATTTTTTAACTTGCTTTAGCTTTTTTTTAAGGTAACTTTTAATTAAAATATGTTTTCCAGATATTTTAGTTGTTTTAACCTTCCAGAGGGCAGGCTAGTTTCTAACTGAAGTTATTTTCCACTAAATCCACACAGCCATTGCTGCATTTCTCCCTGTCTCTCTCCTGGGAGCTGCTGCTAGAGGCCAGAATTTTGTTTGCTTCCTGACACCTTCCCCTGCACGTTGTCTTTCCCTTTCCCTGGGCAGTGCCTGCCAGCAGTCCGGAAGGACTTGCAGTTATCAGCGTGCAGGAAGTGGTTTCTGTGGCAGTAAGTTATCACAAGCGCCTGACATGTTGCATAAAGGGGAGTAAAAAAGGTGTCATGAACATATGCAGGGGGTTCTGACCAAAAGGGATCCTTAGTTTCACCACCACTGCCCACATGAAAAAGCACTTAGTGTCAGCACCTAATGTGCAATTGGCTGCAGAATAAGAAATGCCAGTGGAGCTGGCAGGGAAGCAGGAAAGCTGGACGTTCCTCTCTCTGGCTCCTCCAGGCACAGGACTGAGGGGCACGGCTTGTGCAGCAGGGTGGGGAGAGGAATTTAAGCTCCTGCAGCTGTTGCTCCACTGTGACCAGCCCAGGCTTGCTTGGAGGCCTTTCTACTGAGAACACTTTTCCCCAGGTCCAAAAGTGAGTCCTAAAAGGAAAATGGAGGTGCCCACTCAGATCTACAGCAGAAAGGATTTGCTGTGGGTGCTGTGTGTGTAGTTCAGGCCAATAAAATACTTGACAAATATGCAGCCAGATGTGTTCTATACTTAGAAAATTTTTGTCTAAGATGTCTGATTTGGGGGAATGCTGTATTTGCTTCCTTCTTCCATTTGCCTGGAGCTCTTATCTTTGAACAGGCACTGTCTGTACTATTGTTAGACTCCCAAGACCATTAAAGGTCTTTGAACACTGACATTTTACAAGCAGATTCAGCTGTCATTCACACAGGGGCATTTTTAGCCTTATGAGAGATGTAAATTTAATTAGAACAGTTTTAACCAGGAAATCTCCCTACCTTAAGAAATCAGAGCTACTGTGTTAGTCCCAATAAGGAACTGGGAACTTGACAATGTGCCTGTTGTTATGAAAAGATTCAGGAAGGGTGAGATGTGTGTAGGAAGGGAGAAATGCACAGGAAATGTGCCATCAAGGACAGAGGTGTGGAGCAGGGCAGGGCAGTATGCCAGACCCAGCACATTCAGCTTGCTGCTCTCTGTCTGCCCTCACAACCCAACATCACTGCTTGAACACCTTCCTGACCTGCTCTGGTGACTCTCAGCGAGGACATCCAGCCAGGCCACTCTGCACTGTCAGCCCATCCAGCTCCCACAAACCAGGCACAGGCCAAGAATCACAGCTCTAAAGCAAACATCACTCAATTACAAACTGGGTTTATTTCCAGCGCCTCAAGTTATTAATTAACCTGCTCTGAGCGTCGCTGTTCCTGTGCAGGATTTGCTCTGGCCAGGTTATGGCTGCTCTCAGGTCTGAGAGAAACTCAGTCTGGGCCTGTCCTTTGCCTGGCCATGCTCTGACAAGCCACAAGCTCCTCTGGCTCCTGCCAAACCTCCACCTCTGTAAACCAGCAGCTTGCCAGCCAGACAACGACAGAGCAAGCGCTTCCCGCTTAGCTCTACCCATACATCCAGCACTCCACAAAAAGCGGGCAGAAATTGTGGTGTCGCCCATATGAACAGAGGATTTTATCATCTCTTCAGTCTGCCATTGCTGCCTTCCTGTGGGAAATTTGGACAGATACCAGAGGGGAGGATGCAAACTTCACGTTAACTGCCCTTTAATGTCAGTGCTATGCATTACTCAGCAAAAACATGGCCCTATTTAATCCACAGTCCATTCTCTTATAGCCTACTTCACCATCTTTTATTCTTCCCCTATGAATATTCCCAGTTTCCCTGCATCCTTGTCCAAAAGGTTTGAGAGCTTTCTGCTTGTGCCAGGTGCAAGAGTGCAGGAATGACATGTTGATCAAAGCCTGACTCACGACTCTGTAAAACACACACTTGTTCAGGTTGTGCTGTAGCTCACATAGTGAAAAGCATATTTAGGAAGCCAAACCTGGGTTCACTTAAACTAGATGTTCTCTAAAACCTCACAAAAAAGTACAACTCCACGTATTTCAGGTTTAGAGGAATTTTCCAACAGAATTTTGGGGAGCGTAACCCAGATCTGGCAATCCACAGTTGACTCACCCACTCTATATCAATCCCTACTGTGTAAGCTAAAGCAGCTGCCTGCAACTCCTGCCCTGATGCCGTGGTCCTCTTAATTAACACACACTCCTCTTGGATTTAGTCTTCCCTTGTTTCTGAACCAGCAAGTACATTAAAAGAAAATATCTCTATCCACATAATTATGTAATTTGGGAATGAGAGAAGAAGGGAAAAGTGATCTGAAGGAAGTAGACACTTCAGAGAGCGCTCCAATTTTGAAAAAAATAATGTCTTTGTGCTTGCTGGGTTAGGTGGAGTGTTGGGTAATGAAAACACAGGAAGGCCTAAGCCAGAGGGATTTTAGAGGTTATACTAAAGGCATTGGTTGGATACTGGCTAAGAACACATTGTGTTGCAAGCAAAGCTATTTGTAACCCTTTTCCCTAAATTTCCCCAAATTACTCCTGATGGGGTGTGTTCTCTGCTGCAGATCTGGATGCGGGAGAGCATCTGATGGTGACTAATTTCATGCAGATTTGTAGCAGAGCCTTGATCTCTGTCAGCCTTGGGCAAGGCTGTGCCTTATTCCTGAACCTGCTGCTTCTGGCTGTTTGCATGGCAAAAGCAAGCCCAGCTCCCAAGGCAAACACAACTGCAGATCTCACCTGAAACGAGGCGTTCTGGATCCCTCTCTCTCCGCCAAACCTCCAGATTGCCTTCCCAGCACAGAGGCAGGGGTTGAGATCCAGCATTGCTGTGGTAGCTCTGCCAGCCCGTGGTGACAAATTCCCGCCCATGGCTCAGGGAAGCTGTGCCATCACATCTGGGAGACACACATCCCCCAGATCTGTGGGGGCAGAGCTGTGGAGGTGTTGGCAGACACTTGCCTGTTCATTTCATGATTTCAGAGATCATTCGTTGTGTTTGATGTTGAAGAAAGCATAGGATGATCCTAACCTTGTGTTACCTGTTTTTCACAAAAGAATTTGGCTTGAGAGTTTATGCTCTAGTGAGCAACAGAAACTTGAAACTGCCTCTAAGCACCTACTGTATGAGGATGAGATTCTACCATGTTGATTTACTTCATGTTCATAAAATGGGGTGTTTTTCTCCCACAGATGCGAAGCCAAGAACTCCGTTTCTAATGAAAGGTGAAATTCAAAACACAGCACATTGGCCATTTGTGTATCAGGTAGGCCATATTTGGCCCACATGGTTGGCACCCCTGATTTAGAGAATACCAGAGAAAATAACCCGAGAAACAGTTTGTGTTCCCTATAAATAGCTGCTCACCAGATAGTTGTGAGTGTGCTGTCTACGAATGAAGTTTGTCCAAACTACATCAAAGTGCCTGAATGTTCTCTGCCTGATTTTGCTGAGTTGTGTGTCTTAATTTGTCTCACACCTCGTGTTGCAGACCCTTGTCCTGTTTTCTTTCCCAGCCCTCTGAACTCCCTGGTAGCATTTGGACAGATTTTATGCAGAGTTTATCCAAAGATTTCTGCACTGATTTAGTGCATGGGCTACTTGAGCCAAGTGAAACAGGAACTACTTCCAAGGCATGAAAAGGCAGAAAGGAAATTTTCTTATTGAAATATAATTTTTCCATATTACTTAATAGTCTAGAAAGTTAATGCCTTTCTGGCAGCATTTCCTACTGGGAAAAAAGTATGGTTCCTACTCAGCCAAACAACAATGTAATAATGCTTTAGGTTGGGTTAAACGTCTTAGAAACTGGCAGGTGTCACAGCCACCTTGCCTTCAGTGAAAAAGGCAATTGAGAGCCCTTATGGAACAAGGGATTTACATCAGTAGGAGCTACTACACAAAAAACCAGGCACATGGCAAGGTTTGAATAGATGGTGAATCATGTGGCCCAAGGGACTTTTCAGGATGGGGGTGTGTGTGTAAAATATCAGGCCATGAGGACCAGATGGTTGAGCTCTGCATGTGCGAGAGGAACAGCGAGAAACACTGCAGAAATGGAGACAGAGAAGCTGCTGAAAGTCAAGGACACTGGGGAGCTTTGATTTTGGAAATTGTATGGAGAGTTTAGTGAGGGTCAGAGCAGTGTTGGCACTGTGAGCAAAAGCACAACTGAAAAACAATTTTGTACATTTGTTCTGTAAAAAGGATGAATCACCTTTAGTAGTATACACCTGCTTTGTCATAGGCTTCTCCTCTCACTCTGACTCTGTCATCAGAACTTTGTGCTGTGTGCAGGGACAGTTCAGCTCTCCCACATCATAGTTCCCCCTTCCTTCTGTGCCCTGTCCATTCTAAATTCCGTGGGGCAAGGACTCTCCCTCAGTAAGACTCTGTGTGCACGTGACAAACAATTGCTGGCCTTGTGCAATATCTGAAATTTATCAGAGATTCACTTGACTTACTTGGTAAATCCCATTCCTTAGGGTCTGTCTTTCCTATTGTAAATTTTTCAAGGCATTGCTCTTGCTCAGTACATGCTGTAGTGGGAATTCATAGCTGAAAACACAAATAATTAATGTCACTGGTAATGTTAAAAAATAAATATTTAAGGGTATGTCTTGTTATGCACTTTCTTAACTAAGTTTATGAATATTTCCTTGGACACAAATGGGATTAGTTGTTATGTTGAAGTCTTTGTAAGCTGGGGCCTGTGTTATGAAGAAAAAAATTAATTGTATTTCAAAAATGTAGTTCCGAAGACAATAAGGAGGAACAGGTCCCCATTCTTGTCCAGCTTGTGTTACCAAATAAGCTAACAAAATGAGTATGCAGCAGATGGTGTGTGCAAACAATGTTGAACCTAATCTGTGAGTCTTTTTTGGGTGTTTTTCTAGCTAACCTGAATTACCCATCAATATCACCCAGAGTATTAAAGCATCTTTTAAAAATCATGAACTCCCAGCAGTTTTCATAAGCAGTGTGTTAACCTTTCACTCCTTCCTAATTTTTTCCTTGGCGATCACGAAGCAACAAATTGGTACCAAGACTGGAGCACAGATATTTTCCATACCCCACTAAAGCCCTGGTTTTTTTGTACTCACTGAGAATTTCCACACACTCATTGACCCCTGAGCTGCAGATGCATAAGCTTTTGATGAAAGAACTTGTGCCGAAATCAATATACAGGCCAAAACTGAACTAGAGAAGGACGGTTGCAATTAGTAATTATTAGATTTGAATTTCACTAGTAGAGGGTTGAATCTTCTTCCATTTAGATCAGTGGCACAATTCCATTTTAGATTTTGCATTTTTGGAGTCAGCAAAATAGGCTCAGCTTTTGCCCAAAATCAAATGATATGCCTGAAGCTCTGCATAGCTGTTAATTAAAATTAAGTACCTGAGACACTGAAATGTTATAGTTCTTCCATACAAAGTTGACTCATTACAAGTAGAACGTCCATTACTTAAAAACAGTCTTTGGAGTGTTTACAGTTGGACTTATAATCTGCTCATTTTATGTTGTTTAATCCGAAATCTAAAGGTGTACAAATCTATAAGTTTCAATAAGTATAAAATGTGTAAGGAGACAAAACTGTGAGAAATGTAAAGATTGTTTTGTGAGACTTGGGAAAAAAACCCAAAAGCAAAGAAAGAAAGAAACAAACAACAAAAAAAGCAAACCCCACAAATTAATAATGAACCACAAAATACTTTTATCCCCCCAAAAATCCCCTTTTGGCAATAATTGACTGGAAAATAAAACCTGAATTCTTCAGTCACAGGAAGACTGTTAACTCTACTTGCTGATTGTATCATACATAGTGTGATGCTGGTTTTGAGCATCATTTTAGGATTAAACAAATCCTTTCCTGGCCCATCCATTCCTGTGCCATCAGATTGCCCTCACCCATTACAGTGGACAGGAGCTGATGGCTTTTCCTGTGTTCCAGATAAGATTTATGTGGTTCATAAAGCATTTTTTTGACAGCTTCTATGTGCTTGCATCAACTTTTTCCTCGGTAAAATGGTGAATTTTAAACAGATGTGAATTGGACTGCCTTTTAATTATTATAATTTGAATTATGTGACACTTCGTTGGGTATTAGAGGTCCTTTTTCGTCTCAATTGCAGAAATATCCCTTTCTAGCTTTTTGTTTCCCCTGTGCACAAAGCAGGATCCTCGTTGCCCGGGTGCAGTGGTGTTTGTATTGGGTCTGGAAGGCCATCTAGTGACACAACCGTGCAGGGGAAAATGCAAAGCCCTACTCGAATTGTGGTTTTGCGTTTTTTTCCTAGTAGAATTCAATAGTCTTGCTACAGCCGAGCATGTTCTTAGGGGTTTGTTGCTATTCCCACAAGTAGTATTAAAAAAAAAAAAAAAAAAAGGAATTGTTTATTTCTTAAAAACAAACAGGGTTTACTTAAGATAGAGCACATTGTTAATTTCTGCCAGGAAAGAGACACCTTTTTTTGGTGCTGAATGGTGGTAGATTGGCACTGAGCAGTTCTGTCCAAAACTCAGTGTCACTTCCCTGACCTATGCATTGGAGCCAAACACAATCCAGCAACTGTGATCCCCTTCCAGCGCCAAACATACGCAGCTGTTGTGGTCCCCTGCCTTCCACGGTACCAAAAAACACCATGTGGAAGTCTGGGGCCACCACATCTCTGCAATTACAATGTGAAATTCCAGTTATTTTTGCAGCTCACCTTGAGTGGTGAGCAGATGATGAGCAGAGCTGTCGGTTCCTACCCAAGCAATAAATCAGTAGAAATCAAGCAGTGAGTCACTGCCAGTGCCAGCACCAAGGTGCCTTCCCGGGGGTATCTCGCGGGTCTCTGCCTGCCCTCACCGTGGCTGGCACTGCTCGGCCTTCGGGACTGGACACACACCGACGCTGAACTGGAGCCGTCCTTCGGCGCTGGAGGGGCTCCCTGTGGGAATAAACGGAAATCGGAATAAATAAATGGGTATGAGGTGTGTGGGTGGAAGGGCAGAGGGGACGGGGCCCGATGCTCCCGGGGGATGGAGCTTCGAGGGCTGCCCGGCGGGACGGGCGGGCAGAGCAGCCCCGGTGGGTCTGAGGGGACAGACATGGCGCCGAGGGGCCCTCCCGCCGTGACCCCGAGCAGCCGCAGCCTGCGGGCGGCCCCGGGCCGGCGAAGGGGTCCGGGAGAGGCTCCCCCAGTGTCCCGGGGGACCCGGGCGGGGCCCTGCGGCACCTGAGGCGGCGGCCTCGGCGCGGCCAATCCCCGGCGGGGCGCGGGCGGCTCTGCCCACCCCGGGCGCGGAGGCGAGCGGAGCCTCGTCCCGGCCGCGCTGCGCCTTCAGCGGGCCCGCTCCGCTCCCGTGCCCGCTCCGCTCCCGCTCCATGGAAGCGGCCAACGGGGCCGTGCCCGAGGGCGCGGCGGAGCAGCCCCACGGCCCCGCGGCCGCCCCGTCGGGCAGGAAGGAGGTGAAGGTGGTGATCGTGGGCGACGGAGGCTGCGGGAAGACGTCGCTGCTGATGGTGTACGCCAAGGGCGCCTTCCCCGAGGTGAGGGGCTGCCACCCCCGCGGGGCTGGGGGCCGCAGCCGGGGCCGGCCCCAGAGCTTGGGCCCCGCCAGAACCGCTTCGCACAACCACAGAGTCCATTAAGGTTGGAAAAGGCCTCTGAGATCATCGAGATCGTTCTCCTCCCTTTGCAGCAATACGCGCCCTCTGTTTTTGAGAAGTACACAACGAGTGTGACGGTGGGGAAGAAGGAGGTCACCCTGAACCTGTACGACACAGCAGGTAAGGGGTTCCACTTTCCCAGTCCCAGCCGGACTGCGGGGGGCAGCTCCTGTGCGGCCACAGCGATGACACCACTCAGGGGCATTGGCCTGGGACTGAGCCCAAACCCGGCCCCGGCCTTTCGTAACTTCAGGCAAATAAGCAGAAATTGCGTTTTTTACTGTAAAATGCTTCTCCGGTCAATGCGCACCTATTTCTGTTCCAGCAGATTTTCCTATGTCAACTTAAGCCAGGCCGATATTTGAAGCCTGTAAAGATGAACAGATTTTCAAATTGCTTCTTTACCAGCACAGTTTTACCATAGCATTGCAGCTAAGACTGCTATAGACTAAAGTACAAACAAACCAACCACCATTACCTGTTGCATATCAATGTGCCTTCCAGAAAAAAAAAAGAGTCGATTGTCTAATGGCAGTTCTGGTCATCGACTCATTCATTATCTTAACAACCCAGTTAATTCAGAAACATCAAATAGCAAACATATCTGAAAGTATTAAAACCCAGTTCCCAGATGCAAAGCATAATACAATCAACCAGGAAAATATTTTAATCTGCTGCCATGTGTGATTGAATAGGGAAGGAGAAGAAGGCTGGTTTGTGTTCAAAATCAAAAGGCCATAGCAGTAAAAGTTATTTGAAAATGCTGATAGTTTGTTCAGGTTCATTTGAGGAACTTGTGAAATGCTTTGTGTTCAGCTTCACTCCAAGTTCCCAGACTCTGTTATCCAGCTGTGTTCCTAAATGAATCCTAAAATTGACACGTGCTCGGTTTCAGCTCAGTGTAAATCATCTGTTTCAGTTCAAGCCTGTGGAGTCCTTCCAAATTTACACCAAGACAAATAAGAACCGAATGCAGTCCAGTCATTAATAGTAGTAAAACGCATTTACCTTCTTGTATACTGCACGTGATAGCTGAAAACATAATTTTAAAGGCTTTTAATCTAGAAGTGAATTTTATTGTTAATTTTTATTACAGTGTAGTAATACCCTGAGCACCCAATTTGCCAATGTGTCTTCTTGTGTCAGTGTTACTGTTCTAAGTCCAGTTAGCTGGGATAACATACCTTCTACTGAATGGCAAGGGGTTTGGGTCTAAGTCTTAGAGGAAAAGAGAAGGGCTGGAATCTCATGTGAGTAACCAAAGAGGGATTTCCTTAATACAGTGTGTTGGCACCAAGAACCTGCCACCGCACTCGTCATTTTTATGTTTGTTTGCTGTCAGTGTGGAATTTTTGCCTGTCTCACAGTTCCTAGTTCTCATTTAAAATCCCCGTGCTGCACATTCCAGCATTTGCCTTTGGAGTCTCTTCCAGTCTCTGAGAAGCACAGGCTGCATCCGGAGGTGGCAGTAGGCTGAGCAGGTCCAGCATTGCAGCACTGAGCTCTCCCAAGCCTGGCAGGAGTGCACAGCTCCTTGTGTCCCAGAGGTCAGCTCTGCACAAGACCTGCAGCCACCAGCAGCCCAGGGACCGCTCGCTGAGCCCAGTGCTGGTGGCTTATCACAGAATAAGGACAGTTTGGGTGGGAAGGGACATTTAAAGGTCGTCTAGTCCAGCCCCCCTGCAGTGAACAATGACATCTTTAACTAGATCAGGTTGCTCAGGTCCCTGCCCAACCTGACCTTGAGTGTTTTCATGGATGGAGCAGCCACAGCTTCTCTGGGCAACCTATGCCTCATTGTGAAAAATTTCTCCTTTATATCTAGTGCAAATTTATCCTCTGATAGTTTAAAACCATTACCCCACATCCTGTAATTTCCCTGTTCATGCATGTAACTAGCAGGCAGTGTGTACCTTCCACATTGAGTTCACAGCTCTAAAAACTGATTTGGACTAAAACACTGCTCCACTGAAGAACAGTGGGGTGTATTTTGTGTCTTGTGAGACACTTTGGATAGTGGAGCTGCCACTGTTGCCGTGAAAAAGCAATTGCTTTCCATTTGTCGTCTGGAAACATTGAAACCCAAGGTTTTTCACCTCCCAAAACAGCATCATGGCCACAAGGCTACAAGTTTCTTGAGGCTGTTGACACTTGTCTCCTCCCTTCCTGTTAAATTTCTTTCGCTTTTCATAAAACACGGCAAGAAAGCAAGCAGGGAGATTGTCACCTGGGTTAAGACATTTGATTGGGTTTTGGTTCTGTTTCAAAGCTGCTTGCATAGTTTTATGTTACATATCTGTGTCAAACTCTAATTCAAGTAGCTTTTCATCCTCTTTCTGTAACTGGAAGTTTTGCTAGAGGGAGGACTCATTTGAGCACACATTTTAGTCCCATCCTGTTTTTAATAACACAGAACTGATGTTGAGTTCCTTAAGGGTTAGGTTAGGACCAAGAGTTGTGTGTTTTTAGGATCTTGCTTGGAGAAACACTAAATAGATCTGGGTGTACTTCAGCATCATGGGAAGGTAAAGGACAGGTTCAGCTCCATGGGCTGTTTAAAGTTGGAAGGACTCTTTGTATTGTCAGGTCCTGTGCAGCTTGAACCTTTGAGCTTGTCCTACTTACTGAGGAAGGAGGACACAAACAAAATGCTTAAGAATCAGACGTTTCAATATATAAAAGGTATTCTTCTCTTGACAAGAATTTCAGTAACAAATGAACTTAATGGATTAGTCTAAAATGTAACAGAAAAAGAACTTTTGGTGAGACTTCTATACTATGCTACTGTGTCTTCCTCATCAAACACTTCTTGCTGTCGCAGGAAGTTGGGGGTACACATACACAATGTAAAGGCTTTGTAACATCACTTGTCTGGTCTGCAAACAGCCTTTGCAGCTTCTTTTTCAATTAAAAGTTCCCATTTGAAGCTGTGCTTGGCAGAGGCAAAGGCACTGGGAAGTAAATGAAATCTGTAATTTTTCCATGCCAAGGGAGCAGTGTCGATGCTTTAGGTGCAGTTCAGACACAAGGCTCAGTTCCTGGTGCAGGAGTTTCTCAGAACTGAGAGCAGTGCTGGGCTGGGGAGGAAGTAATGTCTCATCATTGTGGGTACTTGCTCTGCCTGACAAGAGGCACATGCAAGGCCTCCAGTGAGGTTTTTCAGGTCTCTGATGACAGAAGCACGGCAGCCTGAGGTCTTCAGAGAAATTTTAAAAGCCAGTGAATGAAAGAATAATTTCTCATGAGTTTGAGAGGGAAGTCAGGCCTGAGTAAGATAAAAAACCCAACTTTTTAATTGAAGTGTGCCCCTCCTGCCCCAAGTGTCCACTTCCACCAGTTTTCTTCCTGCCAAGAATGTCTGTTTCCCCATCTGTTTTAAACTCAATAGTGAAAAAACATAGCTGGCAAGCAACTCACAGGCTGGCACTTCTTTGGTGATGAATGGGCAAAGGGGTGAGGAAGAGCAGACAGAGGTGAACACGCACATGGGACTGAGACCTGTGGTTTCACTTCTCCTGTTCACCCTCAACCATCACCAGAGCTCCCTCCCCAACCCAGGGCCCGACTGCAGTGATGTGGTTACACAGCATCTCCCAGAGGCATGCAGGACTGGGAGCTTGGCAGAGAATTAGCAAATTTTAGGTGAATTCAATTGGGTGGAGTTTTTTCTTCAGAAAAACCCAAAATCTCTGATGGTACGATGAATCGAGGGAGACAGAGGGGTCACAGATGTGCTCACACGTAGGCAGATACTTAACCAGCTCTTCCACAGCATGTTGTTTGTTAATTGGGGAAAGAAAACAGCTACCTGTGTTTGAGGAAGCACACACAGGGGCTTTGCATATACATTCAGTTACTGCTTAGGTTCACCCCTGTTCCTCCTTTTCAAAACTCTTTTAGTAAAAGACCTAAATCTGTGCCAAGTTAGCTCTGACCACAGACTGAGCGGCTTTACAGAGAAAAAAATTCTCCCAGGCTCTTTCTTACATTTCACCAGCAGCACTTGAGGCCAGGGGGTGAAAGGGATTGTTTTCAGAGAGGGGGATGTCTATGTTTAGACACAGCTTGATCTGGGTCCTGTTACATCCTCAGCAGCTGAGGAGCTGCATCTGAGCTCCTAAAGAGCAGTTTCCTTCTCCTTCCCCATGAGTGCTGCAAGCACGCAACTGTAACACAGGTTAAGCAATTGCCACTTCACCTTCCCTCTCTGCTCTCTGCACCCCACCCTGTTCTGTGCTCTGTATCCCACATTCCAAATGCACACGGAGCCGTGTTTTATACAGCAGAATTTTCTCATGCATTTATTGTTTGCTTAAAAACCCTTAAGTGCAAAGCTGGATTTGAAGATGAAGGAGCAGTTGACCAGGGCATATCTATAGTTTTTGACTTGCAACACAACATATTAAAGACACTTTTTCTGTTATCCCATCCAGGAGAGTGTGAATTTGGAGGTGTGTTCTGATTCCAAGCAAATAAACATGTTTCTCCCAATGGGACAGTCCTGTCTGCCTCAAAAATTGCCAACAACAACTTGGAGGACCTTTTAATTTTACAAGCTAGGTTGATAGAAACTCGGAGGCCTGAACTTGAACAAGGAATACTTTACACAGCACTAGAGGAAGTTAGGAAGGAAAAAAAAGTTTGGCACCTGATGTGTTTAATGCATTTAGGGGATTATCTCAGCAACAAAATGGTAAATCAGTTGCAAACAAGTAGACGGATTGGGAGAATAAGAAGGGATAAGCAGTACAGTCTTTGCTCTGAATGTTTATACAACATGCATAATTTTGTCAACTGTCTATTATTTCTGGATTAAACCCTGAGGGATCAATCCCTCTTTGTTCTGCACCTCCCCACAGAGCACATGGCTTTTGCAGAAGCTCAAATACCAAGTGGTCCAAACCCAAGATTCCCATTGTCCAAACATCTCAGGCAAACTTAGTAATGGCTTGTCCAGCAGGGATTACCTTGGAATAACCTGTATCTCAACCAATCATTTAAATTAAGGAAGGGAGAAAAATATTGCAGTATTATTGGCCTTGTGGTATCTGCAGTTCTTCAGACTGGAGACAAAAATGTTGGCAAGTGATGAGTACATGACTTTGGACTGAGGCAGGTGCCAGGGCAGGAATCATTGCTGTAGGGTTGGGGCACACTGAAATTTTCTGCATTCCTTCATTTGAAATATCAACGTGAAGATTTGAGATGTGGAACTTCCCTGTAAGGCAGTTTCTGGTCTGTGTGTGGATTGTGGTGATATTGGGAAGAAGCAGCATTCCCAGTTCTCCTCATGGAAATTCAGTACATCACAGACATATACCTGATTCCAGCATTCAGGTGACAAATTCTACAGACTGCTTGAATCATGTTTTCTTCCTTATTAAATGAAGAAGATTGGGTTTTTTTCCTGAGCTGCCAACTGTATCTGGGAACTACTGCTTTCTTGAACTTAATCTCTCAAAGCAAGACACCCTCAGACCCTGGCATGGTGATTACTGTAAGGGGAAGAGTACAGGTCTGAAGCAAATCAGCTTCCTCTTGTCAGAATATCCCTAATCAGAAGTATGACAAATCCCCTGCTTTTCCAGAATTCAGCAGAATTCCCTTAGATCTGCTGTGGAGTCCTGCTTCAAAGGCCAGTTAAGCCTGGCTTGTGCTGCAGCATGGCTTGTACAATCCTGTATGTAATCGCTGCTTCCTCTCAGCTCACCAGGCTGGGAAAAGCAAGTTTGCCACTAAGGTTTCTGCTTCAGCATTCCTGTCTAGCAAATACATTGTTTCTTCTCCTCACAGCATCACATGTGCAAATGTTTTTGGGGACTGCCACTGTCAAAATTAATAATAATTTTCAGATTTCTCTTGATGACTTTACTTTTGAGTGGTAACTTGGCAGTCAGTGTTTAGAACTGCTCCTAAGTCCTTAGCAAGTGGACAAAGCAGGCTTTTTATTAAAACCTGCCAAGGATGTGTTCTGTATTCTAAACCATCAGTTTTGTCAGTGAGGAGGAATCTCCTGGACTCAAAGGCAGGAATTTTACAAGTATGAAAAATTTGCAGTCTGTGCAATTACAGCACCATTGTTCTTGATCTCAAGTATGTGCCTGTACATATCCCCATCACTCTGCTTGTTCAGGACAGAGATTTCTTCTTCCAAACCATCCTGTGTGTTTCAGGGCAGGAGGACTACGATCGGCTACGGCCACTTTCTTACCAGAACACCAATGTCGTGTTAATTTGTTACGATGTCATGAACCCCACCAGCTATGATAATGTAGCAGCCAAGGTAAGAGGCTTTCCTAATTACTCCAGCCTTCTAAATGAATTACACATACCTGATATATGACAAGATATCAGATGAAAAATGCTGGTGCTTTTAGTGTCCTGTACCCTGGGCGTGTAGATGCCCAGATCACTCATCGTGTGCTGAGCTGCAGATCACAGACCTTAGACCTGGGGCTCACCTCTCCACGGCTCCTAAGTGCTCAGAACTGGGGTTGACTCTCACTAAAAAGATCAAACACCAGCAGTGAAATCACTGCTTTATCAGTAGTGATGCCACATGACCAACATTGCACATCTTAGAGTCAAGACTACTTCCATCACATCCATATTTAACTGCAGGGGAGAGATGAGAGCAACCACTTCTCTGTGCTGGGATTTCTGTAATGCTCCAAAGCGTGCTTGGACGTAGCACCAGGAAAACAAAGCAAGACTTAGTCCAAATTCTGTTTTTAAATATGACTTTAGAGGAGCTCCTCAGAATTTAAACAGATGGTAAATAAACATTTTGGCATAGAGACAGATGCCACTATGTTTTTATAAAGCAGCTGACTTTAGGTAGGACTTTTAAACATTTCTGTGATGTAAATAGTGCATGTTGGCCCCCCCCCCCCACCAGACTAACAACTCTAAAACTGAAATTGCTTCTTACATTAAATGCTGTTTGGCTGTATTGTTTTGATTTCAGGAAACAACAAAATAAAAGCCAGATGTAAAAGTTTTGTTTTTCTACCCCCAGTGGTATCCTGAAGTGAATCACTTCTGCCGGGGTGTCCCGCTCGTGCTGATCGGCTGCAAGACAGACCTTCGGAAGGACAAGGAGCAGCTGCGCAAGCTCAGAGCTTCCAAGCAGGAACCCATCACCTACAACCAGGTAAACTTCAGTGTATCTAAAGTGGTGGCCTCTTGGCAGGAGATAAAGCACATGATGGCATTGTCCTCATGAGTACAATCACAGACACTCCAAAATTAGGTGATCACTAACAGAGGTCAGCACTAACAGAGATTTCTGTAAGTTCTTTTTGGAAGTGGCCAAATCAGCACCCATTTTTAATGCCAGAGTAAAGAGAAATATGAGCAGTTTGAAAGGACACAACTATCTATGCCTTCTATGCTCATTACATCTTGTTCTTCTTTCCTTTCACAGCTGGGTTATTACTGTTATAAGTTTGTAAGCCTTAACAAGTTTGCTGGACTTCCTTCATAATTATTGTTAGCCTACATTGCAGCCATCACTGGTGCTTTGATCAGCGCTGTTACAAAGACTGGAGATGTTAGGAAACACATTCCAGGATTAAATACACTGACCGTTCTGGAATAAATGTGTTCTGCAAATCCTACTTAAAAATAAATCCTTTCAAAGCCAATAGCAAGAACATCTGCAAGGTTTCTCTGACATGAGAGAGTGTTCTTTGAAGTCCCTAAAGTAATCTTAAGAAAACTACATATTATCAATGTCTTTAAATATTATGAAGCAGTGAGATTTATAAGTAGTGTTATGTCACTGGCATAGCCGTCCTTGGTACAAGAGAAACAGTGATGGAACAGCTTGTCCCATGTCACACAAGACCTTTCTGCTCTGGTCCTCCACTTTTTCTTTTCTTTTTCTTTAAACTACAAAGCCATCCTTCTCCTCTCACCTCAGAGCAAGAACGGCAGCTTTCAAACTGAGACACACGTCCGGGGAACAGGGTCAAGTGCACTACGACCTTGAGTGAATCACCACTTCTTCTAAACAGCAGGAAAATAAACTGCAACTGCATCACCACAAAACCATGCTGGGCCTTTTAGTTTGGCTCCCTTGCACACAAGATGAGGTCCCAGCCTGTCACTATGAACAGTTGCAGATTGTCCCTTGTTTGCATGAATAAATCCCTTCATCGTCCTCACATGAGAGAGGTTCAGGGCAAGCAACAGACACTTCTGGCCAGTTGGCTGAGGCCTCATGCAGTTTAAACTCAAGGGCCCACATGATATACAAACTTTGTCTCCTATGTGAGCCCTCCCACTTGGTTTTCCCCCCTGAAATGTGCTCTACCTCAGTCTTTTACAGCTGATGGCACCTTGAGCCACAGGACGTGATGCTTCCCATGCCAGGCACAGAGGATCTGAACAGTATCTGCCACTGCAGCTTGCAAACAACTGGAAGGAGACAAACTGCTTAAATATGAAGAACCACTCCCCCCTATAAAAGCCCAAGTGCTCAAGTGATCCCACTCCCAGAGGTTATAATGAATAAATGCAGAGTTTGTGAGCCATGGGTTGCAGACCTGGAATTCACAGTAAAAGGCTCACAAGGATTCAAACCTGGGGGCTGGCTCTGCAGGGACAATAAAAGGATCACAAGTAAGAAATCACTGTGCTTTGTCTGTAGTGATTTCACGCAACCAGCATTGCATGGAAATATTTTAGATTCAAGTCTATTCCCATTGCATGGCTGAGAAGTGCATGCACCCGTTTGTTTTGATGAGGATTTTGGCTGAGCCCTTGTGATGCTTCAAAGCAAAAGTCAAGGTTCCTGCATGCACACCAGCAAAACGAGGCAAGGCATCACTGCAGATTCTGTTCTTGCATGTGACATTTATTACTGAAGGTGACATCACAGAATAGTTAAGGTCAGGCCTGAAAAAAATACCACCATCTTATCCATCTTAGACATCTTATCCTCACTTAAGTACCTACCTCAGGATTTAGTTTAAAGAAATTCAATACTGAGAATATTTTTGTGCTATCAGGACTCTGCACCTCAGGAGTCTCTAATGCTCTGAACTCTTAGGCCAAGCTTTGGTTCAACATAGTGGAAAAACCCCAAGTTTATTTACAGTGCTTCAGTTTATTACCAATGTCACTCACACTCTAGCACTGCACTCAGAGGCAGCTTCTTTCTTCATGACTGCAAAGATGTACAAAATAATTCCCTTTCTTCCCCAACTCACCTTCCTTCTCTCATCCACCAAACTTACATCTTTTCTTACCTTTTTGCTCTCTCCAGGGTGAGGCAGCTTGCAAGGAGATTAATGCAGAAATTTACCTGGAATGCTCAGCAAAATGTCGTGAGAACATAGAAAATGTTTTTAAAGAAGCCACAACCATTGCACTGAGTGCCATGAAGAAAGCCAAGTGCCACAGGAAACGGAAAGTGTGCTCAGTGTTATGATCTGGACTGCACGAGAGCCAAGTGATTCAGATTTTATAAAGAGTTTAACTTTAAAAACCTTTTTCTTTTTTTTTTTTTACACGTTTGTATCCCTAGGAAAATTTTTATTTTAAAATTGTAATTATTTTTAGTATTTTTGCACTTTCGTTACACTGTTCTCACAAAGTTTTCAAAGCTGCTTATCACAGTTAACCGATGCTGTGTGCCTTCACCCATCTGGCTTTTGCTTCTAAGTGCAAACAACTCACTATTTAAACTGCAATGAACAGCAACTGCTCCTATACAACTTAGCACTGGGGGCTTTTTTCCTCTGCAAAATAATTGTGGCACATTAGAGCTAAAATTTACTGCCTTTTCCCAGCAGAAAATCCACATCTTTTAGAAGTGATGTTAAAGCAGATTATCAGGCACCTTTGAAAAGACAGAAAAGGTTTTGTCTTAGCATTTTCAAGTTAATTAACTTGGTGGCAATGGCATGAGTTGGCCTCAAGCTGCCCTGCAGATGGAACATCCACTACCCCCGTGGACCAGCTCTGCAGAGCTGCACCTCAGAGTTCTTCAAGGCTTGATGCTGGAATGCAAAGTGGCATTTATCTATGGAAACACGTGAGTTGCTCCAGTTAAAAAATAGAGTATCGTGGAAAATAGTTAATTTACAGCACTCAAATTTAGAAGTACTCCAAGCAGCTACTACATATAATGTTAAAAGCCAGTCTTATGATAAACATTTACAGCTTATTTAATACCAGACAAATGCAAATCGTGGTGCACACTGGAGGAAATATTCATTCACTCATGAAATCATCTCTACTGCTATAAATTAAAATGTTCCCTTTTGTGATGAAGGTGTCAGTTGTCTATCTAAGATCAGGGATGCTCCCACTGTACAACCTGGTACACGTGCCTCATATCTTCTGGTTCTTTTGCACATCCCCTCACTGAGATCTTGGATTGCAGGAGCAATTCCTACTCTGTAATCATTATAAACCAAACCTGTGAGGGGAAATGAGGTTCCTGCAGTACAGATGTTGCTGAAAGCTTTCTGTGTAAGGCAAATTGTACATGACCAGCTGGTGAAAAGCTGTTTTGGAGCAAGCCATCATTATTGTTTTACATGCAGGGTAAACAGATCTTGATCCTTGAAAAATCTTTTTTCCTTTTCATTTTTCTCCTAACTTGTTTTGATTTAATTAAGGTTTGTGAATACCTATGAGCCTAAAATGGAAAATTAAATTAATTGGAAGTTTGTGCACATCCTTGACTATGGAAAAAACTTGAAGAATTGTGCAGCCCTTTCTTCACTTGTCAGTAAAAGAAATACAATCACCCCTCACCTCACCCAGTACGAAACTGAAACACCAACATTCAGGAAGTGACTCATTTATCATCAGCTCCACAGTGGAAATCTCTCCGGCTTTTTTAATCTGAGTTTCTCAGGCTGCAGAACTCATGTAACTCACCCCTGCAGAACCAGGTTCCTGCATTGCTCTCAACAGAAAAGAATTTACATCTCACAGAGTTCAAGGAGTAAAAAAAACCAAAAAAACCTCACAGTGTGTGCAAAAGATAGCAAAATACAGCCCAACTGGTTTGAAAACTGTTGAAAATAGGTAAATTGCAGTTTAGTGTTCATGTCCACAGGACAGTGACGTGGCAAAGGTAATTTTGAATTTTGCTAGTTTGCAGCCACAGAACTGGTGAATCCATCTCAAGCCTGTGGTGCACTATCTGTCCCCTCATGAGCACACTCTGGGGAGGAGGGCACTGTTTTCAACTCACACGGCCAGAGGATGTGCCCAATCTGGGCTCTGTGCTGGCTCAAAGGGAGCCCTCAGAGTTGGGAAAGACACAGCCTCAGGCAGCTCAGTGCTGCAGCTGCCTGAGAAGGTACAGAAGTTACAGCACTCAAAAAAGGGTGTTCCAATGAGTAAGTGTAAATTCGAGCAGCACAAGGACTTTAGCAGGGTGGCAGTCAGTGTTTGTCCCCTGCCATCCCCCCAACCCAGTGTTTACATTCTCTTCAGTATTGGTGCGAGTATTTAATATTTGAGCTGAGCCTATCCTTCCCTTTCCAGAACCATGCCTCAAAAAACCAACCCAAGGGCTGTGTGTTTGTTACTAAAAAGGGGCTGAGGCAGCTGCATATTGAATGGTTTATTTTAGGTCCTTTCAGGCCTGGACAGATGACCTGGTCTCCCTGGAAAAGGGCTAGCAGACTTCCCTGCCATTTAAAAACTGCTTTTGCTTGCATGATTTTTTTTTCAAAGGAGGAATTTCTCTTCTTTAAATAGCTTTTTGCAGTGTATATAGCAGCAGTATGGTACAAAGATGAGCATTTTCTTTTCACAGTACACACAGGTTAGTATTGCCACTGAAAATATGCCTTAAACAAATGCCTTGAAAAACAGCATTTGCTCTGTATTATTGATCCACCCAGAGTGTTCATAAACCTCTGCAAATTCAATACCCAGAATTTAAATAATAAAACTGGAAAGTGTCAGGTACCATTCCAGAACTGGAATTACAGTAGATCCCACATTTTCCCCAACGCTGGTGCTTTGCCAGGCAGGTGCATGCTGTTGTATATACAGAAAAAAACCCCAGAAGCAAATACATTTTATATTAAATATACATAAATAGCAGGAGTGTGACTGGAGAGCCATGCTTGCATTAATACTGAGTCTGTGCTGCCAGAGTCCTTCACCAAACACGGGGACAGGCAAGTCCTTCTGAGCCTGTCCATCACCTGTGGCTGGGCTTGAGCAGGATCTGTCCCAAACCCAGCCCTGCTGGGGGGCAGAGGGATGGATGCACACTGGGAGCAGGGGGAGTCACAGCTTCTTCACCTTGTCTTTGTTCTTCTGGAGTTTAGTGTGTACCACCTTGAGAGTAGTGAGGAAGTTCCCGAGGAAGAGCAGCAGGAATGTGAAAGCCAACACAAAAACCTGAGAGGGGAAAGGAAGCAGCATTTATTACCTTGTAATATTGCAACATGGATTATATTCAGCATTGCTGGACTCTACCAGACATAGAACAGGCTCTGTGCCGCATTATCTTGAGATATTTAAATGGAGTTAGATGCCCAAATATCTTTCAGGATGTGGTCAAGCACCCCCTCTCCCCTGCTCTGTGCTTCCTCTGAGCAGAGCCAACACCCACCTGCCATTCTTTGCATTCCTTGTGCCTTGACAATCTGAAAAGCGTGATTGCATTATATAGCTGCCAGAACTGCAAAGGGGAAAAGAAAAAGGCAATTTAATTATGAGCAAAAAGAATGAAACCTTGGAAACATTTGCCATGGGTGCATGTGATCCAAAGCACCTTTGTGTGGTGCAGCAGCAGACACTGCACTGCAGAGTGAGGATGGGATCACCCAACTTACATGTCCAAAGAACAAGAAGGGAAGGAGAAACGTCAGCCCCCGCCACATCCAGGACTGAAATCCTTCTGGAAAAGGTTGACAGAAGAGACAAGAGTGTGAGCATGGATGAGCAGGACTGGACCTGCAGCTCTTCCTCACCCAAACCACTCCATTAGGGCTATTCCTGTCAAGTGAAAATATATACTTGAAATTGCAGTAGCTGGAGTAGGATGAAGATGGGGATGACCAAAACCTTCATCTTAGTCTCCTCAAATGCTGACAAAGATCAGATTCCTCTGCTCCTGACCCACAGGACCTGAGGAGGGGGATAAAAGCCTCACTGCTCCTTGCGCCTTGGGACACAGGCAGCTCTGCTATGGGGAGGCACACAGCCCTCTCCCTCCCTATCACTGCATCTAAAACCTCTACAAAAGCAGTGCAAAGAAAGTATAGCAGGAAACCTCACCTACTGTAAGGTCCAAGTGGTTTCTCTCCCCCAAAGCCCGGAGTCTATAGAGGCAGCCCCTTTGGTAATAATACTGTAAGAACTGAACACAGCCTGGAGAAAGAGAGAGAAAACATCACTACATTGGTTATTCAGAAGTATGGTAAGTATCAAACTACTTTAATAATGTTTAATCCAACAGCATTTAATTATTGCTTATATTTGTGGGTTGCATATTTGTACACTATCTTTGTATTCCTACAGTTTAATATTCCAGTATTTACCAAAACGTGTTTTCTTCTAAGCATGTATGACACAAAATGAATTTATCCCCTGAATTAGCAAAGTAAGATATACTCACTCTGAAATATTGAAAATGCTAAAAATTGACTGCGAAACATCTGATACATGAGTCCATCTGGCCTGGAAGCAAAACACAGGGGAGGCCTTTTAGTTTGCTAAAAGCATCCAATGCAGTGCCCTTCCCCTTCACCACCAGGCCTGATCCCATTAGCAAACAAACTAGCAGCTGGTGCCCAGCCCATTCCACCCACTGGGAGCCCAGAAAGGTGCTACAGCCACACGGGAAATGCTCTCACCGATTAGGTTTCCCCTCTCTAACATGGATGAATGCTGTCCCCTCTTCTCCATTATCACAGTTTTCTCCAGGCAGCAAAGCCATTCAGCATCATCTGCATGGAGAATCCAAGCCCTGGAGCAGGGGGTGGTTGTGCTGCTTATCCCAAGGGCAGTTCAGGATAGATGGAGGGCAAGGGACCTTCTGCCCCAGCCACTATGTCAGCCCCTTACAGACTCAGGAGCAGAAGCTTTTGTTGTTTTAAAACAATTTTTAATAATTAATCAGTTCATCCCCAAGTTGAGACACGTTGCACGGGGGCTGTACGTGGGGTGCATCGTGGGTTGTCTGACCAACACCACCACCCACTGCAAGGGGGCAGCTTGCATTTTTTGCTTTAAATTCTGTAATCAAGGCTCAATAAAGGCACCAAACATTCATTTTGTGGTGTCCCTCCTCTATAGCAAAGTGCTGCTTGTTTCCTTAGTTACAGAGACAGAAACTGGGAGACTTGCAGAGATTTTGCTATCACCAGCCCAACTACAGCCAAAGGGTTTGCGTTTCTTTCTTTCTTTTTCATTTTAAACCAGCAGTGTAAATATAAACTTGCAGCATTGTATTTATCATTGAAAACATCTGTAACATCAAACAAATATTAAGGCTGACACATGTGTCCTGTGGCCACAGCTCCGTGGTCACACTGGATTTAAATGCTCAGATGATATAAACACCATGAAATAGGCTTGAAGCACCTCGAGCAGGCAAGAGCAGACTCACCACGTTAACATCACTCCAGACAGGAACGTGGAAACGTAGTGATGAGACACCCACCAGCCTTTGATCCTGAGCAGAAGAAAACATGACAGTTAGACAAGAAACATGGATTTCAGCATTGATGTCCAGCCTCACAGACAAAAAATGATCCAGAAACTGGGAACAAAACAGATGTCCCAACTCAAGCACAAGGGATGCTGTGGCATTTCCAACCAAAAATGTGTGACCTCTAACAGAAGGCAGCACGCTTACACCCCAGACCACATCTACAACTAACCCACAGCTACCAAAAACAGCCAACATCTTGGACCAAGACCTTAGGGCCTCCTAAGAACTGCAACTTCTCTCTCTCCAAACCTCAGGTGGCCACATTTGCCTTTGGAAGTGACATGGGAGGAGGAGAGAGACAAGAGACTCTGCAGAGAAGCATCAGCATCTCAGATTTGCTGTGTTTCAGTGCCAAGCTGAATCCCTTTTTGTTGCCTGGTTTTCTTTTAAGGACATTTCATGCTTTCCATGGTTTTTGCAGGTGGCACTGTACCTTGAGCCATTGCTAATGAGAATGCTTTCCCGTATCGTCAGCGTGCAGTAATACCACACCAACAGAAAGTTAAACACTTCATCTGTCACCCTGTTAAACAGAAAAAACACAGAATAAAAAACCATCTTGTTAATTATAAACATGCATTTTAAAAATCCCTATTTTTCCTTCCTCCTCCAGGGTAAATGAAAAGCTGCCCCAGTGAGGCTATGGACACAAAGCCCCATCCTGAACATCTCTAACCCACATGCAGCCAGGCTCCAGGGCCCTTCCTCCCCCCCACCCCTTCCCATGACCCAACACTGCAGATCCTGAGCTGATAAGCAGGTATGCAGGGATGGCTTTAAGTGCTGCTCAAGGAGAGAAAACACCATGGAAGCAGCAGATGATCCAATTTAGTGAGGCCTTTCCAGGCTAATTCAATGAGGAGATTCCATGAGATCTATATAAATCCTATCAACTAGAAGAATGGAAGAGCATTATGCTCTGGGGCAAAAAAACCAAAACACCAAAACTTTATTTTGCCATTTGCAAACTCCAGAAGCCAAGGGGACTTGGGGCAGCCTCTGTACAGGGCAGCATCATTCCTGGTACAATCTTGCATGCACCCAGACACACAGAGACTGTAGCGGAAGTACTTGGCTCCAACACCTTCCTGGTTTTTAAGCAAAACTGAATAGTGGAAGCCTGTTGGTGCTCAGACACTTTATCACAACCTAGAGATAATGTTTCAAGTCTGATTATTTCACGCAAATTCTCTTCTGTTGTTTTTGCAACCCCAGAGCTGCAGCACAGTGTTGGTCTCTGCCTGGGACAACCCACAAGCAAAACCAACTGTTCATTCCCAAGGACAGCATGATGCCAGAATAACAACATCATCAATTTTTAGCATCATCAGGAAACATGATGTTGGACTTTCTCAGTTACAAAAGACTCTTTTATAAAGGAAAAACAATTAGCTAAAATACAGCTCCTGCCAGAGTTGAAGAGGTGCAGGTGTCCTGCTGCCCAATTGCTCAAAGCCTAAATAGCACCTGAGCTGTCTCACTGTCCTTAACAAGACATAAGATAATTCAAACCCAGCACAATTTTATGCAAAATACTTGATAAGAAATAAAAATGCAGCTTACCTGTAGTGGAGGAAAAACCTGCAGGCGACAGCCCCGAGTAACAAGATTATTGTCAGATAAAGTTTGAACTTCTCATACTCGTCCTTGTAGGCAAACCTGGAAGGAAACAGGTTCTGTTTATGGACACAGATATTTGATTGGAATGTGGCTTCACCTCTTCCAAACCAGATACAAATGCCAAGCCCAGAGACAGAGGTTTTGCTGAAACACTTAGAAAAGCAGTGGACAGTGGTGAAAGGCAGTGTTCTGCCTGCAGGGAGGGTCTGTCTCAGCTGCAACACAATGGCTTGTCCATCAGAGCTGGTTTCTGGGTTGGCATGAAAAGATTTTAAAAATACATGTATATCTACATCTCCATTTTCTGGAGCACCATATGCCTAGAAGTCACAGTGCCCTTTTTCATCACAAAAAAACTCCAGACACTTTTACAATTAAGGCCACAGGCTGAGCTGGGCTTAAAAGCAAGTGATGGATGGAATCAACTGGAGCTAGATAAGATGTTAGCTTATCCCCATGTCCTATTTCCAACCCTCAACATTTCACTTATCAGGTCTAAGAGAAACCCGTTCCCCTCTCGAGGCTTCAGTCCACACCCACAACTGGCCCGAGAGAAACCCAAATTCACACGTGTGGGAACACACACTCACTTTGCTTGGTTGCTCAGGAGAGTGACATTCACGTTTCCCAGCACCAGATTTAAGTACAAGCTGGAAGACAAAAGCCAAGAGCAGACCCAAGTAAGTTGTTTCATTTGAACACCACAGGATGATGCAGATCGAGGTGATGAGAAAGTGGCTCTGCCAAAGCCACGCTCGCTGGAGGTTTTTAATTAAGACAAACTGGAGGGAAAGACCACAGAAGAGGCTTTAAACACGGAAATATTGGTCAGCATTTCAAGTTATTGAAAAAGGTTATTTTCCTGGTGCCTTTTTTGCATTACAGTCTAAGGGCAATATATGTAGTGTGCATTGTCCAAACATCACAGGGAGGATTTGGAAGTAAACTTTCTGATAGAAACTTCCAAGGGGTTGCAGCATCACACAGCCCTTGGCAACCGACAGAATTCTGCCCTAGCAGCCCCGCTTGAAGAAAAGTGTAAATTTAAAGATGGTTAAAAATACCATTTTTTAAAAAGAGAAAAGTCTTCTGCTGATTCAGCCCTCAAAAAAATTAGCCCAGGAAAACATCAGTGTGGAACAGTGAACTGCACAATCCCTTGCCAGTGTGGGTTACTGTCATTTTAACAGAAAACCTGCACTGCCCACACACATTTACATCCACTCACAGCTAATGAATTCTGTGTACAACTGACATAGCAGCTCAGCAAGAGATTTATGACTAATCCAATTTTACAGGTCTTTCTTCAACATGCACCATTTCCTTTGGGAACAAAGCGCTGTGACCATTTAAAAATCCAAAATTCCTGGAGTGAGTGAGCCTCCCCAGCGGAGCACGTACCCATTCCTCTTGGGCAGGTAGGCTTCCATGTCAAAGAAGGCATTCTGCCTCTCCTTGATCTGGCTGCTGATCTCCTGAATGAGAGCAAACTCCTCAGGACTCGCTCTGGGCTTGCACCTGCAAGAACACAGAAACAAGATATTCCTGTTCATGTTTTCACCTCCTTTTCATTTGAAGGAAAATAATGTCATAAAATCCATGCTGCTAAAAAACTGGCTGTGTGAGGTGATGTGCTTTGCTCCTGTATTTCTGCAGCACCATTTGGCTTATCACGACTTTATTTTGCTGCCAGGTTTATGCTGCTGTAGGTTACTTCAACCAGCTGGTTTATAAATCAGCTTCTCTTTTCATGAGCTCAGTGACAAGATCGTGTGGGAATATTGTGCTTTTCTGAAGGAACTCCTTCCACCTTGGGAACTTTGTGCGTGGTTTCAGGCACTGCCCTTGCAGAGACTGCAGCTCGTCAGGTACGAAACATTTCAGGACGTAACAGGACACAGAGCTGATGATTTACTGACAAACTGTGGTTTTAGTAATTAACGTTAACCAGAGAGCAGTGAGCAGCAGAGCCAGCAGCCCGTGGTGTCAGAGGTGCTGTACTCTGGCCTGCACACAAGGAACTCAGCCCGTGGCTCCTGGGGATCAGCCAAGCAGCCAGAGACAGTTCCCTCCTGTAAATCCACCCAGGAGCAAGTTACACCTTCAGGTTCAAGGACTGATGTTGTTCTTCCAGTGCAGTTTATAGAGCAAAGCATTGCTCACTTGGCACAGCCAAAAGCTGCACAGTCCTGCAATGTACAGCATGCACTGCAAGGATGAAATCCACACCAGCTCCTTTAAACTTCTTTATTTACAGGACTCCATCTCTCACGCAGTTATGAACATTCTACCTGGCTACAATATAGAACAACTTTAGCACTGCAACACAGATTGTCTATTAAAAGTGCTAAAAGTCCAAGCATTTCAGCCCTTTGGGAAGGAGAAATATTCCATCCCTGCCTCCTCCACCCTCCAGGTCTCCTGTTACCGTTGCAGGCTGTGCTTCAGATCCCTCAGTGTCTTCTTCTGCCGATGTATGGAGCTGCTGCAGGCTGTCTGCAAGCTGGTGACTTCTTCCAGTTTCTGCCTGTAAACTTTGTGTGTTTCCTGCAGGAGAAGAGGAGACAGTTGGTAGGAAGAGCCCTTCTAGGTTATTAATGGCATTTGGTCCTCACCTCCGAGGGAAACAAGGAAAATCCTGTTTCTTTGGGATACAATAGGCACCCCTTTAACAAGCAAGGAGGGGGAGATACCAAACCAGTACAGATACAACAGGGCTTAAATGGCCACTGATGAAATTCCTGCAAGAGGAAAAGCATCCTCTACAGTCATCTAATTTCCTCTTTCTAATGAGCTTTCCCACTCAGGAGCTCCTCACTCCCATCCTACCCTGCAATGAAGACCCTAATCCTTGAATCCCCTAATCCTCCATTTGATTCTGATCCATGCGCATCAAATGGTGGCTACATCACAGAACAGGCACTCCAATTTCACAGCCAGATTAAATCTGGAAGAAAAAAGATGAGGACCTAACAGAGTGGGGGGGGGGGGGGGGAAGGGGAAAGACACAAAACCAGACACAGATCCACAGCTGGGGGTTTAAGCACCTCCTGGCCACCACTGCCATCCCAACCCCATGGATATTCAACCAACTTACTGCCCCATATTCCTGTTTAAAGACCTGAACTGGTGTCCCCACCTGTGGCCTCAGATGCTCCTTGGGAGGAACTGCTTTATCACAGCTCATGGGTCCCTGAAGTCCCCAGTTAGTGCCCAGCCATAACAAGCACCTGCTCACCAACTGCAAACCCATCGAGAGGAGCCTCTGCTCTCACCCCTCCCTCCACTCGGGGATACCTGGGCTCTGCTTTTCCACCCTTTGCAAGGATTTCACCCCCTTCCCCATGAGGGAGGTCTCAGGAAGGGCTCCCCAAGCACCAAGCAATGACCTCTGGGTCAATTCTAAGATCTATAAGATGGAAAACAGAGTTTGCAGAGTTAGTGCCAAGAGACAGTGTGGGTTACATGGCTGCTTCACCCACAAGCACACCAAAAACCACAGGAAATTCCCACTGTTTTTCCCAGAGCATAAACTTGGTGGTGAAACCACACAAACCAAATCTTTGCTCTCCTTGTTACGACCCACCTAGTAGCCGTTCTTTATTTACAGGAACCATCCAAAACAAGCTCCAGTATCTGATTTAAAGACCTTAATAACCAAACTAACCATGTACAGGCACTGCAGCTCTTACCGTTTCAGGATCACTTTGGTTGTGCTGAGCACACCTCTACAGCACTAACCCCTGGTCAATGACACATCGACCACCAGCAGCTGCCACCCCACCAAAAAGTGTTTCTACTTTCCTTGGGGAAACTGAGGCAAGGACAAGTCACTGACATTTGCTGTGGTTTAGGTCAGACTCAGGCTGTGTGCTCCTCGAGAACAGAGCACACAGCAAACAAGTGACAAACAAAGCCACACCAGCTGATCTCCCGCAACACCCAACTCTTGCTTCTGCTAACAAGAGTACAACCTGAACTGAGTTTTAGTTAAGAAACAAGCTACATCTAGAAATCACACTTTTTTTTTGCATGCACGGTCTGTTCAACAGCTTAAAAGAGGCTAAAACAGCCTCCAGAGTCAAAACAGCCGGTCGTACTTTAAAACCGGCTTTAAGATTTACAGCACGTGTATAGGTGCAGCACTGACGACAGGGAGGGAAGGGAAGGTTTCTGGAGGTAAAAGCATCTTGTAGAACAGCTCTTGGCCCCCACTCCGAGGCCTTTCTGTCCCTCAATGCACTTTTGCAAGATGGAAAAACAGCACTTGGACCCCTCCTATCCCACCACGGGAAATCAAACTCCGCCAGGAGATGCTGGCGGGACAGGCACTGCCTGCACTGCTCTTTGCACCACGCCATGGGTGCACAGCCACGCCGCGTCCCCTTTCTCCATCCTTGTTCCAGCAGTGGGAACCGCGGCACCACATCTCGGTGCATCCTCAGAGGGACCTGGGGCACGGTCGTGGTTCGGTCTGGGCTGTCCCATGCGCTCGCAGCACGTGCCTGGGGTAGCGGGGCGCAGGCTGTTTGTGGGTGCCGGGCAGGGATGCCCATCCTCGCACCGCCGCGCTCCGTGCGGGCACCCCGCGGCCGCAGCGAAGGCACCGAGCACGCTTGGCCGCCCCGGGCGGAGCGAGGGAGAGCCCGCCCGCACCTCCGGCTGCTCCCGCCGACCCGCCCCGGGGATGCAGCCGGCGGTGAGGACCCTCGGTCCCGCTCCTGCCGGGTCCCCTCCCAGGCTGGGCGAGCCGGGGCCGGCCCCGCGTCACGATGTGAAGCGGAGCCGGCAAGGGCAACGCGGGGCAGTGCGGGGGAATCCGCGGCCGCGCAGGCGGGGGAGGCGCCGCGATGCCGCCCAGGGCCCCGCCGGCCCCGCTCACCTGGAGCTGCTGGAACTCCTCCTCCAGCTCCCGCCACCCGCCGCGGCACCGCTCCAGCTGCTCCCGCATGGCGCGCGGCGGCGCGTGCTCCCCGGGCCGCCGCCGCGCGCCCCCGCGCCCGCGCGCGCGCCCCCGCGCCGCTGACGTCATCGCGCGCGGTCATGGGCGCGGCCCCGCGGCGGCGCGCGCCACCCGCCGCCCCGCCCCCCTCAGGGGAGGGACTCGTCAGGTGAGGGAACGCTCCGGTCTGTGCTCCCCTCGGGCCACGCGTTCCCTCAGGTCGGAGATTCCTCTCAGCTCAAGGCTCCCTTCAGCTGCGGGATCCCCTCAGGTGTGGGCTCCCCTCAAGTGAGGGTCCCTCTCAGGCCCGGGATGCCCTCCTGTGATGGTCTCCCTCAGGCCTGCGCTCTCCTCAGGCCAGGGCTCCCCTCAGATGGGGGCTCCCCTCAAGTGAGGGTCCCTCTCAGGCCCGGGATGCCCTCCTGTGATGGTCTCCCTCAGGCCTGCGCTCTCCTCAGGCCAGGGCTCCCCTCAGATGGGGGCTCCCCTCAGCTGCTGTCACGCGCCCTGCCCCGGTCACCTCCTGGAGGCCCTGCACCTCTCCTCAGCCCCCTCGTGTTGTGCCAGCACCTGAAGTGCTCCGTGGTGTGACCTGGAAGCTCCTTCCTGCCCTGTAAGGGTGGTTCATCACACATGGGGCTGAGAGTGGAGATAAAACCTCCACTGCACGGGGCCAGCCCCCTCAAAGGGACCTGGTGGCTGAATGACCACGCACCTGGGCTGAGGCAGCCCAGCCCTGCAGCTGCCTGGAGCTTGAACACAGGTCCTTAATATCAGAGAAGGTGACAAAGAGGATTCCTGATCTCTTTATTTTTACGATAATTACCCACTCAGCAGCTGGACTGGCCAGTTGTGAGCAGGGCCCAGTGTTCTCAGGCAGGGTGTGAAGAGCTGTAAATGTTGGCACCATGTCCTGTGGGTTTCTTGTGAACGGGTAGAAATAGGCAAAGAGGAAGACAAAAGGAAGGGGAAGGAAGCAATTGAAAAAAAAGGTACAAGGGGGAGGGGAGGGAAGGAGTGAAGCCGAAGTGAAGCCACAAATACAGTGCTGCCTTTTCATGAGGAGCGTATGTAGGATCCCATTTCCTTGAATTGACATAAACAACCAAAAATGTGTAGAGACGCTCCTCAGTGTTCTTGCTGTCCCTCCTCTAGGTCTATATTCACACTGTTTGCCCTTTTTGCATGTTTTTTTCCTACATTTGTGGGTGGACACCTGAAATGCAGTCAATGACCTTCTGCATTCAGTTTCCAGAGAAACCTGCTCAGAGCTTGCAGTGGTTTGGGATTTCTGCTGGTTTAAGAATCACCAACCCCAGGGATGTTGCATTGTCCCTGCTGCTTCTCCAGTGAGGCCATGATTGTCCAGAGATCAAACATATGTGTTACGGCAGGTCTTGATAATCCTGAAGTAGAATAATAAACTAATCAACATAATAGAAATGTCACAGGAATTTGTTATGTCTGTATTAAATTTTTCCTGGATTCTAGCATTTGTCCACAATCCTATGTAACAGGACTTTATGTTACAGGAGGCCTGGATTTTGGATTACAGACTTTGGAAGAAAAAGGATCCCAGATCGGAGCGTTAATTCTGTGCTGGATACGTGCCGAAACTTTCCAGTTCTCCACAAGGTTGGAATACTCTCTGCTAGCAAAGTTACTTTTCCTTCCCACATGAAAACATTCCCTCCACCTTTGCTGTTCTCTATCAGATCAGTTTATCACAGAGCCACCCCTAAGATGTTGCTGCATCTTACCCCTTGCTGTTGAGGGGAGGCTGAGGTGCTGACCCTGCAGACCTGGGAGAATCCAGAAAGTAAAAACACTTCCATATTTGTAGGATTGCCTGTGTCAGTCCTAACATTCAGGAAAAGGTATTTCTAGAAGACATCATAAATTGTCAATAACCCTTAAAAGTATTCCTTTCCCTGCTGATCTGTAAGACTCAAAAGAGCAGAAGGAAACTCTTATCAGTCATGAATATTTGCCCTGGGCTGTAATTCTGCAGGCTGAGGACATTTCATTAGGGCCGTGGTTGGTGTTTGTCATACAAAGGCAGGAAATATTGCGCATTTCCCACTCAGAGCCCTGCTTTGCCGGCCCCAGAGCTCTCCCAGAACACCAAGGAATCACCAGACATTTATCCCAAACTCTCCTACCTCTCCCCTACACCTCTTGACAGGCAACAATTCTGATGCATGTTGTGGCTGTGCATAATGTTTACCTCAAAAGATTTCTTTCAACTTTTTAACTAAGCCATGCTAATTAATATTCATCCAAGAGATCTGCATTTTCTTTCAAACAGAAACTACGGAAACATTTAATTAAGCACAAACAATGTGAGTGTAGCACTGCTGGCCTTACAGCTGGTCCTGCATTGTTTGACATTGCACCATTATGAAATACTTCAGAATTACCTGTAAACTCTCTCCACCTCCTGGGAGGCTGTAGCTGTTTGTATAATCTCAGTATTTCAATCACATCTTTGTGAATAAAACCAAAGCAAGCTGAGACAACAGTGATCCCCTCAGCCCTGGATGGGGAGCAGAGCTCTGTGCAGCTGATGTTTGGGGTTCCCACACCTCGCCTGTCTTTCACTTGTGGCAACACATGAGAAATGGTGCCTTTCCTCTGAATTTCAGTATTTTGTGATCCTTTTTCTAGGTATCTTGCAGCTTTTTAATGGCTGTTTTCTGCTGCCAGAGATCATCTAAGGCCACTGCACAGCAAATCTACAAACACGAAATCTCTGGTTTGTCTTTACCTTAATTAATCCCCAATTCACCAACCTTTCACTGCCAGAAAACATATCTAAGAAATTGAGTTAATAAATCAAGTTAAGGATCACAGCAAAATTGTGACTGTTTGTTCTCTGGGTGTTAGATTTTGTTTTCGTACACATAGTTATGTATATGTACAGGCATATGTTAGCTCCTTTCCTTCAACCTCCAGACTATTCCTGAATGCAAATTCCATTCATTCTTTCCTCTTAAGATAATTGAGGCTTTTTCCTTTGATGCTTTTCCCCTGTTCTAGAAATACAGATTCTTTCCAGCATAGCAAACGGGAAAGGACAAAATATAAATGTAGATGAGTCCCTATTCTAACATCAGGTGACAAGAAGATGTGGTAAATAAAATACTTGGCACGTGTTTCAGCTGGAGATTGATGCTGCTGATTCATCTTGTATTCATCTGGATTTATCCCTTAGTTAAGGAATAAATTAAGGACTTCAAGTGAGGCGTTAGCTCAAGTATGGCCAAATTTATCTGCTTCCAACAATATTAAGAGTCTTGCAAAGCACTCCACGGTTGCAGTAAATAATTCTCAGCTTTGGGTGACTTCAGAAATTAACTTCATAACTTTACCTTTAAACCTCTACCTTGTTGCAGGTAGTTAAGCAGAGACCATGAGCTGTAAATCTGCAGCAGCAGGAACTCATGGGGAGAGGGTATCTGGTGTCAGCTTCCAGGATTTCAGCCTTTCAGTTTGCATCACTATCTAAGTGCCTGAACATTCCAGATAACGAAGGGGTTTAGCTTTAGGTTGTTTTGATGTAAAACAAACATGGTTTTTATCTTGAGAGAGCTGCTCCCAGCAAAAAGGAGGGAAGAATTTTAAATGCTTTCCCACAAGGCTGCCTCTTAAGCCAGAGTCAACCAGGTGAAGTTTACACCTCAAACCTTTCACTTCAATCCCTCCTAAATCCTGCTGATGACAATTCTTTGGAGCAGAGTGGTGGGGAAGCTCCTTCAGCTCACTGACACAGGCTTGGTTGGAGTCCAAGACCCTCCCACCTCTTCCCTGGCTTTTCTTTTGAATATAGCAGCAATAAAACACGCGTTTGAGCATCCCACTTCCACAGTATGTTGTTGTCACACTCTTCACCTTTAAAGAATTCCAACATATGTTTCCCTAAATGCTTTTTCTCTATTTATTCTACGAACTTCCCAGAATAAATTTAATTTATTGATTCTGACAGTTTTCAGTTGGTTTGGACACTTAACATGGGTGATTCCCCAAGCTTAGTGAGAGCAAACTCAGCTTGGAGCAGCTGTCTCCTTTCAGTGAGAAAATGATTGGTTTCAGATGTAGAATACTGAGGGCCTTGGGCTATATTTAATTTTTTTAAAAAATCCTGCTCTTAAAAGTGAAAAAAATGAAAGTGCATCATATGTCACAGGACCTTGCTGCAGAAAGGTGTTTTTCTGGGCATGTTTCCACGCACAAACTCCCAGTGCTTGATTTGTTCTTCAGTGTGTCCAGCCTGGAAGTAAGTGGAGTTCAACGAACTGTGTTGGCAGAATAAGGGGCTGAGTTACAGCATAATTTACATGGACAGATTTAAAAGCTTCCTTTCAGTCTTAATAAATGTAAGGTTTAATCAACTTCCAGACAATTAAAGCAGCAACAGTACAAACAGCAGCAGAACTGAAGCCCTGTCGCTGCCTGGTGAAGGAGGCTTTGCTGTTCCTTGATATCAACGGCCAATGCCTGTCACAGTGAAACAAGAAAAAGAAACCAAACCGCCAGGAAAGGTATTTGGGGCCAAATCTTGGCTGGCAAGGCTGGAACGAGGGGAATTGTGTCAAGGAAAACCCAAATTCTCCTGCTAGCACATCATAACTTGACTTTTTGACCCTACTTTTCATAGTGGCCTCAATGTTGTGCCTGGAAACAACTGCTCTTGGGAGAGGAAGAGAGTTTGGTTAGGACATTTCAGGGTCACTTTGGGTTTATATCTCACTCTTTGACTGAATTAAATATTCTAGATATATCTGACACCCTTTGCAAAAATTATCCCCACTTCCTACTTACTAAGGGGGTTCCTTCTCTCAAAATGGAATAACATTTTCTAAGTAAAATTTCAGTTGAGTGAGTCAAAAGAACTTTTTGATTAAACTTCAAATATCACCACCTTCTCTTCAAGCTGGTATAATTTTGTCTTTTTTTGTAAGAAGAACATGCTTACATTTTCCCACTCTGTACCCTTGTAATACAAAAAGGTACAGAATGATATTGTCAAGTGACAAAATAATTAAGTATGATTCAAGTGTTTATACCTGGACTAAGAAAACTGTAGATGGGAACCACACACTGCCCCTTCCTAGATAAATGTCTCTGTGAAGCCCCCATGGAGGGGGCAGGAGGGTCTGTAAGGGTGCTGATAACCCATTCTGGGACCATGTAAGTAAAATAAAAACCACACAGAGACCAGGAGCAGAAGAATTTAAAATAAGTGACTCAGAACTGGAGGCAGCACCCTCCATCATATCCAGATACAGAGGTTTTTGCAGAGGGAGTTTTTGATCTCAATTTGTGAATTTTAATTTGTTGCTAAAATATTTTAAGTCTTTTGAAGTTTTTATTGTTTTCAAATGTATATTGATTTTCAAATATGTCTGTAACTACTGGTCAGCAGAAGCTGTGGTTAGGTATGGCGTAGTTTGGACTAACAGTTCAAAAACTTCAGGCAGCCTGTGCTCTTTAAAAATAAACAAGTGAAATGGTCTGAATTAGCTAATTATTTTAATTGCCAATCTCTCAGTTAAGTGCAGTGCAATATAGAGGCCGAAGTTAAAAAATAGTTAACACTTTTCCAGAGATGGCTATTTCTGGTTGTAATTTCAGGCTGTAGATTTTGGGCTGCAATAGGCATTTTTTCTTCTCCCTCATGGGTTTCTTTATTTCTTCCCCAAAGCTCTGTCCTCACTCCAGCCCTTACAACTGGCCATGGTAAAACACAGGAATGATTGTCTTCAGTAATTCTTAGGCTCTGCCCCAAACCAGAGCACATTAATGTGACTGACTGTGAATAAATCCTTCCTGAATATCTTCATCTCGTTTTTAATAACAGGAGACATTTTCTCTTGTATAAGTATTTCTTAACTTGGTCAGCTTCCATGGTTTTCTCTCCGGTTTTTTTTCTGCTTAAAGAAGTCTTTAAGTTCTACCTCTCCTACATCCCTGGAAATGCTTGCTAGCAGCCGCCATCTTTGTAGTTCATCTAAACTAACACAAGAAATTCCATGTGTGTATTTTCCCTTGGTACAGATTTCCCTCCACCATTTCCACACGTGTTGTCTGTGGAGCACCTCTTTCTTCCCTCCACTTCATTTTCCTTCACCGGATTTCTCAGGCAGTGGCATTGTCTCCTTTGGGTCCATGGCCCTCACACGTGTAATGGGAAATGGAATATTTGCCTTTAGTCACACTCACACTTGGAATAAATCCATTCTCTGTCCTATCTGAGCATGGACACAACACTGAAGCCACATTCAATGCCACAGATATCGAAGATGGCAAAGGAGCACCTGTCAGGGAAGACTGAGCTGTATCTCATCTTTACAGAAGCAGCTGCTTGTTTCCATCGCAAGATTTCCCACCTACCTCAGCATTTTTACCATACAGCTTGCAGAGCTGTGCACAAAAATTACGGTGAAAGGATTAGAATCAAATGCATTTGGCTCATGGGAGTCATACAAGAGCTTTGGTTTGATACTAGAAATGTGCACAGTCAATTACCCATTAGAGAAGATGATTACAGACACCCACAAGGCCAGAGTGGCAATCCCTGCTCACCACGGCTGTGGAAGAAATGTAATGGATGAGGGAATTAGTGTCAGGTTTATTCAGATTTCTCCTTTAAGATCACTGATGTGCATTTTCAGCGGCTTCCTCCTGTTTCTCCTGACATTTGCAAGGCTGATTTATTTGTTACTCATAGGTGCTGTAATCAGTGCTTTCATTTCCAGTGTTCTGCTGCTGGGTGTATGAAAAACCAACCAGAGGGGAAACACTCGTTGCTTATTAGCACTTTATATTCTGCTGGAAAATCCCGAGCTCAGGGCACGTAGCTGCACAGCGCTGTATGTCCCCAGTGGCTCCGGCTCCATCCCCCGTGCTCAGCGTGGGGACCAGAGTGTGATGCCGTGTCCCAGCACATCCCTCTCCGCCCCGGGCCGCTCCCGTGGCCCTTAGCGCTGGAGTTTGGCACGTCGCTATGGCGACCCCGCCGCCGCCGCGGGCAGCCCCCAGCCGCCACCATGGCAGGTCGGTGTCCGCGGTTTGATCCTCGGCATCAGGGGAGGCAGGAGAGCGGCGGCCACACTCCAGGGTGCTTTGCAAACCGAGCTCGTGGTCTTTCCCTGTCGGCCGCTCGCACCGCTGCCCTCCTTCCCGGCTCACGCCGGGGAGGAGCAGCAACAGGCGCCCTGAGCATTCCCCTCGCAGACAGTACCCTGGGGGCGAGGAGGGGATGGGGGTGCCTCTGCTGCGCCGGTGGATGCTGGCAAAGGGACCCCGGTGCGGAGCAGTGCCGTGGTGCTGCGTCACTGCAAGGGTTGAGCTCAGCTGGGGCACCTCGGGGCCGGGGGAGAGTCAGGCAGGGTGCACAGGGGTGTGGTGCCAGGCGCGATGCTTCCAGGGACAGTCAGCAGCCGCTTCTCTGCACCCGGGTGTGTTTCCCTCCTTGCTCTTCATTCAGTTAAGATGTAAGATGAAAAAAAGTAGCTACATTGCATTGCTCTGAAGTTCCGCAAAGAGCCAGAGGAAAAAATGGGCTTCCTGTAGGGCCGTGCAAACTAAGCATTTTACCAGAGACCTGACAAAAGTCGCAGAGCAGCGTCTGGAGGAGGACGCGGAGGTCTGTACGAGCCTCATCCCCCAGCGCCGCGGCAGAGACGCACGGGAGCTGCAGCCTCTCGCCCTCGGCACCGAGAGCTGCAGCCGGAACGACTCTGCACCGCCTGCCTCTCGCTGCCAGCCTCCCCGCGCCCTGGTAGTAGGCGGCTAAAAACATACAGGGAGGCGAATACCGACTGCGTTATCACTTACGCAAACCTGTCATCGCTGACGTAAATTTAGAAGGGAATTCAGCAAGTAAAGGCGGCTCCCGCTGGCCCGCCTTACCCCGGGTACTCTGCGCGGGTTGTGCCTCGCAGGACACGGCGAGCAGATGGGGCTGCCCCCGCAGCTGGGAATCCTCCCTGGGGTTTGTAAATCCTAAGCTTTGAGTTAAAGAAGTGGTGGGATGTGATGGTGGGAAAGCGATGCTCCCATCTGGCAGGGGTAGTGAAGAGACTTCTTGTCACAGGCATGAGCTGCTCAGAGGTCATGGCCAGTGTCAGGGTGGGTACAGGTTGCTGTAGCTCGGCTCTTCAGCTTCCCCAGCAAAGGCAGGGCAGACACAAGCCAGCAATGTGTGGCACGGTGTCCTGAAAAACCCCAGCCCTTGGCAAATATTGGCAAGGCCCCCCATTCTCCAAGAGCTGCAGCACCCAAAAGTGAGGGAGGAACTCAGCAGTTTTAGTGTATCCTGTATTTGCATTGCTGGAAAAACATCCTCTATGAGGGGCTGTGACTCCATCATACCGAGGGATGCATCCTGTCCTCGGTGTTCAAGACTCATTCTGGACACATAACTACTTTTATTTAGCAATGTTGTCCTCCCAAATAGCTGTTGAATGACCATTGCCCACAGCTGAAAATGGAGAACTGAGGATGAACCCTTAACAGTATTTTCTTAGTTAGTATTTCTAGCTTTTATTTCCTAGAAAGGACGTAAAGCACCTTTCTTTTCCCCTCTCCTCCCACGGTCCATGTTTTCTCCCCTGCCGGGCTTCCCGGCACCCGCAGCACAGCAGGAACCAGAGCTTCGCTCTGCCGAGAAGGGAAAGACGCAGCAAAATCGCTCGATACGGCTCAGTCCAGAGGATCAGGACAGAAGGGGGAGCCCAGGAGACAAAATCGGAGAGCATCCCACCCCGCCGGGCTCCAGCCGAGCTCTGGATGTTAACGGCATTCATAGAAACTTGCTTTTGTTTCTACAGCCACCTTTTGGCTTTTGTTTATGGTTTATAGGAGACCGCTCTCACCTCCGAGTCTGTGCCCAATTCCCACTGTGCTGAACAGTGGTTCCATTGGCAGTGCTCAGAAATCACCTCCATGCTGCACTCCGCCATTGTTCTCTGTATTTATGAGGCAAAACATCTCCTTTTCCCTCCTCTTCCCCCGCACTGACCCTTTCCCTCCAGGCCTCCAACACCTGAAACACCCCCACTGTGCCTGTCATCCCCTGCCTGCTGTTCCTGCTTTAAACCCACGTCACCTCAGAAGTCACTCCTTGGCAGCTTGATGGGCTGGTGAGCACTTGGCCTGCCGTGGGCTAGTCCACAGCTTCCTGGGAGATGGAAACATTGTGGTTTCAACCCCTTTTAATAAGGCACCTGGAGGACTGATATTTTTAGCAGTAAAGGAGCCTGAGCTGCATTACTGCTGAGGGTATGAAGTGTCCCAGCTCTGGGTGGGCCTCAGGGACACTGGACAACTCCCTGACCCGTTCCATCAGTTGTATGGAATAGATGCCTTTCCCTGCACTCCCCAAGATCTCGAGCAGGTGCAGAGATCAACGCCCACCACAAACCTGACCTGCTGAGATTTATTTAACATTTCCTAACAGGCCAGGCTATGCTATGAGCCCATTTTCACATAGTGCTGGTTTGTACTTCAGTATCTTTAGTTGCCTCCTGTTTGTTGTATCTCTTGTTTCACCCCTCCAAAGCCAGGCATCAGTTACTGACTCGGGTGCATCTTAAAGCATGGCTCACAAATACTGTTCTGCCTGTACCTGCCTGAGTAATTTCTAATTTATTGCTGATAATAATTTGTTTTCTTCTCCAGATACCAACAATATGCCCGTTATAAAGTACCCCAGGATTAGAGACCCTCTCTTTTATGAATGGGACAGGAAAGCCCAGAAATGTGGATTAAGACACACAATCTATGCTGTAAATGGGGATCAGTATACTGGAGAATGGTTGGACAACTTGAAACATGGTAAGATAATTTTGAGAAAAAGTAGCACCTTAGATGTCCTTACAAAGGTTCCTAGGGGCAGGGAGCAGTCAGTGGTTCTATGCTCCTGGAAGAGCATTCATTCATGTATGACTATATTACACACACACACATTTATATATATTTGATAAATGTAATGGAAAAACGCAGAAACATTTCTAATATGTAACTTGAAGAGCTTTTGCATGCACTCAGGGGCAATTACCCAAAATATCTCTATTACAGATGTTTCAAAATCCTTTCCAAATACAGCAAGCTGCAGTCAGCTCCATGCACTGGGATGTGCCCTGGCTGCACAGTCCCTGGAGCTCTCTCAGCTCCTGACTTGGCTCCAGGAATCTTAATTTATTCTCAAGATGTGGCAGGGGCTGCAGGAGACAGAGCAGGGGAAGGAGACCCTGTCCAAGCCTGGAGCAGCCGGAGCAGGACAGGCTTGTTTACAAGCAGTAAACTGAGGTTTGGAAAGATTTCAGTGCATTCAGCAGAGGCCACACAGGAAGCCCCTGATCAAGATTAACAATAGTTCCAACTTGGGAAGCTAAACTGAATCCCAGACATAAGCCTGTCTTGGTGCAGGGAGTGCTACCCTGCCTGCGATGGAGCAGGAAGGGCAGCCCTGTACACCCTTCTCCTAACCATGATGGTCTCCCTGTCACTCCTCTCGTTTGTTAACCAGGTAAAGGCACCCAGCTATGGAAAAACACAGGAGCTATTTACAGCGGTGACTGGAAGTTTGGGAAGCGGGATGGTTATGGCTCATACAGCATTCCTGACCCAGTAACCAAGGAATACAAGAGGGTGTACACAGGCTGGTGGGAAAATGACCGAAGAGGTGTAAGTGAGATTTTCTGCATGTGCCAACAGTGAGGCAGCGGGACCCAAAACACAGGAAAGAGCTGGGTGCACATGTGCAAAAAGATTACTTAAAATACTATTTTTCCCAATACTGAGGCTGAATTGAATGGTCAAGACTAAAAATCCAAGATTTTTATGGGAGTGCCATCTCCTTCCTGGAGAGGGAGTCATCCCCACCCATCTGCTGGTTACCAGGCTATAGCCCCAAGTTCACCACCAGCTGCTGCAGAGCAGTGGTTACTGCTCAGACTCACTTGCAGCTTGGCTAGGCAGGATGGGAGGTTTCCCATCCCATCTCTTAATCCTCCTCACCCATCCCCTTCATTCCTCTTATCCTTGAACAAGTCAGAGGAACCTGTATTATAGGCACTGCCAGAAAATGTACTTTCTTCTGGGAGTTTTACAGCATAATAGGCAACTAACTTGAGTTATTTTGGAAATTAAGCCTGTCACATAAATCACTGGTTTTTTTCTAAAAGGAACATAATGAGAAAGTAATCTGGTAGAAGTGACTGCAATGTAATGTGCAAAATCCCTGTAGGAACGTTTTTGGATCTGCCAGTGGAAACCTTGTGTTTGTCTTCGTGTCTGCTTTTAAATTAAACTCATCTCCACCAACGCTTCTAATGGGCGTGTGGCTCCATGGCTCCTGTCTCTTGGAGGGAGCTTCCCTTCCTGTTCTTTAAGGTCATATTTTGGATAATTGAGCTTTGGTGAAAGATGTATAATGACATCCAAATATCACTATGGTTAGGTTTTCTTCTAAAAAAGTTTCTCCCTTACATCCATGCAGTTTAATAAAATCAACACTCAGAAAAATCAGTTGTTTCCAGAACTGGTTTTATTATTTGTTCAGAGAAAAAAGAACACTTTATTCCAATGGGAAAATGTGTTAGTAATATGGAAATATTTCTTATTGGTATCACTCTCTGGCATAGGGGGTACTTCTGGACTTCACTTGATGGCAAACATACACCTAAGACAAACAAGGGCTGGAGTTGCCCAGCCTGGGACACACTGAGCTGGAAATGTCATCAGGGTTGAAAGACATGAAATCCCCATGTTGAGAGATACATCCTTTAATGCTGCCTATCCCCAGGCAGGTTTATATACTTCTAAAACCCGCTTTTAGCTAAATATTAGCAGCAATCATGCCAATAATAACACACTGAGATATAAACCCAGGGTTTTGTCAAGGGAATAAAACTGTTTGCCAAAAAAAAAATCCTATACTACCACATCTCATTTCCTTCAGCACGAGAACAGCCACAGAGCTGGGCTGCCAGCAGCCATGTGTAAGAGTAATAAACAAAGGAGTCTTCTATCAAAGTGATGTCCCAAAGTAGAACACTGACCCCTTTCAATAGAGCAGCTCCTAACCAGCCATCTCTGTGCTGCTGCCCAGGGCCGGGGGGTGTTCTTTTACCCCAACGGGGAGTGCTACGAGGGCGAGTGGAGCAACGGTTTGCGGAGTGGCTGGGGAAAGATGCAGTACAAGGACGGTTCCGTCTACGAGGGACAGTGGCTGGTGGATCAGCCCAATGGGCAGGGCGTGCTGCGGCTCCGTAAGTACTGACCATCCTCACCCTGCCCCTTCCAAGCTGCCCTCCGGGTGTCTCTGCCATCCAGATTTCTGAGTGCTACACTGCAGCCTTGCAGCAGGGCTGCAGCCGGTCCGTGTCATCCCTCCCCTCCTGGTCTGGAGCTGGGGGCAGCACAGGCTGAGCAAGGGCCCATAAGCCCACACGCACGAAAGCCTACTTTTGCTGTGATTTACATTTAAATGACTGGGATGGTTCGGGTTAGAGATAATATACTGTTGGGTCAGAGAAGAGCAAATCTCTCTTTTCAAGCCAGGCACTTTGCCAGACAGGCTTTCTAGCTCTGCATACCAAAGAAGAGTCCAGTTTCCAGCACAGGAAAAAAAAAAAACAACAACAGTTTTCTTTTTGTGTTCACTCCATCCCCTCTGTCTGCTTCCGACAGTGGCTCATGTTGAGTGAACACAGGGGTTTCATTAGTACACAATCCTTTTCCATAAATAACACCAAGCACATCATGGATTGGAAATGTTAGGGCCAATCTCAGCATAAATACAGAAATTTAAATTTTTTCCCCTTGGACTTTAACACATTTTTTCCCAAAGCCAAGAATCCCAAAAATCTCTGTAATACCAGGCACGGCATTCCAAGAACATCTGAAGAAATATTATCTCCATATTATTATTCATCTATTCTATTTTTTTGCTTGGAAGTGATCTCAAGGCGAGTAATTAGCTAAGCAAAGCAGCTGGGAGGAATGAGCATGACCTTCACTGCACAGCACATGCATGACTGTGCTCTCTCGCTTTGGACCAATGGCTCATCCAGATGAAATCAGCACCCGCTTCCAGAGGGAATCTTCCACTGATCTGCTGTGCTCCCATCAAAGGCCCTGTTAGTTATAAACTAACAGCCCCTGCAGGCTGAGCTGTGGCTGATGAACCATTTCAGAGCCCAGTTGCCTCCAGCGTAGCCTCTGACTGATTGTTAGCTGGATTCCTTTTGGTTAAAATTAGCCGGAGCAATTATTTCATACCCACGAGCTTAATGCATTCAGCTCAGCTGCTGGAAGTGCGCCCACGTGCCAGCAGCTTTGCCATGTGAAAGAAAAGGAGTTCTTCAGTGGAGGTCACGATGAGCTGCAGCTCAAGATTAAATTGCTTGTAGTGGCAGCGTGCCCGGTGAGGGTGAGATTGGCTGAGAGCACCGTGCTGATCTGCCGCCTCTGCTACATCCATTCCCCAACAGCTTTGTACCAGAGCACTTTGCATCCACAGGGATCATGGTTGTGAGCAACACAGCCTCGGGTGCTCTGGGAGGAGAGCAGATGGGAGCAGCTGGGCACCACAGTGCAGTCAGGGCGTTCGCTGCCCCCTCCTTTCAGCCAGGGCTGTGATTTTGGTGGTTTCTCACTTGTTGGTGGCTGGAGTGCAAAAGCCAAGCTGCTCCCACCCCTGTGGGCAGGGCACGTTGGTGCTGCAGATAAGCACAAAACCAAATCAAGGTTGCAGATAACCATCACCATAGCTCCAGCCTGTAAACCAGACCCTGCCTGAGCAGCCCAGCAGCTACATTCTCCAGAAGCATTTTTGGTTTTTCCCTCTTCCCTTACAGCATCCTGGCTATCTCTGCAGCACCATGTGGTGTGCCCTGATATTTCAGCCACTTCTTGTGATGAAGAATGGCAGAGTTCAGCTGAGACTCAAAGGTATTTCCACTAACATGGTCAGAAATCCCCATGGGTTTGGGCTTAGAAACACTGTATGTAGGAAAAGGGGTGAGCAGAGGACTCTCTTAGTGACAGCAGGGTGGTCTGGATGTATCCCAGCTCCAGCGTCACCACGGGTATGATGCCCCTTCTCAACCAGCATCCATGGATGAGGCTGCTCTCTTCCCCTTGCAGCTCTACTTTCCCTGTTAGTGATGGATGGGTGGATTCCTGGAGAGCAGCACAGAGCCCAAAAAAAGCCTCTCTCAACTTGCAGAAAAATGCCAAGACAAGCAGTACAGCTGGAAAAACAGTCTGTAACTGACTGCCTGAACCGTTCAGACTCTCACAGCAATTCTCACCCCGTAATTCATTGAGGAAAAACTTAACTAAAAGTATTCTTTGAAATCAAGATTATTTTGACTGGACAGCAATCAGTGCTCTGTTCCTTGCCCAGACAAGCAAATCTCTTCAAGCCAGAGATCCTGTGTGATTTGTTGCAGTAACAAATCTGAAACTCGTGTCCTGTAATTTTTCTTGTTGTGAAGAGTGACTCAGGGACCAGTCCCTTACCCTGAGCACACTTGCTCCTTGTGTCAGCAAAGAATGAGTATCACTGTGAGAAGAACAAAGCAGGTGAGCACTGTCCTGGTTCCAAGTGGGCAAGTGTGGGCTCCTTCTACAGCATTTTCTCCCTCTGTGGCACAGCAAATGGAGCACTGCAAAATCAAAATGACACACAGTGCCACAGCCACCTTGAAATTACTAAGAGGAGCCAAACACATGATCTCTGCTGGTTTGCTCTGTTGATTGATTTCATTTGTAACCCCTTAACCAAATGGTGCAAATTTCAAGGTCTGTTCATGTATTTAATTGCAGCAAATGGAAATCGGTACGAAGGAGGTTGGAAAGATGGCAAGAAGCATGGCCCAGGGAAATACTTCTACCTCGATAAGGGACAGCAGTTAGAAGGCATCTGGGTAGCAGATATACCGAAGTGTGGAGTTCTGGTTGACTTTGGCAGAGACAACGCTCCAGCCCCTACTCAGTATCCACTCCCAGAGGTAATTGCTTGGAAATTTTGGTGTTTGCATTCATCAGTGCTCGGGTCAGCTCTCCAGGTAGCATTTCACTCCCCAAGAGATTTCCCCCACGGGGTGTGTGCTCAGTCTTTTGGCCAGCAGTGTCCTAAATGGCCCCTAGGGACTAACAGCTCATGCAGCCTCTGCTGGAGCCTCCCAATTGCCTACATCTGAAAAAATGCAGTTCTCATGCACCAGAACCGCTCAGAGACCTGATGCAGCACAAAGGAAACGGGGACAATACAGGCAGAGACAATAGTGGGATTTGCGTCAAGACCAAATGATTTCACCAAGCCCAGGTGCTGAGGCTGAGCAGACCCTGCAGCAACCCGAGCAGCTGCAGGGTGAACAGCAGCTCTTTCCTCCCTGTCAGGGCTCACCGTGTCCAGCAGCCCCAAGGGCAGAGGGGCATGTGCAGCTTCCCACCTGGGCCCAAGGTGGGTAGATGGTGTCCTAGAGCTCACATCCCCTGCTCCTCTTTTCCCTTGACTGACACACACTGCAGAGGAAGAGCCAGGCCCTATCCCCATCCCACAGACTTGGTGAGACAAAGACACACTGGGCCACCAGCCTGGCAGCCACGGGGTCCTTGCGTGTCACTTTGGTGCACGACCTGGAGGACAGGAGAGCCTGTCCCCAACTCCATGCCCTTGGACGAAGACAGGAAATGGGAATCAGCAGTGAACAGTTGTGGCTCCAAGTGACAGCTGTCCGTAAGAGTCTCAGCTTGAACCTCCGTGGTCTGCAAACTGCAGATGTGAAACACAAAGGCATCAGTTTCCAAGGGATGGTCAGTGCACGATGGGGTGGGGAAGCTCCCCTTCACTTAGAGCCAAGCAGAGCCACCCTGGATAACCACAGCACACTACTCTGCTCCAGTAACACAGGGAATAGCACGGCCCCTGGGCAGGTAAAGCCACCCACCTTCCTCTGGCCCAGGGCCAGGGCTGTTCCAAATGACACCACGCACCACTTCCGAAGCTCACAGCTGTTATATCTTTGTTGCCCCTGTTTTTACAAATCCGGTTTCAATAACCAAGGGCCCTTTGAGCACAGTTTTGACAAGCCAGTTAATCCTGTAAGAACCAGGCACACCCACAGCAGTGCAGAATAATAAATCCCAAATACCCACCAGGGAAAAACAATCTCTGTTTTGCAAAAAGAGTGAAAGGAGCAGCACTTCTGTACCTAAAAATATTTACTTTATGTGGTTTGTCAAAGGTCACTGAGAAGAGCCTCAACAACCCAACAGCCTGGGATGAACTGCTGGTACATTAAGGCAGGATGTGCAAGTCTGGCTGTTTATTTAACTCCCCAAAGACCAAGTGATGATCCAATTCTCTTCGGCTCTATAAGCAAAAACAAAGCACCAACTTTCACTGCTGTTACAGTGCTTTCAAAGGGTAGAGATGTGTTGATCTCAGAATATGAAGTAATAGATAAAAGGAGAAAAATTGAATTGAGGTTTTCATAAGCCTTTTGTCACCAGCACCCCCTTTACTAAAACTAGAGGTGAGGCCCAAGAGGCTACAAATCAAAGCCACTTTTGTCCAAGAGTGTGTTTTGTTAAAGTCACTCACACAGAGCTATTTCAAGGAGATGAAGTGATGTACAACACACTAATAAAATAAAGCGAGTATAGTTGTTTCTAAAACAATAATTGAAAGGCTGCAATATGAGCTGAAGTCCTGATATGTGGGAGACTCTCCAATAATGCTCAAGTAATCAAGATCTATAAAACCTTAAGCTTCTTCAATTACACTGCATAACTGATTTGTATTCTTTTTATTTAGATTGAACTACATGATCCAGCTGGTGTTTTAGCAGAGGCCCGGGCAATGTTTGATGACAGCCATAATTAATAACCAGATGCTGAAGAAAAAAAAAAAAAATTAAGAACACGATCCTTGGTTGTTTATTCCTCCGAGTCTCAAATCCACACCGTGGTTATCGTGTCGTGGTCTGCCTCACCCTTCCCTCAAGGCTGCTCAGGTACACTTCATTCTGCTCAGTAGCCTCTTCCCACCCCCATTATTTTGGAAAAGAAAAAAATTAAGTGGAAAAAACCCCAAAAGACAAGCACCAAAACGCTGCAAGAAAGGCAGAGCGACTCTTCGCGCAGCTCCTCTGACTTATTCCTCCTGCAAAGAAATCACCCTCCTGTTGGTTTCGAGGTCTTTGCTTTGGAGAAGGAGGGTTTCTAGTATGTGTTCTAAAAGCACACAGAAAAATACAATCAAGTATTTGTGTCCTCCACTGCCCCCAAACATAGCCCAATACATACCTGTGACCCAAGATGTCTTTTGAAGTTACAACAGCTCATGTTTCAGTTAACAAGTATATTTTAGGCCTCTAGATACCAAATAATCCGCAACAATTGAGTATATTTTATTTCACGAAAGTATTTTATACCCAAATAAGTGATATACAATAACCAATGTTTAAAATGATTGAGGTAAATGCCTAACACCGTTAGTATAAATAAGGGATAAAAAAATTTTAAGTGCACTCAATGTTTAGATCCACGTGTTTGTGTCTGGTTACTGCCTGGGTACACAGTCATGAAGGTACCCAAGGTGTAACTTTCATGACCATTTCCACAGGTGGAAAATGAGAAAAAACATACTTGATATCGTGGCTTAAAGTGCAGAAAATAGTCAGAAAATTAGCTGTAATAACAGCGCCATTAGCTCAGAGCCTACCAGCTTGAGAAAACGAAAAATAACCTTGTCCCACTAGTTTCTAATTCTGTATCTTTTAAACAACAAGAAAACCCCACACTTCTCAGTCCTGTTGTAAAAGATCCACAAATCAAAGAGAAATTCAGTTACTTATCCAGGACAGCAAGGAATTTTACAAAATAAACTTTGAAAACTGATTTTCTGGACATCCATTCAGAACCATGTAACTTCTAAATACAAAATTTACAGACAAGTAAAATTTTTACACCTGACCACACCCTTTCAATCAGTTACTCTAGTGTGAATACCAAGTCAGGTTTTCTTCCTTTAGTGGGGGCATTTAGGGGCCTGTTTCCCCAAGACAGAACTAGTATTCCAGTAAAGGATGGGAAAATACATTTTGTGCCTACTACCAAGATTTTGTGGTTTGGAATGCTGCTTCCTTATTGCCTTTACTAAAGCGATGCCTCCAGGGCTCCATGAACGAGCACCTGTGAGCCTGTAGTTACAATCCTCATCATCAGATTTACTTTAGGAATAGAATATATTTGAAGCATGTAATGGCAGAGCTGAGAAAATCCAGTTTAGCCTCTGTATGACAGGACCTGTGAAAACACCAAGTGGAAAGCTGTTTGCTGCTTGTGAACCATGACTGCTGCTGAAAAACCAAACAACCCAGTAGGTTTTTGTTGTGTTTTTTTTTTATAGTTATGTTTTTAGAATACAAAGGCACCACAGGTGACCTTGTCAGCACTTTGCACTGCAGTGCTGCTGACAGGTGAGATCAGTCCCCATCTGCTCCAGTAGTAACCACACTCTGCACCTGAACTCCATAGGCACTTCCCACAGTTTGCAAGTACGTTGGGATAACCTGAGATGGAGGTTGGTGTGAGAGACCACGTTCAGCCCAGGCTGTTAGGCACAGCTCACTGTACTATCACAGTCCCTCCTGACTCACAGCAAAATCCCAGGTTTCTATTCCACAGTGATAGCTACGACAGGGATGTCAAGTTTTCTTCCCTTTGGCTTGAAACTTGTCTCAAGTTTGTGTTCAAAAAACAGCTTTTACCCATTAAAGCCCAAAGCTACTCCATAGAAGAACTGTGTTCCCAAAAATTCAACTCCTAGACATAGCCAGAATTACTGAAGCAGCCCAGGACAACTGCTGGAATCTTTCTTGGACAAGCCTCTTACCTAGGAGACCAAATGGAAGTTTTTGCCTAGAGAGGAAATGAACAACACAGTAGCCTTGGTGTCACAGAGGTGTCTGAAAGAAAGCAGCAATATTAATCACAAATAACCTACTTCCATAAATAAATATACATCAAGAAAAGTTGTCTTCCAGATCCTTTGGAAGCAAAAAATGTATAATGAGTTATTAAATACTTCAGCAAGGAGAACACTTTTCTAAACAGGGAAGACCAAGGCATAGCTAATTACTTGGGAATCCAACACAGAGAAAGCACCTTTTGCTGCTTGTTTCTGAGGGTTTATTAAAAATATATTTTCAATATAAAAGTATAAAATAATTACTACTTTGGCTTGGAAAAAAAACAGCAGTGGTTCTGATTTTCAAGCAAAAAAAAATTATCCAGTGATAATTTCCATCTAGTTCCATCTTTTTTAAAAAAGATTCTTAAATGAGAAACAGGCAAATCTATCTCTCCAGATAGTATGTGCCAGCTCATGAGAACTTTAAAACAGTTATTGCTTTTATTTTCTTCCACGGAAGAGTTGAGTCTCATTCCTACTCATGTGGCCACACCACATTGCAGTAAGTCTAGTCCTGGGTGTTTAGCAAGTTACAAAATGTGTAAGTGCCACGGGAAAAAGGCACTGGAGAAATCAGCAAAGTAATAATTACTTGGCAGCAAAACATACTGGGGAAAGTGGTGGGAAAGCTTTCACTCCTACCATCTGTCAAGCTTTCCAGGGAGAGCAGCGCTAGCGCTGAAACCAAGCGCTAATTGCTGCATGTCCCAAGTAATTTGTATCATGCCATGCAATATGGGTAGGACAAGCAGTATCTTCTACTAAATGCCAACATCAGATAAACAGAGAAAAAAACCCCACAACTTCTCTATCCATGCCTAACAAATACCCAAATGTACAATGTTATTTTCCATGTATTTATACAGCCACCATTCAGCATTAACGAGAAAGATGCGAGACAGTGATCACAGGAGGAGGGCTGCACACACAGTGCAATCACACCCCAACTTCCGTTCCTTCAGATAGCAAAACTTGTATGAAAGGAACATTTTTTCCTTCTCTAAAGGGTTAGAACAATATTTATAATTATTCTTTAAATGGTAATCAGCAGTTTGACCAGTTCATCCACAGGGAGTCACCATAAGGCAGAAGCAGGATAGCGGGTTTATCTTCTTAAGCGCAGGTTTATGCAAAATTGGTGACGGCTGAGGTGACAGTATCACCTCTGTGATCCAGCTGATCCTGGAGCCGTGCAAATTCAGCAAGTTCATTGAGTTCCTGAAACTGCCTGTCTGTTTTATGGCTCACCAGTGACCGGTAGAAGTGGACTGCAAACACAATGAAAATCAATCCAAAGGGCACCATAATGGACGTCGATGCAATGGCTGCTGCCTGTCCTGATGTGATGGTAGAACTGTTGCTCTGTGGGGTGCTGTCAGTTTTCTTCTTTAAAGGAAGGAACTTCACCCAGCACAGTAACACCACCTCTGCAAGAAAGAGCAAAGTCCCAATGACAGTGGAAAATGCCCATGCGAGCTCAATGTGCCGGTGCATACGCTCGTGAGGAGATTCCTTGACAGAGTTGAGGTTATGCACATTGCTAACAGCCTCTATGTTTGGAAGAATGCAGGTACTTATCATGAGCGCAAAAAGGTGAACTGCAACAAGCACAGTCGTGCAGGCACTGAAGGCTATCAAGAGCCCCTGAGGGTAGTCGTGTTCTGCATCGAGCTGAACTTCCACCATAGCCACCTGAAAAGGAAGGGAGACAGATGCAGTTACCTACATCATATATTATTTGACTATAGGTCATTCAAAGTTTACACTATGTTTCTGGAAGATCATCTGATCCAAACAGAGTAATTTACATTCCTCTTCATGTCAATCTGCACCCTTTTCATGAGGTCCACGTTTACATCTGAGCTATCAAGCAAAGGCCACTGTTTTCACACTTACTGTTCTGTTGTAGAGCAAACCCACAACCACCTTGCCACCTCCAGCTCATGCCAGCAAAACAGCTGACCCTTATGAGCAGCATACTTGCACTCAAGTGAAATATTTCTTCTTTTATGTTAAATTGAAGACGCAGCTTTTGATCTTTCACTTACAAAGTCTTTTGAAGTGTAATACAAAAGGCTGCAAAGGCAGGGAACTGCTGAAACAGCCTCAGTGGTCCTTTCTCCTTGGATATTTGGGTTTAAGTTCTAAAGTGCAGAAACCTTTCATGAGAAAGATCACCTTTCCATGGAGTTCTCAGCTAGATTCTTTCATTGAAGTATTTAAGCAGACTCTGGAACACAGATTCACAACATGAAAGTCTCCAAAATGCCCATGGCAGCCAAGCAAGCCTGTTAAGAAGCTGGAGGAAAGACAATGTCTCCAGAAAAGATAACACAGTGCTCCCAGGCATCATTGCTCCCCCAAAGATGAGGCTACTCATGAAGATGCTCCAGCCTTCCACTACCATATGCGGCCATGCCCTTTTATAATCTTAGATCTCCAAGCATGTTTTTGCCTAAGGAGTAAAAAAATCAGCATTCAATAACAGCACTAGGAAACTCATAAAACCAGCTGGGATATTTCTGATAAAGCAAATGAACTAGAATGCCTTTTAACTGGTTTAAAAACTGCCAGGTGGTTTTATGCATATGTGCAATTGATGAGTGACATCAATCCCAACAGCTCTCCTGAAATGATCTTTCCTGGTAAATTTGCCTTTCAGACAAAGGACAGTTCCAAAGAGGAAATGATGCACCACGGTCTCCACATTTAGTGCTCTTTCTCAAAGGAACTCATTAAACAGACAAAATACAGGTAAAATGCAGAGGAAAAAACCTGACACCAATCTGAAATATAAGCACATCAAGCTGATAGGAAGAAAAATTCATGAGTGATATGGATGCAGGGAGGCATGGAAACTAGGGCCCAAAGACAGCTGCAAAAGCAGCAGGAACATTCAAACCTCACTATTTTGCAAGAGCTGAGCCAGGCTAACCTAGTCCTGGATCCCATCTTCTTATGTATGTTCCAGGACACCAGAACTCTGAATCACTAATGCACCCAATATATTAAGGCAACCCAGGGTTTTGCTCAGACATGTTTCAACAGGCATTTGAGGCCATTTGCCAATTTTTTAATTCCTTTATTGAAAGCTTTTATTGTCATAAGCCTAACCACCCAGCCAACTAGTAAGCAGTTTCCACGTGTTACAAGAAACTCAACAAGAAGTTATATTAATGCACATACAGTCCTTGCTCAAGGATTTAAAAATACCATTTTTCAGCTGTGGGAAACTTCACATTTGAGAGGATAAGCATTTGCTTGTCAGGTCTCTCTTCTGCAAGATTGCTTGTTAAGTCCCAACATACTCGTGGGATGTTGGGCTTCCTGTGTTTTTCACAGAACAATTGCAATCCTTCACCACTGAGGATTCATTTTCGTACGTAAAGATTTTTCTTGTAAGTCTTCTGCTGTTCCTAGATTCAAAGCATGGCAAGACACTTTAATCCTTTATCCTAGTACTTAGTATGATAACATAAACATGGCACTAAAGAGCTTCATGAGAGGAAGACTTTATTTTCTTTTAAGAACTGATGTATTTAGTTTACCAAATATTGAAGACATTTTGTATTTCCATTAATCAATGCCTCCATAGTAATGATATCAAGCATCTGATTTTGAACACCTTGTGTTCATGTCTGGCAGACAGCCTGACCCATAAGTGAAAAATCAGTTCATGTTTTCTGTCTCCTCAAACTCTCAGTGAAGCTAATTTGGGAACTCTTTCAGTGTAAACTAGCAGAAAAGCTGCCAACTCTTTTCAACTCTGAGTTTACTTCCTGGGCCAAGCTTGAGCCAGGCACCTAAAACAAAAAGCTTCATTTTTCACCATGAGGGCCTGTGCCTGTTTTCTAACAATGATGCAGTGTCAGAAGTTCTTCCCTCCTTTGCTCATGCTGCAATTTCAAAATAAACAGATCACAACTGCTCTTGTAAAGTAATACCTGCAAGAACAGGGCCCTGGTGAGGTCATCTGATATGATCCAAATTTATATAAAGCCTGAACTCACAGGTACACGCTGATGTTCTAGGCAGGATATGTTCCTGCTCTACTTGTTCAGAAGAGCTGCTCAGGGCAGGAACTGTCGTCAATGGCTGCACACTTTCCAATACAACACTTTTAGCACCTTCTCCTTCACCACTTTCAAAGCTTCTCTGAGCATTTGCTGCATGATTTGACTGTGCAGCTGCCATGCTGCAAGTGCCCGGCCTTGCTGCGTAGTCACAGTGTAACACGGGCTGGAAGACACCTCAGGAGGTCATCTGGGCTAATCCCTGGTTCAAAGAAGAGCTAACTTTAACTTCAGATCATCCTACAGATATGACTGACAGATTTACTATGGCTCTTGCCAAAGCTGTACATCTGAAGTACAGCTTCTTGACAAAACTAAAGGACTCATGGCACCAAGACACAAGACTGAAGCTCTCATAAGCCTAAAAACAGTGGGTATTCAGATGTTTTCAGAAGATAACTGAATTCTGGCACATAACCTTGTTAAGCCTTCAACAGTCCTGGATTTCAGTCACAGCAGCCTCATTAGTACCACAGTGCAAAAAATTTAACAACTTGCCCTCTAGAAGAATCTGCACTTCTTTTAAAGTATAATACCTTGACCAAGTTCATTTCACTTACTTATTCATAATGCTCTCATGTCTTATTCGACCAGAGGGGCTTAAATAAAGCCCCTGCTTTTAAATTAAAATCACAGGCTTACAGCTTTTTCAGAATCAGTAGACAGTGCTGTAGAGAAAAGGAAATAAAAAGCTTTATCTCAAGTAAATCTGTATTATCTATGAGCTATAATTTATAGATGACTTCCTTTCTTCCCCTTCCCCACAAAGATGCCTCTGAGCTCAGGTTGGTGGGAACATAACCCTGAACTGGGACTGCATTTTATACAGTCTAGCACTGGAATGGCTGAAAAGAAAGCTGTGTTGATCAAATATCACAACTGCATTTTTGAGGGTCCATCCATCATTGCTTGTCTATGGGTGGGACCACAGAGGAAACTCAATAAGGAGCCGAGTGTCACAGCATCACTGGGAATCAGCTCCTCTGGCTGGCTCCCTGTTTTCCTGACTACTATTCACTCCAGAGGCAGAGGCGCAGAGCCAGGCTCTCACAGACTGTCTGCACCATTCATAAAGAGTTATAAACAACTCATACAGAGACTCTGTATGAGCCAGAATAACTTACAGGAAATTAAAAACAGATAAGTCAAAATAATGATCTTATTTACTGGTTTCATACAGAAGGGAAACTAAGCATCATTTATTAGTCCAGGATCTTGACTGCAGATTACTGTATGCTGCAGAATGGCAAAACACATTAATATTTGCTGATGCTGACACTGGAATACAAATATAGGATTTCATTTTATTTTGCTAGCAAACAAGAAAAGGCAATACCCGTGTGATTGGAGCAAATGCATCTTGAGGAGGTAGCACCCCTCCACGCAGTGTAACTTACACCAAATCTATTCAGTAAGTACAAGTTCAGGTTATCCAGAGGCTCAGTATCCCCTTTACATCCTCCAAACTACAGCAGCCACTTACAGCTGCTCCAAGACAGAACAGCAAGAGCCCCAAATACTCCACACTGCCTACTTTGCTTGTCTATAACCTTGAGACAGGGATGTTCAAAGGAGGCACAAAACTTCCCTTTCGTGACTGGAATAAAAGAAACTTCTTGTGTGGGGGAAGATTCTCCAGCACAGCTCTAACCTGTAAGTGCAGTAGCATTACAGAAGGCTACATGGAAGCAGAAACCACAAAACTGGGCCTCTTTCCTGCAGGTTACAAAATGCCATTGTTTCATGTTATTCTACCAGCAACCCAGCTACATGCCGCTAAAAAACTTCTATAGACACTGTTTCAGTATTTAGAAAAGCAAAGTGACCTTTACTGGACAAGGACAATGCTGTGTTGAGCACCTGTACAGCTCTGACACCAGCGGCCCCAGGTCCCACCTAACCTTACCTCAGCATCAACTGTTATGGAAATCAGTTTCAGAAATATTTATCACCACAGTCAGTCTTCTGCAGAACACGACTGAAGCTGTCTTCAGGAGACCGTACGGGCCATATTTCAAAGGCAAGAGTTGACAATTCTTTGATGATATTCAACATCTGAAGCATATATATCCCCATCTAGTCAAAGCCCAGCCAGCCTGGATCACTAGAGAGATTTAAAAGAAAACTGCTGCCTAGTAAATATCATCATCTGAATCCTACATATAAGGAAGCCAACCACAGTGTATAATTCAGACCCCTAACTCTGACTCAGTTCTTTTCACAAAGCTTTTAACTGGTGGCAGGAGGAGATGTTGAGCCTTCTGGTTTTATGACTATTGGCAATTAACAGCTTTCCTACGATTTCTGACTCCCATATTGTGACATTGTCATGCTACTGTGTGATGTATCCCTGGTGACAAAATGATGCCAAGTCAGAATAATTGTTCAAACAAAAATAACCTGCCAGCAGCCTGTTCACTGTGAAGCTCTTGACTCTGCTGCTGTAGGTGCAGATGAGCTGGTGCTTGCAGTGTTGGATACAATCTGCAAACTATTTCCCACATTCAAATAAACTGGATTGAGAAATAAAAACAGATAAAGCCAGGCATGAGAGGGAAGATCACGCAACAATATCTGGGCTCTAATACAGAAGTGAGAAATATGTGATGTATGGAAGGAATCCTCCATTCTTTCATGGACTACACACACCCTACAATGTACAATTTCTTTCTTTACCTCTAACAATTAATTTAGGGGGGTGATATTACTTGCTGGCTCCATAAATTGGAAAAGTATACTAAATGAAGATTATAAACTTCATGGATTTTCCCTTGGACATGTGGCACTGGATGACAGCATCCATGGAAACCTGAGTGAAAAAAATGCTCAGGTTTACTGGGGGGAGCTCAGCTCTCACATCAGTTGCCATCACCAGCCCCTACAACTGTTTCTGAAGCTCACTTATAGTAGCAAATCCTGATGTCTGAAACAAAACTAATTGTAAAACAGGTTTTTAATATTTTCTGAGGAAACATAACACTTCAGGGTTTGAAACCTGGCTGAGCATTTCATACTCCACCTCACTGTCTGAGCGATCCCTTGCCTTTGGCATGCCTCATTCCACCAGGGTATACATCACCAATCCTGAGGGAATAAACTTCGCAAAATGGCTGCAGTTTGACACAAAAATAGTCCAAAAAAAGGGAACAGTTCAGCGGAGATAAACTTAGTTTTTACTAGAGGACGCAAGTACTGTCTAATCAAAGAGCAAGGATCAGTGGGGCTGGCATGGAAACCAGCACACTCCACTCCTGACAATTCCCATCAATTCACTGGGTGGTCCTGGATGTGTCACTTAACCTCTTTCTTCCTTGCCTGATAAGGAAAAGAGAGGAACAATGACCCTTCATTGCTGTTGTCAGCTTTGGTCCAAGACTAGACTGTACTTCAGCAGCATTTTGTTCAAGTATCAGGTGCCAAAGAACTGCAGTTGGTAAACAATGCACAGGCGTGACAGCAAAACAGCTCAGCTTTTCAAGGCAGAGGGACAACTCTGAAAGATAAACAAAGTTTTTAAAAGAAATCTAAAAATATTCGAAATTTAACTCATCTCTTCTGAAATTCGATTAGGAAGTCTTGGCTAGAGGAGTAGGACTAGGTCTGTCAGTGCACAACTGAAGAGACTAGGGGTGGATTTCCACACTGAACTCGTTAAAGGAAGAAAAGAAGTGGATTTTTTTGAGGGGGAGCTTGGAAAAACTAAAACATGAATGTTCACATGTAACATTCCTGGCAATTAGAGATTTTGTTAATTGAAACAAAGTGGCTTTTTCCTGAAATACTGTAAGCAACAAATTCAAAAGCAGCGGTTTTCAACAGCAGGAGACTGATCCCCCAGAATTCTAAAGAATTGAGAAACAAGCAGAAGCCTCACCTCATGCATCCACGGATTTTGAGAGTCCGCATACCATATATTTAGAGAAAACCCAAAGGAATTCAAGACATTGAGTATGACCTTAAAATAATAGGATTTACATTAACTGAGATGCACCCTCCCTTAAAAGAAAATCTGTAAAACCCAACAAACTACTTTTTTCCCATGTTCTCTCTCTACGTAGAGGCCTGACTCAAGCAGCCTCAAACTGCTCTGAGACGGCAGAACGAGTGTTCAACAAGGAAAACTCATTATCAGAAGCAGCTTGTGAGCTCCCTGCCGGATGCGTGTTACCCCAGGAGAACCGACTCAAACGCATGAACACAGCTGCCTGTCAGTCAAACGAGCAGCACTCCACCACCTCCCGAAGAGTTGTGGTCTGTTTTTAGCCATTGAAGGAGGACAGTGACATTTATTTGACCGTCAGGAGGCTGCTGTGTTTTCCAACAGCATCATTGGAACAATGGCTCTGGAAAGGAGTAGATTCAACGGCTGAAAATGTTCAGTTTGTTACAAGCGGGGCAAAAAATCAAACTAAAGCGAGTCAGAGGAGTGAAATTCCGAATTTATAAACCGTGAAGGATTCGTAACAGCTGCATAAAGGGGCCGAGGACAGAGTTTGCAGCTTTGCATGTCAGAGGTCTGGGCAGATGAGGAAGTCTGTGAGTTACTGTATTTCAAACTAAATGGAGCTTCCATATGACACAATTCGGGCTACTACACTGTGCTTCACATCAAACTCGAAAGAAAACACACACGAACAAAAAACTGTTTCTAAACCACGCAAAACACTCCAAACTAAGCAACACCCTAGTTTTCCTTAAATAAAAACCAGAAACCTCTCAACTGCAAAGGACTGACGATGGATGAGTCTGAGTGGCACCACCAACTTTAATCAGTTGTATTTCTTGGTTATCTAAAAGCAGGTCCAGTGCAAGAGCTGCCCCTGCCCTCGCAGCGCAAGGCGCGCGGTCTGGGAGAAGAGCGGCATGGAAGCCCCGCAACCCGGGCAGCGCCGCGGGGCTCCGTGCGCGGCCCCTTCGCTCCCGACACCCCGAAACACGGCACGGTGACGCCGCACTCAGCGCCCCGGGGAGCTGCCCACGGTACACGCGGCGGGCACCGCGGCTTCTGCGGTCCCGAGCATCCTCCGCGGGGGAAATATGTAACAATCAAACAAATCTTGCACTATCTGGCGGAGATAAAAGCCGAGAGGCAGCTCTGAACTCGTGCCATGAAGCGCTCCAAAACAAACGAGCTACCGAAACGAACTGCCGGGAGCGCTGCTCCCTCTGCCCGGGGCTGGCCGGGCGCTCCGGGGCGGCGGCAGCAGCGCCCGCCCCGCTCCCCGCCGCCCCAGGTGCCACACGCCGCGTCGGGGGCAGCGCCCGGGCCGGGCCCGGCTCCCCCGTCCTCCCCGCAGTGGGCTCCGGCCGGAGAAACAGAAGCTGCGGCAGCGCTGCCGGCCCCGTGCCACCCCCCTGCCCGCCGGGCCAGGCCGGGCGCTCACCATGGCGAAGCCGGAGAGCAGCGCGGAGGTGCGGCTGGAGGCTTTCAGCTTGGCGCGGCTCAGGTAGAGCTTCCGCCAGGACAGCGCCTGCATCGAGTGCTCGTTCAGGCTCATGGGCTCGGGGCGGAGGAGCGGAGCGGGGCGAGGCGAGGTGAGATGAGGCGAGGCGAGGCGGAGCGGGGCCGGCGGGAGGTGGCGGCTCTCTCCAGCACAGCGGGCCCGGCCGCGCTAACACCCCATGGCGGCAGCGCGGCTCTGGCGGGCCGGGGCCGCGCCCGCCGCGCGCCCCGCGAGCCTGCGCGCCCCGGCCCGGCCCCGCCCCGCCGCGCCCCATTGGCCCTCGCCGCCCGGCCGCGCCCCCGGGCCCGCCGCGCGCCGCCGCTTCCCGGCAGCCTCGAGGCTCAGCCCAGGCGGGCGCTGTGCCCCGGGGGCGCCGCCCGCCACCAGGGGGCGCCGCGGCGGGAGAGCTGCGGCCCCGGGCCCTGAGGGCGCTGAGGCCCTGGCGGAGCTGTGGGGTCGAGCCGCTGCTGGAGCCCCGCCCCGAGCCCCGATTGGAGCCCCCGCTGGAGCCCCCCGCGCGTTCCCCGGGTGAGCAGCTCAGCTGGAGTGCAGCTGACGGGAATCTGTCGCTTCCGGTGGGTTTGTGCCCCCTCAGCCCGGTGCGGGAGCCCTTGCGCTCCCCAGCGGACAGGATGGGGTGTCCCACTGCAACACTTCCCTCAGAACAAAACACAAAGCCGTGCCTCAACCTCCTCCTTATGTAGCCTCCTGTCCTGAAATGCTTAAACATTTAACCGACACCTGTCCTGTGGATCCAGACTGGCCAAAGCATCCACCCTCGCTTCCAGTTAAAATTGATGCACCTAACCTTTTGTCACGTAGTTCAGGTGTTTTGCAACATTTTGTAGGCCAAGAGCTCTTTGATAAACCTGCCTTTATTAGCAAGCAGTTGATAAGGTTGATTAAGCAGAAGATTTCAACATCTACACATGCCAGTGTTGAAACATCTTTTATTACCAGGTTCACATAAACCCTTTAAACCATAATTTATTTTTTCCGTGTTTTACAGAGGGAAAAGTGAGGCGTAGAGCAGAACTCCCTAGCGAACACTTGGCACAGTTCTGAAGATGATTTCTGAAAAGGTGAGGCAAAATGCTGCTTGTGCCACATCAAATTTGTGCATCAGGAGGCTTAAGGGATGTGTAAGAAACAAACCTGTTGCTCTCAATTTGTAGTTAAGAAAAATAGGATTTTAAAAGTACAAATATTGCTGGACAAGGATACTTTTACTATTAACAGGAACATGGATGGTCGCCTAGGAGATGAATCCATGCTAGTTCCATTAGCAATCAAAAGAACCGCTAGTTTGTATTGTTTTGACATTTTCCACCTTACTTACAAGTAGGAAAATCACAGCACATTGTCTTTGCTTTTTTCTTCTCTTCACACCTTTCTGATTTGCAAGGTCCTTCACTTACTTAAGCGCAGCAAAGGGACTGACAATCTAAACCAACAAGGTCACTTGATGCTTTTCATGTACAAGGCATTATTTTTAAAAAGATGTAGCGAAAACATCCAAGAAAAATAGTCTTAACGATTTGAAGTCTTCAGAGGCATTCCCTGTACCATGTAGATCTGATCTCATTCCCTTCTCAGGAAATAAACACAGTCCTCTTGTTATAAACAACTTCGGGTGAGATTTTTATCTACAGGGGCATTAAAACACCTCAGTGGAAGAAAGAGTTTGACTTAGTCTTTCCATAAAAGCCTTTGCTGTTCTCTCACTGACTCCACGGAATGTTGACCGCCTTCTTTCTCTTTTTTTGGGTGACCATACTGCTGTGTAGGATCCATTTGAGTGGAAGTCCAGCATAAGTTAAAATTTAGAGGCAGATTTGGCACTGTTAGGTTTGTGGTTAGACTTGATGATCTTAAAGGTTTTTTCCAACATAAAAGATTCTGTGATTATAAAACATTACTCTTTCTTTGGTGTGCTTTAATTATTTTAAAAAACCCAAAAAAACAGAACAGAAGTCCTCACCCCACAATCAACATTCTCTGTGTCTCCCACTGGTGCCTGAGGCTAAGTCTGAGCACCACATTGCAAAGCAATGAGGAACAAACCCATTGTGATTTCTTTGTCACTTTTTTCTTGGGAGATATGACAACCATCAAAAAACAGTAACTAGAACTTCCTCCGTATCTCAAACAAACATTTAAGTCTCTGTCATTTAGTTCCTATGGAATCATATATTTAAAAATATTTTGCATTGCTGCTCATGACAAATGTTTATGTACATGTACATAACCAACATTGATTGTTCACTATTTCGTCTTGTTTCTGTGCAAAATTATGGTTGAACTGTAACATCATGAGGGATTACTACTGCACTAATAACACCTAGGTCTGGACCTGTTCCCTAAAATCAGATTTCCCTAAAAAAAACCACCTGCAAGAGACATACATCTGACAAGGACTTCAAGTATCTTTCTAAATAATTGTATTAAAATAGACTCTTTGAACTCACTGTTGGTCTATTTTTCAGTCCATCACTCTTACTTCTGTTTATTGGAAAAGGCTTTGAAAGATACAACAACGTTAAACACTGATGTACGGCTGAGTTTGTATTTCATTCAGAGAAACAGTATGAAAAAGGACCTACAGAATCAGAGAAGCATCTCATCTCATGCCCTTTTCCAAACCAGACCCATGTGTCATTTTGAGCTTCCAAGCCTCGGCGTTGTAGCTATGAAATAAACATTCCTTTCCTATAAGAAAGAAAAGAAAAAACGGTTTGTTAAGCAGAAAAACATACATTAAGAATCAAGCCTTCTTTCTGCAACTAAAACATGAAGATCACAGCATGCACCCTTTTCCCTTTCTGTTCCATTTTACAGCTCCATCTGAGGTACAAACTAAACAGGATAAATTATTTCCAACTCTATTACTCATTATGACACACCTCTACACTGCCACTCTAGAGTTAGCTGAAACTATAAGAGTCAGCCATGCTTAATTAACTCTTAGAAATGCTTCAGGGAGTTCTTCTGAAGTCACGCTGGGGCTCAGAGCCGGAGTTCGCTGTCACCTGTGACCCGTGCAATTGCGGAAGGCCACCAAAAGGGTGTATCCTGCCCTCTCCCTTCATCTCAGCCCTCTCCAGCCTGTGGATTGCACCGATCAAATGGCTACAGAGCTTCAGTGGATTGACCTAATGAAATAAATACATATTTTTTTCTTAATGGCTGAGTTTTCTGCCGGATCAGGTCACTGAACTGACTCGCCCCGTGGCTGCACCAACATCAGACCTACTGCAGGAAAGTGAGGGATGCAAGAGAAAGGGAACGGGCCCTTTCAGCAGCAGGCTGTTATTACCCCTAATTAGAGGTAATGTCAACCCGTTCTCTGGATCATTTATGCATGAACACAATCGGAGCAGGTGGCAGAAGTCCAAGTTTCTTTCCAGAAAGCCCTGAGAAATCTGTACACTGTCACAAGGATACTCACAGTTCTTTTTTTCTGCTAAAAATGTACTTCTGTATTTTCTGTAGGAGGCTGAATAGGTTCGCTGAGTACCCTGTGATTAATGTGATCCGGTGCTGAGCACACCGAGCTGCTGCCCTCGGCAGAGCAGCTTTGCTAAAACGTATCTCCAGCTTCACATGCAAATCAGCACTTCCATTTGTTCCTGTTACTGCACCCAACCCGAATCGAGCCACCACAAAGTGGAAGTCATGGTAGATCTGCATTAAAAACAACACATTTGAACTTGCAAAAGGCAAATAAAGGTTTGCCAGCAGTCCTAGGGAGGCTAAAGGAAACATCTTTGCAAATCTCATCTGAAGTAGAGCTTAATGTTTAGTTGATGGAATTTCTGCAGAGGAAAGATTTTGATCTGCCATGTCTAGAAAAATGGTATTTCAGCTTCCTTCATAAAACAGTGAAATAGTTAAATATCTCATCTTCAATCTTGACCCAAGGTAAAGTATAGAATGGTAGATCGTACAGGATAAACAGTATTTTCAAAAATGTTTTAAGATTAGTCCGGTCCATTCTATGCAATGGGAAGTAACTGTTTTAAAGCTCAGTGGGGTGAAATGATTCCATGTCTTCATACAGCTTTCCCAAGCACAGCACTTCAGCTCTGGTTTCAGCATGAGCCCTGCCGCACAACATTAATTAAATGACAACTCCCAGTTCCAAGCTAACGAGGTCAGGATCCAGCGCCTTGGAATGATTAGATCTTAAATAATTTAAGCTACATTAATGTCTAGCAAAAAAAAAAGTTTTAGAGTTTTTTTCAAAGAGTTCAGCTTAGCCCCTTTCCAATAACCACCACTCCCTTTCCACAGTTGATGCTGTGGTTTTGACACTGCATCACAATGTTGGTGTGTTTTTCCCATATTTTTGACTGTGATTAAGGCCAGCCTTGTGTCAGCCCTGGGCTGTCCTGTTTCCAAGCACTGCCTGATGGGGCTCAGCTCTGGGCATTGTTGGAAAACTGTGCCATAATCTGCTCAGAGGAGAAATCAGCCCCAACCCTCATCAGCCAGCAATAAGCATGGGAATTTAATATTGCTTCTAAATGTTTTTATCCTGTCTAATGCAGCTGTGGATATGGATATTCTTAGCATCCACAGCCTACACATTCCCATTCCCATCCTTTTTTTTTTTTTCCCAGTTCTTTTAAGTTTGGGATAGGTTTTTTGTTATTGACACACAGATTATTTCCATGGTATAATGAACTGTAGTTGAATAGGTATCACTTCTGTCTTAAAACAAGGTTTAAAAAGTGTTTTCTATTTTTGGAGATCTATAGATAGATATTGTGTTGTTTCTGAAACATTTATTTCCACACTTCCAAAATGTGCTCTGGTGTTTCCAGGTGTATGTGATGGATACAGTCCTTGGTGGGTTTGCTTGATACACCAAGAGTCTCAGATTGTCCATGTCCGAAAAAAAATATTTAGAAAAATGAGTTGATTTTCTTTTATGTCTCTGTTCTGTCTCTTTTGGTGGACTTTTGCAGCATGGATGGATGATGTGTTTTTTGTCTGATGATTCTCTAGTAACATCCATTTATCTTGTATTCTGACCTCAATCCTACAGATGTACACATGTATTTAATTTTAAGATTGAGTAATCTTGGCTGAAAGGTCGAGATATGTATATATCTCCTCAGGATTATGGATTAATAATGCACTTGCTCCAACAGACATCTGGAATCCACACTTCAATATATAGGCTATAAAACACTTCCATACCATAATAAAGTTCAATCATCTGCAAATAGGGAGATGTTAGAGAAAGACTACATAATTTTTCAAGATTCTGCAAACAGTTCTTGGCAGATTCAGAAGGAGAAGCTCGCTGCCTTAAATCCTGTTAGAACTCTGTCCTCTCCTGCTTTTATCCATGCATCATGGATCATTAAAATAGGGATCGTTCCAAAGAGATCAACGGCAAGGCCTGCAAAGTTGAATTTTAATGTGTTTTAAATTTTGCATTAACACTTAATATATTTCATATAGTACCTAGGACGCTTAACTGATTGCAAAAAGCAAACCAGAGGAGCACTGCCAAAGCCATCAACCCCGACCCTGGGTTTGGGTACCCTTTGATGTTCCCTTTCTGGGGGTGTGGATGGGGAGTAAAGGATGTCACTTCAGAGAGGAGCCACGCTGTGGAACCTGGGGGCTGTTCAAAACCTGCACTCTGACCCTGCTATTGCAATCAGATGGTCCCAATACTTGCTCAGCATCAATTTAGAGTAGATGTTAGTGGGTGTTGTAGAAATGAGACCCGCCGATAGTTTTAGGAACTGCAGGATTTCCATCCTGCAGGTTTTTTGTATCAGCAGCTACTTTATAGCATTTTTACCTACTTTTTCATGCGATTTCTAACTGCCTGTTGTACATGCATATTGCAAAGGCAATTTTGGTTTATTTAACACCTGTTTAACACCGTTTACCATACATTCTAGATTTTATGACCCGTTCTCACAAGACACGTGGGTGCAGTGCCGGGAGCGGTGCCGGCACCAGCCGGGGTGCGCTTTTCGCGCCGAGCTGCTCCGCACATGTGGCACAGGCACGGAGCGAAGCCAACACCACAATTAACCCCAAGTCCGTGTATTATAAGATTATTTTCAAGTGTTGCTACATTAATTCCCCACTCTTTACCCCGGCTTTACGCCGTTGGGGTCGGACACACTCGCGGAGCTCAAATTACCCCCCGGTTGAGCAGAACCGCTCAACTCTTCGGGCACGTCGCGGGGGCTGCGGTACCAACCCAGGGACCGTCCTCGCCTTTGTGGGGCCCCGTCCCCGTCCCCCCGCTGCCGCTCAGCGCCTGCGTGCCGCGCACTCGTGACCGAACACCGCACGGCGGGGCCGGCGGCCAGCACAGCGCCGGTACCGCCCCGGTACCCCGGCCAGCAGAGCGCCGGTACCGCTCCGGTATCCCACCCAGCCCCCCATCCCGGCCAGCCCAGCGCCGGTACCGCCCCGGTACCCCGGCGAGCCCCCCATCCCGACCAGCACAGCGCCGGTACCGCCCCGGTATCCCACCCAGCCCCCCATCCCGGCCACCCCAGCGCCGGTACCGCCCCGGTACCCCGGACATTCTCCCCATCCCGGCCAGCCCAGCGCCGGTCCTGTGCCGTGCCCCCGGACATCAACCCCGCCCGCCCCGGCCAGCCCAGCGCCGGTACCGCGCCGTGTCCCCGGTCCGCCCCCCCGCCACCCCCCCGGCCCCGCCGCTGTTTACGTTCCGGGCACTGCGACGCCTGCGCCCCGCTCCGCACGCAGCGCCTGAACATGGTTCCTTAGGACTTTGCAAAAGGCATCGCCGCCGCCCCCCTCCCCTTCCCTCCCCCTTTCTCCCCCCCCCCCCAAAAAAAAAAAAAAGTCCTGGTGCAAAATTGCAAAACTTTAGCGAGCCCTGGATGGCTTTTGTTTTGCCTCCTCCCCATTTGGGCCAAATATGCAGGACAGGAACTGTTGACAAATAAGTGATGAAACTCTCCAAAAAAATGGAGGCAAAGAAAGACTCTGGAAGAAGATTGGTGTGTAGCTGGCTTCGGTCTCTTTCCTATTCGTGCCTTTTAATTGATTTTGCTTAATTGTTTGCAAAGGGAGAAATGCATGTGGGACGTAGGCAGCGGAGCGACTTAGTTTGCAAGAGCGCGGCTGAGGCAGCGGGGAAGGGGCGGAATGGAACCGAGGGACGGGCAGGGTGGGACGATCATGGATCATTTTTTTTCCGGTGCGTGCGGGTTTGCGCTAATCCACCGCGCGTGTCCGCGGGGCTGCGGGGCGGGTTCGCAGGGCGAGAGCTACCGGGAGAGGGGCAGAGCCGCCGGCGGCAACCGGTGCACCGGGCTCCCCCCGCTCCTCCGGGGACCTACCTTGTGCCGGTCCCCGGCCGCCTCCAGCCCCGTCTCCGCGCCCGCCGCAGCTTCCCCGGGGCAGCGGCACTGGCCTCCGCCGGGCCTACCCTCCATCCCCCCGCATTGAACTCGTTGCTGCCCCTCAGCCGCGGACCCCCGCGCTTTCGGCGCTGTCGAGCGTGCGGGGCGGCGGGGGGAGCGCGCGGGGGCTGCGCATCCATCGCGGCGTTACATAAAGCGATCTGGTTTTTTAAATCGCCGCTTCCGGTGTGACTATGGAAACACTCGGATTATGTAAATACCGAAACCTGGATGCTGGGCATCAGATGCGAAGATTCGCCCCCCTTCCCTTCCCCGGGGAATTAGCTCGTGTTCACGTGTAATAATATTAATAATAGTAATAATAATAATAGTAATAATAATGATAATAATAATGATGATCCGGTCGCTAAGGAGCGTTGGCCGCCGTTCACGGTTTTTTGTGGGATTGCAAAACGCATCGGTGCTGTAGCTTGTGAATTGTCGGCGAGTTACGTGTCCCCCGCTCGCCTTCCAGCGCCAGCCCCTGCTCAGCAGCCCAAGTTTGAGTTTTTCTGAAGCCAAGCACCTGTTATTCCTACTGAGTTCCGTGTCACGGGATGGAAAAGGTGCATGCAGATGGATTGGAGCTTGTTTGGGTTCAGGTTTTGTTCAGTTTGTGCCTTGCCATCTTAATTATTTCCCCCAGAATGTGTCATCAAACAGTTGTGCACGATTCATGTGCTTTCCTCGGTTTTTTCTTTTCCGGACAATGTGTTTTATTTTGGTTTTTGTGTCTTTTCTAGCGCTGCATCGGCCGAAGGCGGTACGATGAGAACGAGGACCTCTCGGACGTGGAGGAAATTGTCAGCATCAGGAGTTTCAATTTGGAAGAGAAATTAAAGAGCAAAATGTACCACGGGGATTTCGTGCATGCCATGGACGGCAAAGGTAACACTGCCGGGCCGGGGGCTGTCCGGCCGCGCTCGCCGCCGCCTCCACGTGCGGCTCCGCTCCGGCTTCGGATTTCGCGCCCGCGCCCCTGCCCGGGGATCCGGTGACGCCGCCGGCCCGAGGGGAGCCGGGGGGCGGCTGCTGATGGGGTCCTGCAGCCTGTCCTGCCCCGGGGGGGCTGCCCCGGCCCGTCCCCCCCGCACCCGGAGGGCGGTTTTTGCCCCGCCGCGGTGCTGGGATGAGCGCGGTGATCCATGGCAGCAGCGCCCAGCGCTCCCCCCGCCGTGCCCCGCCACCGTGACCCCAGCGCAGCACCGGACTGTTCAGGAATTAGGTCCTGGCACGGGAGAGGCCGAAACCCCAGCCCCTACTTAGCCAGAGGTGATTCCTGCTCCCCCTCCGCCCCCTCTTGAATCCAGGACCCTTTTTGCGAAAGGGTGCGATTGATGAGCCTCTTCGCCAGGCTCGGAGACTTTAAAGTCAATAACTTCTTTGTGTGTTTATCATATATTAAATTACAGCGCTCCCCTCCCCAAAGTTACTTGCTTTGCTTAGGTGACTCGAATTCCGGAGCGGTAAACAGAGCCAGACAGCCCAGCTCTGCCGCACGGCTGCCGGGCAGGAAGGGAAACGGGAGAGGTTTGCCCGGGAATCAAACGGGCCGGGGGGGCTGCAGGTCACCTTTATTTACCGCTGTACTGTTGACACGGATCCCTAATCCCAGATGGCTATCACCAAAACTCGGCCTGACTGAGGATGCCTGTTTAGGATGGCTTTCTCAGGAAAGAGAAGTTTCGGCTGTAATCCTCCTGAAATTGCCCTAACTGTGCGGAGCCACTAATCGAGTTTAGAAAATTTCCTTTTCTCCCCTAGGCGTAGTTTTGCATGAGCATTTTAAGCTCCTTTTAGAAAAGCTGATATGGTAGAGAAATTAAATACCTGTCTTACTTAGGAAGGTATTTGTTTAGGAGATAAGCTCAACCCTGACCCGTCTTCCTCCAAACAAAACACAAGCAACTATTTTTTAGCTGGAAAATGTTAATTAATTTTCCAGAAAATGATTGCATTCTACCCTACAGCTTCCAAACACTCCAGTGGCTGCCACTGCTCCATGCTAAGGATAGTACAATCCACATCTTCCCTGGCTTGGCAGCTCCAAAATCTTTGGGCAGCTCTCTCCTTTCTAGGGAACTTGAAAATAAATGAGTGTCTTTTGTTATTTTGTTGTGGTCTGTGTCGGCTTTGTTCAACCCCACAAGGGATTTAAATGCTTTGTTGGGGCATTAGGAAGAAAGGATCTGCCTTGCTATTTGCTCTGGTTTTATTTTTACTATTGGTTTACTTTTTTTCCTCTATAAATCCAAGAGTTGAATTGAATCTGGGCAAAACAATGACAGTAGTATGTAAGAATAAAACAGTTTATATGAACACATGGAATTAGTTGAGCAGTGGTTTTTTTTCTTTCCCATGTCCTTGTTTTTATTTTTAATGATAACTCTACTTGGAGTGGTGTGATTTTTGGCTTGAATGCAGTTTGTCATAGCTACTTGTTCTCTAGTCTGCAAGGCTATTTAGCTTCCAGTGCTTCTTCCACCAATATTACTCCTGATGTTTGTTGACTTTCTGACTTGGATCAGTGTCTGTAAAAAGTCTCTGTGGTTTATTTATTTGCTTACCTAAAGGCAATAGCTTTAATGGGGATGCGTATGGGAAAGGACGACTTCTCTAGCACAGAAATATTTACTTGGTAACTTTAGTTAAATGGAGTATTCACTGCACTTACTTTGAGACTATTGGCAATAAAGTTTCTGTAGTTTTAATGTTTCTGTAAATGGATAATTACAGTGCTCTGATTTGGTACCTCTTAAGTAGGAACATTATATCCCTACTTGTCATAATTACTAACTGAATACAGCAAAGAAAAAGTTGTAAAAATAGAGGGAAGTACATGTGCAGGCATGGGAGCTTGGCCTCTGGGCCCCTTCTTACTTTCAGTGTGGGTTTTAGAGCAGAGAAACATCAGGAGTACAAGCTCAGGCTGAGATGCTTGTGCTCTCCCAGGAAGCACAGACAGCTGGATGAATCTTGGAGTTAAACTGCTCGTGTGTACCTGAATATCCTGCAGGGAGTGTACGCTGGGTTTGGCAGTGCAGGGCATTTTGTAGTGCTAAACAGTCAAGCAATGCTTTCCATTTTAAGGCAGTGTATGGACTCTTTATAAAAGTAATTTTTTCCTGTAGAAAAGGGGGAATAGCAGAGCCATAGAAACAGTCCATGGCCGCTGCAGGAATTCCTCTGCTCTCTGTGGCAGAAGGCTCCAAATGGAGCGGAGGTTTTGTAGCCATGGCTCACCCAAATCGCTGCCTTGTAACTTCCTCTCTAATCCCCAAATCACTGCTATTGTGTCAGACAGTGCATAGAGAAATCCCCAGGAAAGCCCAGTCCTGTGTAATCCTCAGAGAGGAGCAACAAGGTAATGCTGGCCAGTGTTAACATGACAAATTTATGTTTAATTTTCACTTTGATTGTGTATTATACTGTGACTCCCCACAATTCATTTTTCACAGACCTCCTAAGTGCCAGGAGTTGTATAAAATATAACTATGAGCTCCTAAAGTTACGTTTCTGATTAATTAAAAGTTGTTCAGTTGAAATCAACAGTAACCCCCACATAAAAAGAATGATGTGTTCACAGAATCAGGGCTTTCTGCTAGAACCAGATAATGCTCCATAAGAAAACATGTATTTGTCTAAGCAGAAATGTGTAACTTAGAATATCTAAACTTACACATACACTTTAAACTACACATTTGCCCAAAAAATACCAGACTGATTTGCAGTAATTTAGTCAGGATTATCTTTTAACTGTTAATTTGGTATTTCATTACAGCCTGGGTGTTTCAACACAGACCTTAATTGACAAACTGACTGGCTTCTATTTTATGTGCATCAGTGAACAGGAAAAATAGGGAGCAGCTGGGAGAGCATTGTCTGTCATTGGGTTTCCGGTTTGGATCTAAAATATGCATTCTCTTTCTATTTCTCTTGAGGTGATAGGGAATTCTTTGGTGAGAAAAGAGAAATGGGGAGAGTCTGAGAAAATGTAACGTGAGGTGCCAACACCATTGTAATTGCCTTTGGATGTTGTTCTTATTCATTTTCACAGATTTTACTTTTGAGTATGTGCAAAGAGAAGCTCTCAGAGTTCCCCTCATCTTCAGAAATAAGGATGGACTGGGAATTAAGTAAGTTACAACCAAATTTTGGTGATTAATAAATGCTTTTATAAAATAACCATTATGCTTTCCACTTGTATCTGATATTTCTTTTGATGATCTCAAAATGGATTGCAATTAGTAAGACTTTCAGCACCCTTGAGAGGAGGAATGATTATTTTCCTCTTATAAACAAGCAGATAATGAGGTCTGTAAAAGTTATGTGCATACAGCATGGTACTACACAGTGAAAAATAAGTCAGTAGTGAAAGTTAGGAATGAAATCCAAAGGTTTTTAAACCCAATCCATGCTGTAATGACAGAACAAACTCCCTTCAATTTTTGAGTTTTCAATTCTTTCCTTCATTGCAGGTGGAATTCTAATGATGCCTGTTGTTTTCCATTATAATTATGTCTCTTCAGAAGGTTACAGCTTTGTAAATATTTAATAATGTCTACTTAAATAAGGGATTACTGGAGCCTTTTTGAGGTAGCATTTTGTTAATATCCAGTCATAATGGATTTGGTATTTTAATAAGAGAATCCTGCAACGTTGTGAAAGTGACAGCATCTAAGAAAGATGTATTAAAAGCATTAACTTTATCAACCATATAATCCATAGTTTAAATGAATGTTCCTTGATAATTTTGGAAATTAGGATTGTGTAACTGACTACAGCTGAAAGAAAGAAAAATAATTTTTTGAAAGCATCATTACTTTACTCAGTTTCACCTCAGTTTCCAACTGTGGAACACCTCACAGTTGAGGTGACCAGGGCGTCCCAATTATTAATTAAAAAGAATCAAGCCACCCCAGTATAATTTAAAGAGAGAAAGAGAAGAAGCAGAGTTTGGGGTATTTGACAACCATGTGTCCCTTTACTATAACAGCAAACAGGAGCTGCTATGATGCTTCTGGTGATGTAGTAAAATAGTTTTGTATGTTGAACTCTCAACAAGAAGTGCTCAATAGACCCTCTCTGTATGCATTGATTTTAAACTGCTGCTCCTAAGGGGCAAATGGTAAAAGCTTCAAGAATTTCTTCCTGAAGAAGCCATGAGCTGTTCAGTGAGGCTGGGGAGTGTTTAGGAGTGAGAGATACTGCAGCACCTTCCCAGCAGCCAGATCCTCCTCTTGTGTTTGAGGAAGTTCACATGAAATTCCCCTCAGTTCAAGAAGAAAACGGGGGAGATGTTTCAGCTCCCGCTGTGCCAATGGTACCAGTTCAGCTCCTGCTCCAGCAGCAGAGAAGTGTGAAAATGAGAGCTCATCCTGCAGACACAAACATTCCTGGGCTTCAGATCACAGGAGGCTGTGACCATCATAATGTGGTAGATTGGGTGATCCACATATATGTAGAGTGACTTTTGAGATACGGTGGTCTACAAAATACATGATAGAAGATTATTTTGTTACTTCTGATGTTTTGAATAACTAGTGATACCTGCTTCCAGTTCTGCTTGTGCTGAGCAGTCAGCCTGCATGTCTGTGCCTGGCAGATGTACAGAGCTGAACAGTTTGGTTACTGTGCTTGGAGGTACTCTGAAATGGCAAGGAATGAGAGGAATGAGGAAAAATCCTTACAATGAAACCCTGAAAATTGCTTTCCTCTGTACTTCTGACCATCATGAGCTGCTACTTGTAAGTCTGAAAGCAGGAAAGCCCACCTGTGATCTCTGAGCAGAAGAGATGCTGTTTTTCTTGGAGGGCTTTTTCCAGGATTGTAACTCAGGGAGAGAATGCTCTTTGGAGAGATGTTATCTCATTTGAACAGCAGTCATCTTGCATTGTATTGTGGTTAATCAGATACCTGTGCTGACCAGAGCTCATCCTCATTAGGATTTGAATAGATTCTCTAGCAAATCTTTAAACATTTGCTAAAATGCACCCAGTCCAGACTGAAGTGTTTGCATTTCTCTTCTGGCTGAGGAAACAAGCAACACTATTTGTGTATTACAGACTGCTGAAAATCTCAAATGTAGTTAGTCATATTTTGGAATTAAGTCACCCTGCTGTACTATTCTTTGCTATTTTTTATGTTTGAAATCTTCAGAAGCATTCATGGTGGCTTTACACAAGATACATTTGTCTGAAAATTGTATAACATCAAGGAAAAAACATTTCTGTGCAGTTCTTTCATTGCTGCTATTCTGGATTTATAAACAGAAAAAAACCAAATGACTGGTGAGATTAAAGAAAAAAAATTTTTTTTTTGCTATCATAGTTTTGTACCAAACCAGCCCTAATTGTATAAGAGGGAGTGTGGCAGTTATGCTGGTGTGGCTGGAGCTGAAGAAGTCCAGTCATCTGTGGCAACAGAGTGGGCTGGAATTAAAGCTGGACCTTCCAAGGCTACCCAACTACAAAATGAATTCTTGAAACTTGCTGTTATCAGGCCTGAATTTTTTCATTTAGTGTACTCCTTTTTTTAATGTATCACACATCCGTAGACTGCAGAGAAAAAAACCCAAGAATCTGCCAGGTGTACTCTCCAAAGAGCTAAACATGTTTATTGTTTACAAGGATTGTATTCTTCAAGTTTCAGTAATGTTTATTTTTGACTGCTGCTGAAGCTCTCAGAAAGAATGGAATTGCTCATATCCATGTGGGCTAAGGCTGTTCTCCGTCTTCGTGGTTGGTTTTTATTTTGATTTATACGAATATGAAATAGATTGCCCATCTAATTGTTGGACATTTCCGACACCAAATACAAGCAAACTGTGTCATTTGCAGACAAGCTTTGCATGTTCTTGTCACCCACAAATAGTTCTTCCTTCCCCTACTTCTGACTTTCTAGTGCTTGGAAAGGAAAGATGAGCTCTGAATGAACCCTGAAGGTCAGTAGATTCAGGCTGTTTCATTCCGGCAGGGGAGTGAATTCCAAAGCTGTGAGGCCCTCACAGCCAAATGCAAAGATGTGAGGGTTGGCAGAGAACTAACAAAAGATACTTTCCAGCCTCTGCATCCCACCAGAGGAAGGTGATAAGGGTAAAAGAAAGTGGACAAGCAGAATTTGGCAAATAGTTCTCAAGATATGTGCATGCCAGTAAATGCATTTTTTAACTTTACCTTTTAGTGGTTTCCTAATAGTAAAAATTATTGTTCTGCATGTTTTCCCATGGGCTGGATTGTTCTAATTTTCAACTAAATGATGGCAAAAGTCCAGAGGAAAATTGTTTATCTTCAACCTGGGGCAGTACAAGAGGAGCAGAGCACTGAGCTGGCAGGTCCCACTGGGCTGTTTTTCATTACAATTCCTTAGTCAGCTTTTGTGCAATGTGAAGTGTGAAATATTGTCAGTAAAATGAAGTCAATCACCCTTAAAACCCCACTACTGTTTTTGTTTTCTTCTTCTGTCCAGTTTATATCCTGCAGAATTTTACTCTCTCCCTGACAGGTAGAAGTCGCTCACTTGATGTACCAGGCTACTCTCTAATTACATTAATCCCTAAAACATTGCCTGTGTTAGAAGTGATCCTGTAAATGCATCAACATCCCCGAACCAATTATGCTACCATTTAATTTAGCTCTGAATTAGCCCAAATTGAATTGAACCATTTCCCAACGCACCAAATACAGCCGGGTTGTCTTCTGCCAGACGAGGAGGTTGGAACAGTCATTAAAACAAAGGGGCTTTGATTCTTTTTTTAAAATATATTTTATTTCCAAGCCATGATTTCAACCTGTGATGATGTGACTTTGAGCAGGTTGTTTTACTGCTCTGTGCCTCAGTTTGGCAAGTGTGGTAATGCTCACCTTGGGAAACACATGAGGCACCGTGAGTTGCAAATCACCATGAGTTGCTTAACAAGCTATAAAGGTTTAGGATTTTATTGAAATCAGTACCAATCCCTTCCCTTCTCTCCCACTCTGGTGCTGATAAAAAGTACTTGAAAAGACACCTCTTCTCTTTCATTGTGAGTAGAGAAACTGTTGTACACTTGCCAATGCAAAGGTGTCATGTGTGTCATTAAAACTTGCACTGTCCACACTTCAGAGAGGCCTTGCTTGATTCCACCTCCTGCACTAGGGACAAAGAGCACTATACATTTATTTCTCTTTTATTATGGTAACGAGAGTGTACCCATACTTATCTTGACAGTATTTAACATTGCTTTCTTTGCTAATTACAGAATGCCTGACCCGGATTTCACCGTCAGAGATGTGAAGCTATTAGTGGGTGAGTTATTTTGAATGCTCTGGATTAACTCTATACAGAACAGAATTGCTTTTAAATACTTGTCCAGTTGTGTTTGTAGACATTTGTGATAACTCTCAGAATCTGGGAGAAGGCATGGAGAAGCAATTTGTAAATTAAAAAGGCTGGGAGAACCCTAATTAGTAGTTGTGCTGACCAGACTCCAATCTCATGCTGGATAATTGGCCATTTGGAAGGGAGGGAATGCTTTTGCTCTTAACAGGTGTCCTACAAACACTTTTGGAAAGCAGCAGTTCTCTTGATTGAGTTCCTATTTTTTTTTTTAAATTCTGTTGTAGAGCATCTGTTTGTAAAAGGTGTGACTGGAGCTCTATCACCTTTTGCCTGCGTTCTCTCCACAGTATTTATCAGTGTAAGGGCAGGTCAGTGCTTTGAGGGATGGTTGTGAAGAGAGGCTGAGCACAAAGCCTTGCAAACTGCCTGGCTTTTGATGAGACACAAACCAGAGAACTCGTGACTGTCATCAAATGTTTCCTAGCAATCTTTGCAAAATAAATGTTTTTTAACTCTAAGAAAAGCTACATTTTGAGTAGGAGATCATACTGTATGTTCCTTTGAAATCTGTTTTTATTGCAGATGGGTGTGTTATTTATTGTTATCTGAAATTGTTACTCAATAGTGATCCTGCACTCCAAGAAGTCGTTGCTGTGGAGCAAGCTGGGTGTTGGATGTGTTGGCTGCAGTCCTTCTTGGAGACTTTTAACTGCATTCCTGCTAGTTAGAATTTACAGGGTTTATTTACCTGTGTTGTGGCAGGAGTTAATCTTTAAAATTAGCTCAAATGCTGCATTCTGAAAGACCAAGTTTTTAAAAAATTACTCTTTTATAGTCAATAGGAATATCAAGTCTGGAAAAGATGTAGCTAAGAAAAACAAAGGAGAGGAACTTGTGCCTCATTTCTGCTCACTTGGGGTTATCAGTGAGAGAGGGGTTATCTCTGATAACCTTCTTTCACAAACAACTCAGCAATCTTGCTTAATTTATGACCATTTATAAGCTCAGGAAAAATCCCCAGATATCTGGCAGAAAATGTTTGAGAAGTAGTGTGGGAAGTGCTATTTGTTGGTCAATCTGCATTAAATTAGAAAATAAAGACCTAAATTTTATGGATTTCCTAAATACCTGCATGTGCACATTTGCAGGTACAGAAAAAAACCTTTTTCCTGTGGATAAGCCTCGTGCATAAACCTTGTAATTATCTGGACCCTGTTGCAGTTTTTTGTGAACTTGTCCCATGGCTGATAAACTGCCATTCCTGTCTCTGAGGCTGCTGGAGCTGAGGGTCTGATGTTGAGATGTTTTGGAACAGCGTAGTGTTGCATAACAACAGTGTTTTTCCTGTGTAACAGTCAAAGTGTGGGAGTTGCATTTCCTCAAGACTGATGTCCTTTGAAGTATTAGGGGGTGGAGATTCCTGTGTACATGGCCAGCAAAGTGGGAGGATATTTATAAATAAAATTGCATTTATGAAACAATGGAGCAGAAATAACATTTTCAATTAACTTTGAGATGAAGTTTACTGTAAAAGCGTGCCTGATCACAGCTGGATCAGCAATCCCTGTACCTGCTCTTGGCTAGATATCACATCATGGGTCCTTTCATATCATGTTTGGTCAAACTCCCTTGGGAGTCATTGTGCTGACCCCTTAAGTGGTCCAGAACATTGTCACCTGTCCTTTTTATAATACAGTTGATAACTTTTGGCATCACAGGTGGAAACTCTGATTCAAAAGATCTAAAATATTTGGGAAATGGACTGTAAGTTGTACCTGAAAAAGTCACAGTTCTTATGGCAAATAGTTTTTTCTTGCTGTGGAATTTGTGCTGGATGGAACAGCCATGTTGACACTATGAGCACATGGGGGAATTCCTGTCTCCGTGCCAAATTTTGAAATTATCTATTAATTACTTCTGGAAATACTAGTGAGCATCTTCCTATTGCATATCATTGCTGATATTTTTTCTAGTTTTAGGTTAGAACGTGTGCTACACTCACTATCTCATGTTCAAATAAAGCAGATGAAAAGTCTTGTTTTATTAACTTCTCCTGTCACTGGAGATGTTGATATGTCATTGTCCCTGCATTTTTTTAGCATATCCCTCAGATCTGCCTGAACCTCCAGGTTTGCATTTCCAACGTGTGGTATATTCAAAACTTATTCAATGCCTTGCTGAACCTGGGGAGGGAAGGATGTTTGGTGAATGTGAAATGGGATGATCACAACTCTATGCATCTGATTGTGCGTGGGAGTCAACAGAGAGAGAACACAGCCTGAAAAATGTTGTGTTCTGTGTAAACTTGTTGGGTTTTTAAGTACTCATTATTATAGTTTGCTGGTGCTATTTAAACCTCTCATTTGTTCTCTTTTCTTCTTTGAATCACAGGAAGCACATTTGCTACAGAACCCTTTAAGGATATGGTCCTAGGTTTTTCCAAAGCACATAAATTCCATGGGAAGTTAATGAGACTTTGGTCCCAAACTCTTCTGAAATCTTACTTTCTGTTTCTAATGTGACTGTTGTACCATCTTTGCAGGGGAGTACCTAAAAGTCACAGGGAAATAACAACAAGCTTTTAAACCTCCCTTTGAAAACTCTGGTCTGTGGCAATAATAAGGAGAATTAAAAAAGGATGGGTTTTTTGCTTGTTGTGTTTAGTTGAGCTTAGGTGTCTATTTTTTAGTCTTTTGCCAGACTTCCAAAGAAACATTGCCATTGCGTGATGGATTTTTCTGTTTTCCTGGCTTAAAAAATGCAGCAACCAGCTGTAATTTAGTTTGGTGATGTTCTTGACCTCCTGTTTCTGACACCAGTGCCTGATTGTGCACCCATGTGTAATGGGTGTGCATGAAACACTGCCCTACAGTAGCTTTACTTTACAGACCCATCCATGTCTATAGCCAGACTCCCACCTCCACAGGAACCATATCGTGGATGCTCTGTAAAACCTGAGATGATGGATTAATTTCAGCAGTTGGAAATGTCTCATCTCTGAAATGGCTGTGAGCCAAGAATACAAATGGAGAGGTGGAAAGGAATTCCTGGCCTGCACAGGAACTTGAGACAACTCTTGAAAGATGTAAAGCTCTGTTGTAATTTAATAACTCTTAAGCTTTGTAATTTCATTGCATAAAGTAGATTGATTGCTAATTCTGAAGGGCAGAATGTCACTGTCATCTCTTCATAAGCTGTTTTAAAATTCGATTGAGGGTCATTGGCCCTCTGAGAGTGTCCTTAAACATCTGCCACATATGCAGGAAAACTTTGGTAAGTGTTATTTCTGCAGGGGTGCCTGTCATAGATGGGCAGAAAAGCAAAAGTGTGTTCTCCCAGACTGTCAGCTTGACTCTCTGTACATAAGTACCTGTGTGAATGCTCTGTGCCAGTCACTTTGCAGAACAAGGGGGATCGCTTGCTGGGGCTGAGCAGGGAGAAAGGTGACTGCCTTACTCAGCAAGCTGCTGAAAGCCAGGGCTTCCCTGGTCGCTGTGGACCCTCTCCAGCCTTTGCCACTCCTGAATTCAAGGACTGAATGCAGTCATTTGTTTTAGTCTTTGATGTCAGAAAACCAAAGCATTCCATTTTGTCATTTGTTTGAATTTTGTCTTTATATTATCCTTCATGGACATCACACAATTTGAAGGTGGCAGCCCTGAATACTTTTGGAAGCTGTGAACCATGTAAGGGAGAGAGAAAGAGGAAGTGCTCATGGATGTGTGCCTCAGTCTATCACTCTGAGCTCCTTGCTCTTCCTTTGATTACTTCTTTTTATTGTTTTTTTTTAGTGGTTTTCTTGGGTCATCACTGGTTGAACTGAGAAGAGTATCTGCTTTTCTGTGGCATCTGCAGTGCCTCCCTTCTGACTCTGCACTGCCTTTGTTTCCCTGGGCTGTCCCAGTCTGCCCAGGAGCTCCCTGGATAGGTGTGCAGACCCTGCATGAGGCACAGTGTCTCTCTAAACAGTAATGGCCAGTCTGGATGTATTTGCTTTTATTTCGAATTTTTAGCTGACCTATTTTCAGTTTGCTTGCCACAGGCTCACAGTCTAAGGCTATCGAATCCCAGATTTTACACTCGTACCTCAATAAAGTAAATAAAAAAGTAAATGAATGAAAGTGGTGCTGGGTTTGTGATGTGCATCACATCCTCCCTCTCTGGGCTGGTGTAGCTTTGTGCACCAGGGTAGGTATTTGTTGTGCACTCCTAAAGTGGAGCTTGCAATCCCAGCAAGTGGCAAAAGGGGAGATTTCAAACATTGTAAGAAAGAAAAGAGACTTTGGGTTATTGTGGTCTCTGGGCTGAAGAGGTTAAAGTTGTGACCACAGCGGTCACTTCTGTAGGATCAGCAGCATTGTCCTATGGAATTCACCGTGCCCAGCCAGGCATTGTATCAGTGGGAACAGTGCAAGTACAGGACTTAGACTATTCATGGGGTGGTCTAACAACTGACATCAACTCACTGATTGATTTTATTTAACTAACTCACTAAGGGTTTATTTATAGAATTCAAAAAGAAAAAGTGTAGGAGCAGCGAAGGATGTGTCATCAGTCATGTAATTTGCTATTAAAATCTGATGCTGTAGACTGGACTGGGCCATGATGCTCACAAGTGTAGGAAATGTTTGGTTGCTGTGTTCACAAACTGCAGTGAAAGGCTTTGGTGTTTTCATCTTGTATAAAGAATCCAAGTAAAGTTGAAAGCAGCAAAGCTTTTAATTGTGATACAATTTGTGCATTGAGGTATGGCAGTAAAGAGCAAACATGAGCAAGCTCCAGTAACTGTTGCAGAGACCAATCTTTATCTGGCCCAAGGAGATGATGCACAAGATGGGACCTAATAGATCATTTCAATATTTGATTCCTGTGATTCTGTCAAATCCCTAAAGACCTGGCAGCAGGCTTTGATCTCAAGACAAAGGGTGAAAGGAAAACCAAGGGTCTACATATCCTGTCGCTTTCTTTGGTGGGAGTAACTGAAGAAATACTTGATTATTGCTGGGATTTGCCTTCTCATTAGAAACACCAAAAGAACAGGAGCTGAGCCAAAAATTTCAGTTGCAAATTGACTGTTTAAAGAAATATGTGTGAAGGTCTCTGCCTCAATATGAGTTTATAATCATGGTGTTAGGGGAGCAAGATAATAGAATAAATTGCATCATTAAATCCCTGATGTTTTCAAGGGAAAAGTCCTACTAATGGGTGGGGGGGAGGGGGGGGCAGGTTGGCACTGCAAGTGCAGGTCAGCCTTCCCTCATGCTGCTGACAAGTTCTGGAGGAGATGCTGTGTGCTGTTACACATCTGCTCATGGTTTATTCACTAAGTGCATCATAGTGCCCTGAAGTGAGGATCTGAGCTTTCTTTAACATCAGTGGATGAAATCAGACCTGCAGAGGAGTATTTCCCTGGCTGTTTAGATTTTTTTTTCACAGGGGAGAGCCCCAAGCAAGGTTTGTGAAGTTTGGTATTGCAACGTTTTCCTCATTCTAGGAGGAGCTGCAATTCTGCAGTGTAGTGGTGCACAGCAGAAAGTGTGGCCTTGTTTTCTCAGGTGGGAACCAGACTGAAAAGTGAAATGATTTGCTAAAATCAGAATTTGGGGAGTCTCAGTTTCTAGTTTTCCTGTAAACTGTAAATTATATAGTGAATGTGGCAAGCCATGGCCTCTTTGTGCAGGGACTGTGGTGGGGAGGAGCAAGTTCCCTGACTAGTTAATGTAAGCAGGCTGATGTAAATAATTTAAATTCAGTTGGGACAGAAAGGATTACTGTCCATCAAATGTACCTAACAGCCATAAGCTATGTGAGGCTCTGCATCTTTCATCCAGCCATTTCTTTTCTCTTAAATACACACACTGCTGTAGTCCCCACAAATTCCAGCTAAAATGAGAGTATGCATGCCAGGTACTCCACAGAGAGACAAGAACCCCCCATATCCATGCTTCTGGAAGTAGGTGATATTGAAAAAGGAATAGAAAGAGATGTAAACATTGTAGGTAATAATTATTCTGGCTTTATAAAATGTGTTTTATATATCTATTAAAAACTGTACACGTTTATAGATGTATTCACATACACATGTATAAATTTCATTCAGTACTGAATCAAGAATCATAAGTGGTGTTTCCATGGAAGAGAAAATTGTGGTGCAGGTCAGCTGGGTAAAGGCAGGAGGGAGGGCAGAGACCATGTAAAACACTCCTTTTACATTAGCATACATTTCTTGTGGTGTGCCAGCACAATGGTCTCTGAGCTGGCTGTGCAAGTGTTCAGCTTTTTGTTAGCTGCTACTCAAAAAAGCTGAAAGTGAATCAGAGAAGTGTCCCTGAGTAGCTGATTCCTAGTGATTTTTTTGGTTCATTCCTCCTGCGTGTTTGCTGCTCCTCTCAAATTGATCTGTTCTGAAAATTGTATCATGGTTGAATTCACATCCAACTACAAAGCAAGTTGAGAGGCTTGTAGTGTGGTCTGCGGGCAAGTAGGGGAAATTTTGTCTTAATCAATGTACAGTTCTCCATCCTGTGAAAGAAAATTAGCCATGTAGATACAAAAGAAGGACAAAGCAACCACACACTGCAGCTCAGAAAACTTTCCGTCATTTCTGCTGAATAGGGACCCAGTGTGGCTTTTTCTATAGAGCAACGCTCCATTTGTTTCAAGGAAGTTGTGAAATTGGAGACCGAGAGGAGTTAGGAGGGAGGCTCATTAGAGAGGCTCTGTTGTAAGGAGCACTTCCCAAAATTAAACTGGCTGCTCAAAGGAAGTGCAAAAGTCTGCCCCCAGACTTGCATCCAAGTCTTGATTAAGATGTATGGTTCTCCCCTGGTGTGGGGATTTGTCCTGTGAATGGGAATGCCACGTTGGGAAGAGCAGAAGAGCTGAGTCAGGAGTCATTAATGGCTGTGTCTCCAGGAGTCTTGTGGGGAGGGACAAGGAGAAAGCAGCAAGGTTTGTGCTCTGCTCCTGGTGCCCAAATAATGCATTTTTCAAAACACATTGGACCAGGCTCTTCTAGGGGAGAGGAGTCATCACTGATCTCATGGGAGGGGAGGTACTTGGAGGAAATATTTCCATTCACTGTAAGATTTCTCCTCTTACTACTCACGGGGATTTTGTGCCCCACTGTGTGATCTGTGCCTGGCCTGCTCTCTGGGTTCTGCTTTTTTTTTTCATGTAAGTGGGACTATTGGAATATTAAGAGAACTGAGTTAATGAAACATCCTCCTTGTTCTCGTAGTTGGGAAGGCCAGCATCTGTGTAGTTTTATGCCAGCTTGTGAACGTGTTCCTCAGGCTGTGAGAATTCAGACTGAGGGTACCTCAGCCTCTGGACCCTGCAGGTCACACCCTGAGTTCATCAAGGGACTCAGATCCACAAGAGACCTACATATCTCTGATAGCTGAGAGGAGCAGCACCTCAAAGCAGGAGACAAGGATGACTCCTTGCAGGAGGAGGCTGAATTTGGATGTTCCTCACAAGTGACTGTAAAATAGCTGCAAGTCAGTGCTATTTCCATTGATCTGAGATTACAAACTCAAAGCCTGTGTTTTCAGGAAGCTGAGTTATGTACCTGCCTACAAACTTTTCCAAGAGGAAAAATGGAGAATCAGAAAGCAGCTTACATCAGGGTCCCACTGATTTGTCTCAGATGTTATTCAGAAACATGTGTTTGAGATCCAGGCCATAAAAATAAATTGTTTCCTCCATCATGTTGTTTTGTGACCAAAGCTTGTTTTAAAAACTCACACTATCTTTTAAAAATGCTTTGTTTTTAAAGTCAAGTTCCAAATTCCTCACAGTCATTCTGTCAGGACTGTCAACATGCTTCATGCTCTAAATTGGAAAATGTGCTAAGTCAGGCCTAAAATCAGTAAATAAATATTACCACGGAAAATGATAATTTCCCAGTGCCTGTAAGCTCAGATGGAGTCAAACCAATGGTCTGTCAACAAAAGGGTTTATAGGTACTATTGGTATGAGCTAGACAGACTTCTAGCTGCTGCATTTATTTTAAAATTTGAGTACTGCAAAGAGGAAACATCTGGACAATAAAAAATAAAAGAAAACAAAACGTGCTATTTCATTGAAATTATTGATTCCAATTCTGTCTAGCAGGTTTCTCTTTCCAAAGTACAGCACCGGAGGTTTATTGGCTCATCCTTTTGTCTTTGTACTTTTTTCTTTCTTTTCCCTTGAGCGACCTCTCCTGTTTTCTCTGTATCCCTCTTTCCTTGGTGAGGCTGTACTGTACTGTACAGAACCTGTATTACTCCCCAGTTCCAGAGAAACTTGTGAGGAAGTACAAATAAATCCTTCCAGACTTGAGCAAGTGCTCTTAGCATACTCTTGCCAACCATGAACCAATAGTGATAAAGAGATCAACACACTTTGCTGTAAACAGGACCAGTAGGACTTGACAGGTGGGGTTTTTTTGGTTTCCCATGGAATCTATCCCTTCTTTCTGGGACACCAGCAGTCCCATATGTCGACCAGACAGCCTAATGGGATTTCTGACCTTCTCCATGTTTGCTCAGTGCTAGGAAGAATTACAAAGTTGTGGAGCTGCACTGTGTTCTCTCCTGAGCAAAATTAAAACTAGTAACTGGACATCAGAGTTTCTGAATGGATTTTTTTCAAGTCAAGGTTCCATTAGTGATTTTCCTACAGTCTGAGGGCTCTAATTTGTTGGAAATTGAAGTGGTTTGTAGCAGCTCTGAAGGAACCCTTTGGGACTTTGGCTTCCACCAGTGTTAAGGTGGAGCAGTGCATGAATAAAGTGGAAATCTCTGTCTATTAAAGTGTTGTATTGCAGACTTTCAGAGGATGTTGCTTCATATAACACTCACTGGTTTTGTGCCTCTTAAACAGCTTATTGTTTAAGAAGAAAACTGCAGTCTGTAATAGCCGGAGGGAGCTGGGGCTGTGGTTGATGTCACCATGGGATTTCCCACAGTGCTGGTGCTGGCTGCACATCCTTGCCCTGATGTTTGTAGAACTGTGCTGGGAAACAGGCAGGGAGCTGACCCCGCTTAAAAAAATTATTTAAGCCTCATCAATTTCTTGAGTATTGGTGAACAGTTTGTATCATGAAACCAGGACCTAGGGCAGACAGAGGTTAAAACTTACCCAGTGTTCCTGATAGACTGGAAATAGAAACTTCTTCCTTAATTCCAGTACCAGGCTCTGGTGCCAGACCATCTCTTTGTCATCTAAAGTGGCCTCTGGTTTTGCTGCTGCTGCCTGTTATGTGACCAGGGGAAGCGTCTCTGTTCCTTGTGCTCCCTATTGCATCCAACAATTTGCTTTTTTTGCCATGCCAATTAAGCAAGTTTAAACTGACGTCCTGCTCATTCTCTTCCTTCTCGCCTCACTTCTGGCATTGCTCTCCCATCCCCTCCTGTGTGCTGGCACAGGCTTTCCTCTTTCTTGTAGTGAGGTGGTTCAGGAAGTTGAACTGGCAGAAAACTCATGCTGTCTTTCTCCCTTGCAGAAAGGTGGAGGAATATATATATACATTTATTATTTCTATATTTTTTTGGTGCTTGTTTAGCTCTCAGCACTAACCAGTGCTGGGCTAAGCTGTGATGGATGTAGCCTTCCACCTCTGTCATAAGTTTCCACTGGGGGTCTGTGCATCAGAAGTGTCAGGTGAGTGAGCTTTGAACCACAATTAGGGTTTTTGTGTAATAAAATAAATAAAAATAGGGCATTTGATGCTCTCTCATTATGCCTTTTTTTTTCTCCTAGAAGTAAAAATGAAATATTATAACACTCACTTGCCTATGTTTAGCACGTCCGCTGACTTGCCATTTTGGAAGTAGAACCAGTTCTATTTTTAGAGCTGAACTTCCTGTTTGAGCTCTCTTTAAGTTTGTCCTTTGCCTAACACAGGCAAACTCTTAAAAAAAATCTTAGTTAAACTGGGACAGTTTTGCTAAAAACAGTCATGTTCATGTCCAGATATAAACAGCAATAAATCTGCTTTGAATGAACATTACAACAAAAATACAACCTCTCAAGAGAATGTACTTCCATGATGTCAGGACGTGAAAGTGAAATTGAAGAGACGTGTTGGTGTGGTCACAGGCATCTCAAAGCCTCTGTCTACAGGTGGATTTAAAGCTGAATTGTCCTTGTGGGACAATCAAGCAGAACAAAGAAAATAGAAAGCTATTTTAGAAAAACTCCCCATAGCCACAGTGTGTTTCTGCAATAAGCATCCTCTGCTTTAATTCATCCAAACTAGAAATGAGCTGTCTTATTTTGGAATGATACCACCCAAAATCCTAAATATCTTATGGTAGTTGTTATGCTTTAGTGTCATAATATACCTTAGTTCAAAATTACCTTCAAGTGTACTGCCTTCACCTAAAAAATATACATTAATACCAGCATGTTTTGGAGGTTTGATGTAATCATAGCTGTATATTTCTTCAGATGTCCTCATAAATGTGGGTACAAGATGTGGGGGGGGTGCTACCAACCCTTTGACACCTTCAAATACCCTTCTAGACCAGAGGGGAGCTGCAGGATTGTTCCTGCAGGTATAGTGCACATGTTGATTGGTGATGTGAGTGTAGTTGAAGGTCTTCTTCCATTTCCTAACTGCCAAGTAGGAGGGAAATCAAGGCCAAAGTTTTCCTCATTATGGGCTGAGGATGAGGTTTCAGAGGGTGGAAAGCTTATAATTTTTATAACGTTTTTCTTTATTGTTACTGTTAGATGTATTTTATATTGAGACATTTTAGGAAATGATTAATGGTCTTAAAATAAATTTGATAGATAAATAAAACATAAGATTTTCACCAAAGTTATATCCTGTCCCACTTTTCTTAGACCTTGTATTATTTTTCTTTCTATAACTGTTATTTGTATGCTCTGTGTTTTCAGCCACCTGGAGTATGCTTATACTACAGGTTAATGCATTGGTATACTGTACAAAAAATTGGAAGTAAAATGCTTCTTTGTATAAGGAATTTTTTTTCTGTGTGCTTTTCACTGTCTGAAGCTTCTAAGAATCATTAGAAATGATGGCTTCGGTAGGTGTAGGGATACGGATTAATTCTATATAATGCCACTAAAACACATGATTTGCCCTGAGCCCTTTTCTCCGGCCCAGTCCTGTAGCATTAAGGCTGAACAGTTCCACAGGCAGTTCCTGTGGCCACGCTCTGCACAGCGTTTGTTGTGTGCAAACAGCTCCTAACGCGGGTTATTGCAGTTTGGCACTTTTATATGCAGTGATAAAGCTACAGAGGGGCCGGAGGGGAAGGTTCGCGTCAGGCACGGCAGTTTTACACCTCCATAAGGAGGAGATGCTGTGACCCCACTGAAAGGGCTCCTGCTGCACAGCCAGAGTGGCGCTGGGGACAGAGACCTGGCCGAGGGGGAGGAGGGAAGGCAGAGAGCTCTGCAAAGCGGGATCCTTGGCGTACGCCTTTCCTGGGGGCCCGGCTGTGCTGGGGAAGGTGCTGGGTGAGGAGGTGTGGGGGAGAGCTGTGTGCGATGTCCGGGCTCGTTTCCCTTTGTTCTTCTGTGCCCTCTGGTGGCACTGGGAGTGATGGGATCGGGACGCGTCTCTTAATTTGTTCGTACCCTCGCTGTGAAATGCAGGGAATGTCGGGAATAGCTCCACTTGAGCAAGGACTTTCTGCTCGGATTCACATCCCTCCCAGTTAGCAGGGGATATCATAATAGTCTCCCGTGGGCAGCAGAAGAATACGTGCTTCCAGCTCCGGGAGCTCCGGGGGGATTAACTGGGATGCAAGTCAAAGCCTCAGTCTTTAGGTACAATTAACCCGCTAGTGAGGCTGGCAGATTTCCTGAGGCTCTGCCAAAAATCCTGCTTTACAAACCAGGGATTCTTTCCTCGTAAGAAGCATAAAGATTAGGCAGGACCAGCGGGCCGGTCCCTCGGCATTGCAGGTTGGTTTCTGGTTGTCAACACTATATTGTACCTTCAGCACAGATCTCAATTCAGACACAGAGGGTTAAAATAATTCTCCAAGGTAGCTTTATCCTCTTAATGGACAGGCTTGGTAATCATTCTTACAGAAAGGACATTTCCTCTTTCCTCTGCTGTGGGGGAGTTGCACCTTTTCCTGCTGGTGCTGTGCTGGAGAAGAGACCACAGCCTAGAAAACTCTGGTGTCGTTTGCAGCTCTGATTCACACCTCCTGTGCATTTCTCATACTCTACTGTGTGGTTCACGTTTGCGTTGCTTCCACTGCTCCAAATATCCATGCTAAATCCACGTCATGGGAAATGATGGGCTATTCTGAAGATGGGAGTCTGGCAGCTTGGATAACCTGAAGCTCAGGGCAGGGGAAGGCAGTGCTTCACCTGGTTAGAAATAGGAAATGGCAGCTGTTGGACCACAGAGGAGATTTTTATAGTCCCAGTATTTCCCATTCCCTGTTCCCTCTCTGGAAAATCATTACAATATTCTATACATGAAGGAAAGCGTGGGTGCAAACTCTGCAGGGAAGATCAACAGGAGTTCTACTGAATGACTTCAGAGCTGGAGCCCATCATTCCTGAAGTATCTGGGGTGGGCTTGGTGAGCTGTGATTTGGGAAATCATTTGCTGATGCAGCGAAGGTGCCTGTGTAATCTGCATTCCTGGAGTGCAGTTCTCTCTCTGACAAGTGGACAAGGTTTGCTTCCCTGTTGCTCTTGTTTTACCAAGAAGCCCAGAACAGAAAGGACCAGCTCTCCACACCAAACCAACTTGACCAGGGTGGGCAGTGGGAGACAAGTAATTTTTCCTCCAGATGTTCATTTCTGTATTAAAAGAATAAGGATATTACAGCACACAGTTGTACAATTCAATCTATTAGAATCTTTACAGTGTCTTGGTCAATAGGTCTCCAAATAATGGGAACAGATATTACATATGCTATTGTCCCCTTAATTTTAATGTGGATTTTACTAATACATGGGCTGGAGTAACGATAATGTTTTTAAGGCTTTAAGTAAAGCATCGTTCTTCTGTAGCTCATCCTGATGGATTTTATTTTCCAGCTTACATCCCTGCAATTGATTCTTCTGTCTCCTTCTTGCTGTTGTCTGTTCCCCTTGTCAGAGATGGCACTAGCTTGTTTCTTAGTTACTGTCTTTGTGATTCTTTGGGGATTCACTTGTGCTCCATGAGCAAGCAGCAGGAGAGGAAGATGTTTCTTTAGGCTGTAAAATCCCCCAGCATCACCACTCCACCTCTGAGTCACATCTGCTGCCAGAGATGAAGCAGTGCTTCTTAATCCCACATTGCCCAGTCCAGAGTTCCACTGGAAAAACATCCAGGGAAGTCAAGGGTGAAGTGGTGCATGGCGCACTGAAGCTTCTCATGTCAGCAGGAAGAGACTTTGCCAGGGCTCCAGGTGTCTGTAAATCCATGTCCAGTGGGTGATGAGCTGAAGTGAGGGATAGGTGGGAACAAGGACAAGAGGCTGCCAGGGTCACTGAGATCCTGCTGGGACCTGCTGGCTGCCCCAGGCTTGGTTGAGCGAGGTCCATTCTTTGAGAACATGGTGAGAGTGTGGCAAGGGGATGCCTAGGAATTGGTTAACAGAAATGGATCATGGTAAAATGCGTGTGGAACTGCCCAAAAATCCAGCCTGACCTGAGATCTCTCAGCCTGCCACCACTTTTTGGAGCCTTTGTGTGCTTCTTTCCCTTGTCCTTTACTCTCCTAGATGATATTTTTTCACCTTCTATTAGGAACAGGAGATAGAAGAAAGAGCTGAATCTTTTCAGGACAGAAGAGATAAAGCTGGCAGTGAGCCAGGGCTGCTGTGCAGTGGGCAGTGAACACCAGGATGTGAACCTGTAATTATACATCTCAAATTCTGTGAGCAGTACTCCAAGAATCATTATGTATGGGCTTGTTTGACAGTACTGTGGCTTAAGAGAAAAACATCCCCTCAAATTACTCTTTAATTTGGAAGTCAAGAGATTATCAATTCAAATCTTAAGCTCTTCTGCCTGTAATTGATAATCGTGTTCATTTAACAAACCTGCTATTGAACTGCTCCTCATACTCTTAATTCATCAGGTAACTGCTGATTTTTCTTTTGGAAAGGATAATTGAGAGGCTCTACAAGGTTGCTTCCAGCAAAGCTGAGATCAAACCTAGACTAAAATATGGCAGGTCCCAGGCTCAGCCACGTAGCCCTTCAAATAGAATTTTTCAGTATCTGTGTCCTTAACCCCTCCAGGCTGTGGCCATTGCTTTGATCCCAGGCTCTGGAAGCGGAGATCAGGATGGCTTTCATTAGGGGCCTGTTTAACAGGACTCCACCCCAGCTGCTGACCTGTGGGATTGAAAAAAGACCACTCCCCTAGATAGTAAAGTTTACCGTTAAAAAAACAACAACACTCCCCCCTCCCAACCCATAACTAGATTTTATATATGTTGTTTCAAACATGCAGATACGAAATTTAAGGACTCTTGTGCTTTTCCACACATAGCTTAACTCTCCTCATCCTGCCTCAAGGTGGCAACACTCCAGACAGTCCCAAGCCCAGCCCAAGGATGGGATCCTGTTCCCTGGCCTTGGAACGAGGAGGTTGACTGACAGGCTGGTGGGACTATTCCAGATTTACACTATATAAATTTTTCGTCTTGATTTCAAAGCTTTATGGTCTTGAGTTCTTTTGCAGAATCATTATCACATCTGTCACTGTCACTGCTATCAGGGGCTAAAGATGTTTGTAATGGAGAGCTGCAATCCAAGCTATCACTCTTGCTGAAATACTGCTCCCAAGCACATGATAGGCCAGGTGCTGTAATTATTAATAATTCCCTCTGATGGTGCATATGAGCCCTACATTTTGTTTTAATGCAATTTATTTTGAGTTATTTCTTCGGCGGTGAAAATGGTTTTGGAGAGATTTTTTGGAAGCATTGCGAGTTTGTTTGCTGGAAACCTCTCCTGGAAATGAGGCATGTCTCTCATGGGCTCCTGTTCGCTCACACACAAATGAACTGCTAATTAGGATGATAAAATTGCTGGGAGAGGTGAAACCTTCCAGTTGGCCAAAGAGAAGATTGTGGATTAATCTGTGTAAAGCTGAAGGCTCGACTAAAACTGCTGCTCAACATTCTGGTGCTAATGAGACTTGTATGTCTGCCACTCGAGGAGCTGAAAGTATGTCCTGTAGTTTTTGCTGAGAGATCCAAAGTGGGGGCTCACTCCTCTATGGCATTTAGTGCTTTCATCCCCACTGGTGCTGACTGGAATTGGGAATGTTCAGCAGTTTACAGTATCCAGTGATGCAAGGCAGTTTTTGCACTTTGTGGATAGTTTCTGTCCATGAGTAAAAGCATCTTGAGAGACATATGGATGTTTAGAAAATTGTAGTATGATTTGGAGAGCTATTTGTCTTGCCTGCCCCCTACTACCATATTGTATCACTTCTTCATAGTTTTTAATGTACTTCTGCTCACATCAATTCACATAAAGGAGGAAACTGCTCTCGCCATCTCTGTGAACCACGTGACCTGTTCAGTGTCATATTGGGAAAAAGTCCAGCTCCAAGTTAGTTCCTTGCTCACTGTTTGAGATTTAGGAGTCATGGAGAGGCTGGTACTGGTCTCTTATCCTCTTTTCCTGCAGTTTCCCTGCAGTCACTGAGAACTGATATATATATAGATATATAAAATAATATACATACATATGTGTATATATACATAAATAAAGCCAAGGCAGATGTTTTGAGACTGCTGCTGTGTTTGCAGGAAGCCGCCGGATCGTGGATGTGATGGATGTGAACACACAGAGAGGAGTGGAGATGAGCATGTCTCAGTTCGTGAGGTACTACGAGACCCCAGAGGCCCAGCGAGAGAAGCTCTACAACGTCATCAGCCTGGAGTTCAGTCACACCAAGCTGGAGAACATTGTCAAGCGCCCCAACGTGGTAAGGGAGCCCGTGGTGATGGGCTTTATTTCAGCTTCTTCCCAGAAATAAACCATGGAGTTTAAACAAGGTGATGGGAAGTGCCCAGAACTCCTGCTCATTTGGTGTTGGGATATCATTTTTAGCCAAGTAGAAAGCTGGTCTGCTTGACAGTGGAATTTAATTTACAGGAATTAGGTACCTGATGAGCTGTTAATCATTCAATTTGCACAGATACACAGTTCCTCTCAAGGTATTTAGGGGAAACTTCATCCAAAATTAAATACCTATCTAGTATTTTTCCTCCTCTACGCAAGCTTAAACTATCAAGAAGCTTGGATTCATTATATATGAACCCTCCTTTTATCCAAAAAATGTTCTGGGGCTTCCAAAGCAAAAAAGTTGGAAACGCAATTGTTAAATGTAGAAATGTATACATAATTAAATCAGCATAATCACTGCTTTGTCAGAATTGGCAGTAGAGGAACGGGGTAGATTTGTACATACTTTTTAAAGGTAGAGGGCTTTTGTGATTTTATTCGCAATGGAGTCACTGGTGTGAAACTGTGACCTTATTAGTAAAGATGATTTCATTTATCTCTGTAATGTATCTATGTGTGCTATGCTAGCATGTAGCTGGGTGTGAAACTACAGCTCTATGATGTTTTGTTTTCAGACACTTTTTGCCTGGTTTCTAAGTCCTTTTCTAGTTACAACAGTAGTTTTTTAGCTGGGGATATCTCTTACCCAAGAAGACAGTAGGAACACCACACTTCTGCCTGAACAGGTCACAAATAAATGGCAACTCTAATTGCTGATCTGTAGAAGTAATTCTTTACTAGACTTCTTTGTTCTTTTAAACGTGGATCGCAAATTGAATATTAAACACATATTTAGAAGTTCATTCAGATTTTTGCTGTCATTCAGACACTTAGCGGGTAATTTGAAGGTGCTCTGGGGAGTTTCTGGTGTTCAACTGATCCCGGTTTGCCCAAACACATTGTGCTCAGTGAGCTTTTAAAACATCTGTGCAAATTTCCTGGGTGCCTAGAAATAAAAAATGCTGTTAGGTACCTGTTATCTCGTGTAAATGGTTATTTCATAGCTGTTGAAAATGGCCTGAGTGCACAGTTGTTTGTAAAAGCAGGAATATTTAGATTTCACCGAAAGAGACATTTGCATTCCCATGGGAGTATGAGAGGGTGTTGTGGAAGTCCAGTACCTAAAGTCAGCTCCCATATATTTTGTATAAGATGTCCCCTTGAATTCTGCAGAGTTTTGAGCCCATGTAAGACTGAAATACCTGATTTAGGTTCCCTGCTGTGTAAACTCTGGGTTGCAATATCAGAATGTGGGAATTATCTCAGAATCAGGGCAGTAGCCAAGTTTTGTTTTCACATACAGTTGTGATATTCATGGAATCAGTCCTATTTCCTCCTTGAAATGGAAGATATTAAAATAGTATCATCCCTTTTATGTTTGCATTTTAATGTTCATAAATGCAATATCTAGGCTGTTGGCTACAAAAATGCCACAGACAGAATACAAGAGAAGGTGCTCACAGGTGCCCATGAGACAAAATTTGCACCCAGGTAAATTGCCTGTAAAACTCTCCTTCCCCTGGGTTTTAAAGGGCTGAGTTGTGGTGATGAAATGCTGCACCTTAACAAGTTGGGTGCACGGGACTTTTGCTGTATAGCAAGGTTCTTCCTGTCTGTGAGCATCTGCTGCTGTCACTAGAGGAGTTTTAGCCAACGAGAATATGTCCTACCGTGTGTTCAGGAGCTAACAGTTGATTTTGGTGGTGTTTCAGGTGGATTTAGTCGACTGGGTGGATAATATGTGGCCACAGCATTTGAAGGAGAGACAGACGGATGCTACCAATGCTATTTCAGAGATGAAATACCCCAAAGTGAAAAAGTAAGTATTTAAAAAGCTCTGCTCTTGACTGCCTTAAGTCATTTTAACTTTGCTGAATACAGTCTTTAATCAAATCTCTTTGAAAAGTGCATTTTTATTTTTCAGTTTTAAGCAACTCTGTTCTGAAAGTGGCAGACTGACCTTAAGTAGTAAATTCTCTGAAAGTGCTGCCCAAAGAAATCACCTCACATCACACAGATATGTCACACAGTGTAGTCAGAGTCCTGCTGTAGGCTGGGCTCCAATCCTTCCCAGGTTCTAAACTGCTAATGACAGATGTTATTAGCTGAGAAATGTTTTGTGAAATGAGCTTCAAGTCCATTTTTAATAGGTGTGTGACTTCCCAGAAACTCTCTCACTGCCCTTTCTGCCAGTTTACTTTTCTATTCACTTTTTCAAGAGCAAGGGCAAATATTGGACTGACTATCCAGGCTCAGGACCCACTCAGGGCAGGTTTGATACTGAACACAAGAGCAGTTTGTCCTGGTTCTGCCTACTTCAGCTATAGTTTTTGGGTAAGCATAGGCTCACATCACTGTTTCTTCTGCTTTAATGTCTTCCTTGAAACTTTTTATGTGATGATTGGAAAAAGGAACTATTTGGGGGCCTCAAAATGTGCACTGCAAGTTTCCTGGGAATGAGTAGAGCTGAGATAGGGGTTCCTATAATGATGCAATGACCTGTATGGCTGATGAACAGGTAATCTTGGAAGCCCTTCACTGCTGTTTGTGTTTTATTGGCCAGACCAAATGCTGGCAACATCCCAGGCTCTGCTGTTGAACCGACCTCTGGTGCTCTGCAAATCACTCAGAACTCCTTCCAAACTGTAAAATAGATTGGTACTAACAGATACAAAGGAGTGTGCAGTCAGGAAGTAATATGTAGCATTTGCTCTTGTTCTGTAAAAATAAACATTTTGGAAGGTAAAGTAAAGGTCTTCATAAAAGAAGAGACTCTGTGACAGGCATTGGGGGGACATGCTCAGCACCATTGATTTCAGTGGAAGCTAAAGATACTCCTACATTTTGAAAGGATCAAACTGCTCCTTAGGGTAACTGACTGTGGATTGGAGTGCCCCATGCATTTGGAAATGTCCTAAGTGACTTGCCTGAGGTCACACAATAAACCAGTGGCAGAGCAACACTTGCTTCCCAAGTGGTTAGTCAGCAAATAACATTCTTTGTAATTTGCCAGAGCTAAGAAACTGAATCATGATTCAGGGCCTAAGGATTCATGGATGGTACAAGGTAAGAAGTAAAGAAAATTATTCCTTTCCTAGAGCAGGCACACTCCAGATGCTGAAAAAGATGTAGCAAGTAAACAGAACAAGGCAGAGATGGTTTGAAGGATAAGGTAGCAACATGACTAACAGAATTTAGCAGAAAAAGAGTATATGCTTGCAGTTCACTGCTTGCATCATGAAATGCCAGATGGTAGGTTTCAAAGGGATTTTAGAGACGTACCAATTCAACAGATTTTGACATGGAGTTTTTCCCATTTGTGGAGGGTGGCCTGGTAGAAAGGCAGGAGATGCCTGATGAAGAAGCAGACATGGAGCTGTGGAGGTTGCTGTCACTGGCAAAGGGAAGGTGGAGGTTGACAGCTTGATAAACTAGTAGATGTGATAGGTGCAGGGAAGCTAAACACTGAAAGATTGTGAATGCTTGAAATGTGACAATAGAGTTTGATGCTGGGAAAAGGAGTTACCAGGCATGAGTGTTAAAGGCGAGGGTGATACAGCTGGAGTGATGAAGATGTTGCTACTGAGTGTCATCTCACAGAAAGACTAGAGAAGGATGATTTACAGCACTGTTGGCACAAACCCCTCATCAGTCTGAAGAAGCCACAAAGCTAAAACCAGTAACAAACAGTGACAGTCTGTGAGCACAAGAGAAGCTGTACCAGATCAGGACAAAGATCTGTGGCTGTCAGTAACCTGTCTGCTGTTGGCTGCTGGCTGGCATTGATGCCCTGGCAGGAGCGTAAGAACGGTGTGAGCGTAAAATGATGCCACTCCTAAAAATTATCTTCTGAACTTCAACTGCAGTCCAGGCAGGGGCTGTCCTGAGGTAGAAGTTGTTGCTGTGTGCTCAGTGACTCTCAAGAGATTGCTCTTGCATGAACTCGTCTGGTTTAAAGATGAACTCCTCAAGAGATTGGCTTTCTCCATGTTTGGGAATTCAACTTGACACTTTCCTGTAGAGATACTGGTCCCAGCTATTGCTGTGAGTGTCCAGAGGGTTTGAGCCCTTATTAAGGAGATCATGTTCAGTTGTGGAGCCACAAGTCAGTGCTGTCACTTGTTTCACGCTGCCCATTCTTTTATGTGAATCATCAGTACTCATATGCTTTATTAATGACTGTTGTTGCTCAGAAATGGGATCGATTCATTCCATTCTTGTTCTTAGCATTCCCATAATTCTGAGAGTTTGCAGTATGCCATCCCCACCATTAACGTGTTCCCTACAAACAAAAAGCACTCCAGCGAGAGCGCTGCAGTTTCGCAGACACAGATGGCATTACCAGACACAAATGTCTGTCTTGGCTCCTGCACGTCGAGTTCCGTGCTGGGAGTGAAGTTAGAGAACGCTCCATCTGCTGCTTCAGTTACCAGGAGCACCGCGCGCGCTGGAGACCACCCTGCCTCGCACTTGGACTTGCACCATTAACTTTTTAAAAAAATTCTGGGTAATGAAGTTATTTTTCTGTCTGTAGGTAAATGGCTGCTTACCAAAAAGGAGACTTAGAGGACTGAATTAAGCAAGGAAATAGTTTATGTCCCCTCTTTCACATCCCAGGATGCAAGTTCCGGAGAAAAGCCTCTCAGACATGGGATCCTGGATCAGAGTGGGAAGATACTGTGTAACCAAGAGCCAGCAGAAAAAGGCAGTGCTGTTGTAACATCAGCTTTTAGGGGCAGAAGCTTGTTATATCACCATAACCGTTTTCAGTTCGCTCAAAACAAGCTCAGATTTGTTTTTCTGTTTAAATTCATCCAGAATTGAAGCAATCTGGATACAGCTGAGCCAACCAAAAAAGAAAAAAAAAGTACTAATTTGATTTTTCATTTATCAAAAGAGATGGCTCTGCTGAAATTATTATCCCCTTTATTAGGTTTTATGTTTGTAGCCTTGCAAGATTATTTGCAATGCAGTGGCAGTGAATAGCTACTGTTCAGGACATGAAACAGTAACAGGCACTTTTAAGAACTTGGTAATGTTTGTGCTGTGGAACAAATGAAAATGAAAGATTTAGTCACTGCAGCATCCTTTTTACCTTCAAAATTCTTCCTATTACTTGAAATACCTAAGCACTGCTGTAATAGGTTTCTATATTGCTGCTGTCCTTCAGTTAAGGAGGGGGTATCCTGTGTGGAACATCTACCTGTTCACAAAAGAATGCTGCTCCGTTAGCATGTCCTCAGCTCTATTCTTCCTCTCCCAGGCTGTTGTTCAGCCATCCATTCCTTTCTATTCATTCCTTTACTAAGTAGGGATGGATTTAAACAGATGCTAAAATGCTCTGCTGAGCTGTGGTCTAATTAGACGCCCAGGGTGCCTCTGGAGACAGGGAATCGAGGGAGCTCGCAGGTCCCACAAGGCAACCTGGCACTGGTTTACGCATGTGAGAGACTTGTCTGCACTTTGTATGCCATTTGTGGATTGCTTTTGATACAAAACCTCTATAAGTACAATGCAGTAAAAAAAATTAGACCAATAAGTGCGAGTTCTCCTTAAGACTTTCCAAGCTAGCAAAATAAATAAAATGTGATGTCTTCAGATCAGTGCATGAGTGACAAATCCTCCTTTGGGTAGAACTTGGAGGACTTGCAGCATCACACATGTAACTCAGATAACCACCAGTGTTTACAACAGTTTGTGGTGACCCTGGAAGTGAACAGCCTTGTCACAGGGTGGAGAAACGAGTCATGCTCTCACAGATACCAAACTGCTGTTCCAGGGGCAGACAGGCCTGGCTCGCAGTGAGTTGGCAGCTTGGTTCAGTTCATTGTGGTGGTGGGTAACCTCTTCAGAAATTTAAGCTTCCAATCAAAAAAAACCAAACCAAAACAAAAACAAACAAAAAAACCCCCCCAAACAAACAAACCTCTTCATTCTTGAAGTTCTGAGGTTCCAGCGCTTGTGCGCTGTTGGAAGCCAAAATCTGGAAGGTCAACCAGGGGTCCCTGTGCGGTCCCCACTCGTGGCAGCGGCACACTCGGATGTGCGCCCACCCCGCGCGCTCTTCCTGTCCCACCGGGGCTGGGACCGGGCAAGGGTGCGACGAGGGAAGTGTTGTCGCTTACTTTGGTCCCAGTGTGGTCTGAGAGTGTCATTTGCAGGCACTTCACAAACACTCCGGTGCCTGGCAGAAAATTGGCTTCTGTTATCTCGGGTGTTGTCTCTATGTGTGACTGACTCGGACCGTAACCCCCTCGGGGCATGAGCCGGGCCTTTCATGTGCGTTTGAAGTGCCCGGTGCGCGCACAGGGTGCGGTGACCACGGAGTGTGACGATTTGGTTTGTTTCCCTCGGGCTGGGAGCGCTCGGTACCGCTCCCCGAGAGGGGGACGGGGCGAAGGTGGGTCCCGGCAGGGCACGGGCACAGGGCCCGCTGCGGCCGGCTCTGAGCGGCCTTCCACGGGCAGGGCTGGCCCGGCGGCCACGGCTGGGTGCTGGGGGGCCCTGCGAGAGCGAGGAGCCGGGGTTCCTCACCCCTGACGCGGGAGCCGGGGCTCATCCTTGAGAAAAGCCGGGTTCATCCCCGCAGGAGCAGCCAGGGCTCACCCCTAGGGAAGCCGGAGCCCTCCGTGAGGAGATGCTGCGGCTCATCCCCGCGGAGCAGCCGGGCCCTCCCCGCCGCGGCGGGGCCGGTCGCTGCCGGTGAGGCGGGGATGGGGGCGGCAGCCGGGCCGGTGCCTCCCGGGTGACAATGGTTTCTTTTGTCTTGCGGCGCAATTCGTGGCTTCCAGTTGCAGGGCCCCAGTGTGGGAGCGCTGTCGGTGCGGGCCGAGGCGCCCCGAGGTAGCTATTGTTCCTGCTGCCTCCTGCCAGCCCCGCTCCCAGGCCCGGCAGAAGGGCCCCCGCGGTGCCGGGATGCTGCCGGGGGCCGCTCTCCCCCGACACCGGGAGCGTCGCTCCCGCCCGGGGATGGGGAGCGAGGCCCGCGCCTTTCCCCGCGCTGGCACTTGCAGTTGGCTCATGGGTCTGTGGTATTCGGTTTCAGGCTCAGGGATTTCAACCAGCCGGCGCTGCTCCTGGGAGGAAGGAAGAGTGAGCTATACTTTTCTCATTGGCCCGAACAAAAAACAGAAGCCTCTGCTGGGGTTTGGGAGTGGTTTATGGGCTGAGCTCAGTGGCAGGGGAGCCCTCGCAATGCCAGAGGGAATAGAGCCGTATGGTGCGCGGTGCCTATTGCGGGAGAGAAGGAGCTGAGCTCAGGGTAATGCTGCTGCCTGTGCGTCCGCTCGCGTCTCCCCGGGCCCATGTGCATGAACGCTGCCGCTGCCTGCCCTGCCCGGCGCTGCCTTCGCATCCCGGCGCGGCTCTCGCTGTCTTTGTTTCTCTGTTTGCTTGCGGGTTTGTAGCGATGCGTGGCGAGTGCATTGTGGGTTTGCCTGGGAGTGTGGGCTCTGCGCTGGCTTATCGAGTGGTGTCTGTGTTGTTCCTGTGTTCCCAGCTCGCTGTGTTTGCTTAGTGGTTTAGCTTCATTTGTATCATCTCCCTCTCTTTTTTTGGATCTCTGTGTTTGTTCTTCCTCGTGAGTTTGCAGGTTACTCCATATTTCTTCGCATCATTTCTCTAACAAATTTCCCCAGATGTTTGGGTTTTTTTTTTGGGGGGGGGGGGGGGGGGGGAGTGGGAGGGGGAAGTTCCCCTTTTCTCCACATCACAAATCCTTCCTCCAAAATAACAATACATTAACTCGACAGATATCAGCCTTGTGGAGAACACAAACCAAACTCTTCAATCGGGAAGGGAAGCTCCCCCACAACAGATTACAAGCAGCTGCATGTTTTAAAACCCTGACTGAGGCTGTGCAGGGAGATAAAGTGGAATGTTCAGGGGTTGGATGTGGTAGCAGTTGTGAAAATATTCAACTTGGGGCATCTTTTGCGTCGCCTGTGTTTTCAGGGTGTAACTCTGGTCAGGTTGTCTCCCCATGCCTGATGTGGGATTGTGTTCCTGTAACCACTGTACCTGCCCTGGCCCAGAGCACGGTGGCCACAGCACACAGTGGGATGTAGTTCCTCGATTTCTTTCAACATGGATGCTGTGTTGTGGCTTTTTTTTTTCCCCTCCGTATTTTTTTTTTTCTTTTTCACTGTTGTTATGGAAAACCCTGAAAAGTTGAGTGGTTCCCCAAATTAGTAGCTGTTGGTGATGAGAAGCCGCTGGCTGAGGCTGGAGCTGAGCGGTGCCTGAGATTAGCTGTGGCATGGAGTGTGCTGGGACCATGTGACTGCGGTGTACATTGGAAGAGGAAGCTGTAGAGGTCAATGCAAAGGCATTGTGCCAGACTCTGGCAACCAGGGAGAGAGCTGGATGGCGGAAGATCCTCCCGCAGGCTCCTGAGCCGGCCGGGAGCTGTTGGGTTTGGACAAAAGCAGGCCTGGGAGATTACCAGCAGAAATTAAGGCATGGCTTGTTTGTGGATGGAAAGAAAAACAGTTTATTTTCCAAATGCTTTGCAGGTTTTTATTAATTGCCATATGTGACTCTTTCACTAAAACCACCTTTATTGGAGTGGAAATTGTGTTTAGAGGAGTTTCAAGAAAACAGAGGGGAAAATGGGGAAAAACAAGGAAAAGAAAGAGTTGCGTGTTCACAGTAATACCTGCTTCAGTGCTTTCTCACCAAACTAAATTTTAAGCGCTTTGATTTGACAAATTCAATAAGAACAGGATTCAATCCTGTTATTTCCTCTCTGAACATAAACAGTTTGACTGCTTCAGGCTTAGATTATTGACTACTGAGGAATACCTAAAACCAGCTAATGCCCAAGCCATGTTTGCTCTTCCAGAATATCTTAATTCAATGGGTGATTGTTGGTAGGTAGCACTGTCTAGAAAATTTTTGTTCGTGTGATGTATTTTACATCTGACCTTTTGGAAAGTGAAAATAATTGACTCCATAAGGATTTGAATTTTTTACTTTAAAACAACATGAACCTCTAATACTCAGCACTGCCTACAAGCTGAGAATTTCCATGCTGATTTTTTTTTTTTTCCTAATGAGCAATAATTATTCAATCTGTGACTTTTTGCAGTTTGGCTGGAAGAAAGGCAACTTCCTTTCTGGGCTTCTTTTATTGTTTTTAAATTCTATCTGACTTGTAATCAACAACATCTTGGTAGAGAAAACATAAAAGGAGAAATTAAAAAAAAGTGTTTGGGAGGGAAGGACTCATATTTTGAAATGGAGCATATTGAGAGTGTAGACAGCTTCTTGGCTAGCTGTGATTTTTGAAGCATCTGAAATACCCCAGGGGCAGCAAAAGCTTCTTCCTGCTTCTGAAGGATTAAAAAAAAAAAATTAAAAAAATTCCAGAGTGGGCAAGAGGAGAGACGTGTAATTGCACAAGGAGAGGTTTTAATTGTGAGATGAAGGCGCAGGACCTTTTTTGAAGCCCACAAATTGACTGTCTTCATGACAGCATTGCGTATCATTCTGTCAACTCCGGCTCGGGATGTGGTTGCTAGGCAGCGGCTCTTATGGACCCAGAGTGGCTCTGATTTGCCAGCCTTCTGCAGACACATGGTAAGGTCCTTCCTAGCCTATCATCTACAGGGACTTCTGCACGCCGGCTGCATACTGCTGAGCTTCTCCTACCTGAATGTGAGCAGAAAAAGACACACTTAAATCAAACCTTTTTTCCTTTTATTTATTTATTTATTTTTTTAACAAATCCCCTTCCGGTAGGGTTTCCATAACTCCCTTTAAAAACCAATCCAAACCAAACCAAACCAAAAAAAAAAAAAAAAAAAAAAAAAAAAAAAGCCATGAAACGGAGACCGGAACAAGGAAAAGAGGTTAGTGGGTTAAGTGGTGTGTGTTTCCTGCGTTTGCAAAGGTGCCTACAGTGAGGAGGGCGGCTGTGATTCGGCCATTAGTTACAGATGGTGGCTGCAGGCTGGAGATTCCTGCAGCCAGACCACAGCTCTTGTGTCTTTTCCAGCAATGCAGACTTTAACTGCTCAAAACCTGTATCAAGATGGCATAAAAAATAGTGGATTTGATACTTAGTGTGGCTGCCAGCTGGGTCCTTTATGTATTTTGATGCAGAATGCCTAGAATTGTGAACAAAAAGGAGTTAGTTTGCCAAATGAGGTTTCTGTCCCCTAATCCTTGCAAAAATGGCATGAGTGGCAAGTAGGTAAAGAACATTCAGGAGGATTTATAAGCAAATTAGATTTTTCAAAACTTTGAAGCAATTTGTGTACAACTTTGGTGAAGGTTGTGTCTCTGGAGCGATGAAGGAGAGCATTAAACAGATCACCCCAGGGACTGGCAGTGGCATAAGAAATATTTCTGAACAGCCTAACTTTTAATGTTTTTCTATTCCCTAACTCCGAAAGCTTTAATTCCTCTCATATGAACAGCAAACTCAGACATGGAGATACGCATTTTTCAGCAGAAACCTCATTATCTTCATGAGACAAATCCCCGTACTGTAAATGCAGAAACTTAATTGGTGGAAGCAGCATTGCACAGGCAGTTAACCTCTGCAAATTAAGATGTGAAAAATACTGTTTCAGACTGATTCATTTTTGTCCTTCACTCTGCTTGCAGGTACTGTTTGATGAGTGTGAAAGGATGCTTCACTGATTTTCATATTGATTTTGGTGGCACTTCAGTGTGGTATCACGTTTTCCGTGGGGGGAAGGTAGGTGAACCTTTTTTGATATTTGGTTTTATTTCTCTGTTCTTCTCATAGAGGGGAGGGGTTGTTTTCTTTTCTTTTCTTTTTTCCTATCTTTCTCTTTTTTTTTCCTTGAGCGGATCAGCCAGTGATCAGACTGTTTCAGCAGCTTTGTTGATATACAGAGAGTTTGCTGAACTAGAAGGATGCCACTCACCATTATGAAACAAACAAGTGATTTATTTGAAATACCAAATGTGTTATTTGCTAGTGGTGGTGCTTTTAGGCTTGCTGTTGCTGTGTGGTCCAGAAGTGTCTTGCAGCGAGATGTGGCTGTGCGTACCCTTGCTGTGTCAGAGTGCCCTCACAAGTCTCCTGTAGCTAAAGCTTCTGTTCCTTTTAGAGATTCCGTGTTCCTTTGGTGTGTACAGGCACAGTAAGCCAGAACTGAAACATTCAAGGGTACAGAAGCCTTAAAATACGCAGCATGTATGGCTACATTCACATCTTTTCTGGTTTATGATGTTTTTCCCAGTTGCAGTATGGACAGTGTAGGGTGGGAACTGAAATCAATCAGTGGTGCAGATCCTGCTCCTCTCTGTAGCCCAGTGCAGTTGTACTGTACCAACACACTGTTCTGAACTGCAGGTGAACCACAGGCAGCTTCTGAGTAAGATGTTTCTGGAAGAGAGATGACAACTGACAGTTACCCAGCCACTTCCAGCACGTGGGCTAATTGCTGCTGCTGTCTGTGTATGCCTCTGTGTACAACACCTGGAAAACAGGTGTTTCATGCAGAAAGCAGCTCATTTGCCTAACACACGGTAGCCTTGGTGGAGTCTCTCAGCTGTTTCTTTTTGTTGACTGTTGGTAATAGTTAAATCTTAATTTTGTTTTTAGATCTTCTGGCTGATTCCACCTACTCTGCAGAATCTAGAACTTTATGAAGAATGGGTTCTCTCAGGAAAGCAAAGTGATATCTTTCTGGGAGACAGGGTGGAACGGTGCCAAAGAATTGAGCTGAAACAAGGCTACACGTTCTTCATTCCTTCAGGTATCCCTGTTAACTAACCTTTTGGAATGACTGAGATTGTGTTTTACTAACAGTTCTCTGTAAAAGTATTCTTCACACCAAAACCCCATACTGACATCTTTATTTGCTGTGGCAGAAGAATGGCCAGGGACTAAATGTGCTTTGTTTTCCAGAAATTAAGACTGATGCAAAATGTACTGTGAGGAAGTGTGTGCAGTGATCACTTGTGTGTACTGGGAGAAAGGAGAGAGGAGTTGGGCCTCTGGAGCTGTCAGTTCACCACTTCTCATCAGGGCTGTACTGACTGCTGCTGTGAGCTTTCTGGGAAAGACAATTTTCTCTTTTTGTGATCTCTTCTGGCAGGTTTCACCTGCAGTTCAGTAGCTTGCTTCTTTGCCTCTGTCTGTAGCCAGAGATGGGTCTTGATTCTCTGGTGGAACTCAAGAGAGATTCCAGTCCATGGAAGAGCAGGTGCTGTGCTCCCTCAGGATTGCTTCTTGGGGAAGCAGCTTCATTGTTATAACTCTTCAGAATTTCTGCTGGTGGAGATGGTGCTGAATCTGGACATCTTCCAGCAGCCTGGCCACACTCAATTTTACACTGCTGCCCACCTCAGTAGCTGTGTTGCATGATCCAGGCTCATCTTGCAAAGACACCAAATAGTTGCTGCTTTGAAGGCTGATGCTTCAGCCCTTTCTGCTCCTGCCTAAATTGGATTAAGGATGGTGGAATGTGTAACAGTCCTCATTTAAGATGATATCAGACTTTGCTTTCCATTACTATTATGGGATTGTAAGTTTGTTTATATTAATTTAACACATTGCCTCTGTCTATTGGATCTTACCAGGGAAATAAATATACGTAGACTTTCTACATGACAGAAAGGCAGGCTGGTAGTTTTTCAGCTCTGGAATTAATTAGTCTGTGGAGATAAGATGATTATTTTTTAACCCTAGAGACAGAGAGAATGCAAGTCATGCAGAGACAGGGACAACGTTCTTCTCATCTGGGGAGTGTTGTTAGGATCAGTTGAAGGCCACAAATGTGCACCTTTGTAAGTATTTGGTAAGATTCAGCCTGGGAGATGACAGGGAAAATGACTTTGAGGGTGGAGGAGTTAATCCGTTAAAGGAATTAGATCTTCCCTTGAAACAGGTCAGAATGTGCCGTTACTGTTTGAACTGGGTGTTTGAGTGTGGCTGTGCTGTTTGCTTAGATCCCATTACTGCATCTTCTATTTATCTCCATCCTCCTGTGAGAAGCCTCCTACAAGTAAGACTTTCTGTATGTCAGTTTAGTCATGTTCAGCAGCTGGAACACTGCAGGTTGTGGGAGCTTGGACAGGACACAGCTGTAACATGGTGGCTGACACAAAGTGATTCCAAATGGGTTTTTGACTGTAGTTTCTGTTTTCTTAGGAAAGCCCCGAGTACAGAAATGCCAACACTGAGACATTTTAGGCTCCATGCCAGATTTGAAAGGCATTTATGAATAATGTCTCTGTAAGCACCTCATAGATTCAAGGGGTTTTGCTCTCTTGTATTTTGTTTGGAAAACTTATTTGCAAATCTCTTATTTATGTGAAAGGGCATTATTTCTGCCTTTGTTTTAAGAGTATGGAAATGCCTAATTAAAGGCTGTTCCAGGTCAGTGAATTGAGCATAGCTGTGTAAAACAGGTCAATTCCTGTGACCTCTTTGCTCTGGTTTGTGCACATATCATGTTAGTAATGTTTGAAAGTGGTTTTTATGTGCTTTAGAAGTGTTCTTAGTGTTTAGATTCTGTTTATGGGTGTCTGTAAAACCAGCGTGTCCTGTATTTTCAATTGAGCCTGATAAACCCTTGACCAGTCTCAACTCATCCATGAGGAAATACCTTCTAATTACAGGTTTGGTCACAGAAAGTGTAAGGAATTAGTGCTCAGCTGGGCTGTGAATGGGGAGCATTTCAACAAAGGACCTTTCCCATAAAATATCTTGCTCTGCTCCTGTTTTCAAGTAATTTTTTGGAGTAGTCCTAGAAATGCTGTTATACCCTAGCAGTGTGAGGGTGAAGTAGGTAGAGAAGACTGTAAGAATTCAAGTGAGGGAGTGAAATCACAGGTTGCTGGGAAATGGAAGGTTTGTCTGAGAATCTGGGATCAGCAGCAGATCCAGTAAATCCCCGAAAGTACAAACCCCTTGGACAAGAATGGGGATCATTCTTACGGAAGGCATCATTATAGTGCTCACCAGGGCCTCAGGGTATTTTCCTCTCCATCACTGCCATAATTTTTCAGGATTAAGTTTAAACCAGTAGATTTCTATTGGTGTTTGTAACTGCAGAGCACTGAGAGCGCGATCCCAGCTGTGGTATCAAGGAGGAAGTGAGCCCAATATTGTCAGCACAGTGAGTTGTTACGGGCCAAGGTGCATTTTGCAGCATTTAGGGGTTCCTCCTAAATATGGGGAGGGGGAAAGTAAGCTGGGATTCTGAGGGGTACTCATGTAGGAGCCCAACTGTGCCCTGGTGACCCCACAGGGCTGTTCCACATGAACGATGCACCGTTACAGGTTCTCATCTCCCACTTTACTGGTTCCCGCTGGTGAGTCAAGGATGATAACTCTGCTACAAAGTCTGTGGTAAAGTGATAAAATCAGCTAGGAACCTGGCCTTTTCCATTCTTGTAACTGGTGTCAGTGGAGCTGTTGATTGGGAAACACACACATTGTGCCATTCTGAGGTTTATGGCCAGATTAGATTCAAGATGTTAGACCAGCTGAAGGTTCAAGGGGGAGGAAGCTATAACTGCTACCAGTGTCAGGGAATGATTTAAATTTTTTTTTTTTTTCTGTGTAAATCTAACTGTTGTTTTCCCAGGATGGGAGCAAACTTGTGCTTATGCAGGGAAAGTGTCCCAGGATGTTTGCACTTGTATGTTACCATGGGCAAAGTTTAATACGTAAAGTTTTCATATGGTAAACATTCACCACAGATAAAATTTGGTTGAGGTAACATGTCTCACTCTGGGATATTGGACAGGGGATGCTGCCTATCTGACTCACATGCCAAATGGAAGGGAAATTCTTTATAGAGTGTGCTTCTCTTCAGGTGGAAACTGTGATGATCCAGAAGAGAAAAAGCATTATTTCAGTGCTCAGTTATTGTCTCAGTAGGAAAACAACAAAATTTTACCAGTCACAGTCAAATCTAGTGTTTGTCCAGTACTGTTTTTGCTGTAGTTCTCTTTTGCACCATGTGATGACTTTCCAGGGGGATGTGTGAAGTGTTCGGAGTCTGTTTTGGTGGTGTTATGGAGAAGTAATTAAGGTATCTCCCATCACTGTGCAGGGACACACAGAATCAGTGTTTGGGCAGCATCCCTCAGATTTCTACAGCCACGATTTCTGTAGACACGTGGTTTTGGCTGCTACATGGCACTTGTTCTGTTACATCCTGACTGTTCCTCTACAGCCTTTTTGAAATACTGCTCACTAAGTTAATGCCAGTTAACCAGGTTTTTAGTATCTTCAGTGCTTCTCCCTTTATAAGTATCTTCTCCTTTTACATCACTGCATAACTTCACTGGAACCTTTCTCTCTCCTTCTCTTGCCCTTCGCCCTCCACTCCAGTCTTTATTCTCTGTAAATTGTCTTTCACTTCTCTCCTTGCACTTGTTCTCTCAAGTGGTACATTCATTATGCATCGATTTCCCTCTCTCTTGGTCTCTGGACACCACATTAGTTTCTCTCATGTCCTCCTAAACATCACTGTTGTTACCTAAACCCAAGCTCAAAACTAAGCATACACAAAAATCCATCCTTTTTTCAATCCACTTGCTCTTTTAAGTCTTAGTCTTGCTGAATAAGTAATTTTGATTATGAGTGATGGACCTGTGACATGGATATTGTCTTTCACCTCTTCCCTGTTGCCCTCTACAAGCAAGATTTTGCCATAATTTGAAATACATTAAATTTGTTTGCTTTTCTCTCAATTTCTTGGTGGGCCTCTCTTTCAAAAAATGACCTTTTCTTTCATGCATGTGTATATATGTCTAGTGCAGACACTTTTACTTCAAATTCAGGGGAGTATGCACATGTAAAATTTGTGCATACAAAAGCAGCCAGCTTGTAGTATCTCATGGAAAATTTGTCTTGCAATGTTTTTTCCTGTTAATGTTGTGAAGTCAGAGTGTAATCAGTGCATGTCTTGAGAAGGTGAACTTGAGCCAGTTCTGGATTGCCACTGATGTTGTCTGCCAGAATAGGATAAACTTGGATTTTCTTCTTTTTTTGTGAAGACCAGTTTTACTGAACTCCAAGGTAGTTGCCACACTTGTGGATACAAGTTGTGGATACAGGGTTGATTCTGGGGTTTGTGGTGTGATTGGTCTCAGAAAATTTGCGAACGTCCTGGTTTGGGTTCCTTTGGGAGGAGATGGCTGATGCTACCAAGGGTTGCTCTATCATCCTCTCTTTCTTACAGCCTTTTTCTGAGCCTCTGTCACTGGTCAGAGGCAGTGGGCTCATGAGCAGCTGTGGGCTTGGGTTGGGTCTTCTGGTCTTACTGTAGGCTTTTCAAATCTGTAGCTTTAATGTGAGTCCATGGAAGAGATGAGATGTTGGGCTGCTATCAGATATTGCAGAAGACTTCTGCAGTGCTGATTTATTCAACATTCCTACGATCAAAATCCAGCCAGGGTAACCTGCTGTCAACTGGATGATGTTCCTTTCTGCTTCTTCTTCAAACTTCTCGTGTTGCTGGATGCAATTTTGTAACAGTTGTGTTTCACCTGGGAGCTGGCAGTGTTCCACTGAGGAGTAAGCTGTTTGTTTTACTTTATTTTTCTTATGTTCTCTATACTGCACTTCAGGGCCTTTGGCATGGAAACATGCTGTTAGAGTCTCTCTTAATTATTGTGGTAACCTGAGAGAGCTCCAGAGTTCTTGTCTCCAGTCAAATGCAGAAATAATGACCTTTCTCAGATGAGTGTTTTTGGGAAGGAGAGTGGACAGAAAGAGATGTTCTGTGTGGACTGTAGGCAGCTATTTGGAAGGATTCAAAGTGTTTCAAATGCTGTCTCACTGGTTATCAGTGGGATTTTGTCTATTAGGAGTGTGTGGTCTTAGGTCACCTCTGCTGTGCCAGTGAGAGTTTGACGGATTATTGTGTGATGGGGCCAGAAGGTGGCACATAGCCCTTACAGCAGGGAGAATGACAGGCTATTAAAATCTGGCTGGTACATTTTTTGCAGGGTGTTGTGCTAGGGCTGCAGAGCTGCCTGGCTATTTTTGGTTGCTGTTTAGCTTTTTCCCATTCTGTGAGCTTCCACTGACATTAATGGAATCTCTATGCTTGGAACCTCAGGGACCACATGAAGAAGATTGGTGGAGAGGATCAAAGAGAGGCTTTTTGTCTTGAGTGTCTGCTTTCAGATCAAAGGTGACAGCATAATGTTGGATTTTTGGTTCTACACCTAATGCAGAGCTCTGCCTAATTCTTAAAAACAATTTAAGATTGAGAGTTGCTGTATTGCTTGTACTACTGGGGCAAAACTAATAAACTTTAAACTTTAAAAATGTAAACATCATCTTTCCTTGATAGATTTGGTTGTGGGCACCGTTATGACGCAGTCATTATTCTTTTGAGATTCGCTGGCAGTGCCCACTCTCAGGTTATCTCTTTAGTCACTTTCATTTTTGAGGCATATATGTTTCATCTTTTCCATCCCAAGTTGCTGTAGAATTGCATGAAAATGTGTGGCGACTTCTATATCACAAGGCAAAATATCAGTTCAGTTACTAATGGAAACAGATGCACCATGGTTTTGGCTTCGAGCTTGTAGGCTGTTTGCCCCATAGCTTTATAAGTTAATATTCTTTTTCATTATTCTCAGATGGATGATTGCATCCTTGAGTAGGAATTTGCAGCCCACTGAAATCTTCTAACAAGTTTGCAATGCTTAATAATACTTGTTTTATAAAATTCAAAAGATAATGAGATCATATCTTTCTTTTAACTGTTCAGAAAAACGTTTGTTACTGTTAATTTTACCTTCTTGATTTACTAGAGATGATAAAATCTAAATATTCAAGTGTATCTTAGGAGTGGTGGAATAATTCATAACTGTAAATCAGCTGAGAGCATTTCTGAGTCTCCTGAACAGAATTCCTGCTCAGTGTTGGCTTGGCTTCATACACTAGGATTGTTTTGGGAAGGAAAAAGCACTTATCGATGGCCAGGAACTGAAATAAAAACCATCAGCTTCAGAAAAACCGTAAGTGGATGGTCTTCTTGTTGAGGCTTGACATGAGGGCTGTGAGCAGTGACTGTGCAGTGTCTGTACTCCCAAATCCATTTATCCCACGTGGTGGAGCCTGTCCTGGGCAGGATGGGGCAGTGGCTGTGCCGGAGCCGCTCCAGCTGCCCAGGGAGGCCGGGCTGGTTCCACCTCCACTCCGGCGTCGCTGCTGTTGCCACAGGCTGGTTGAGAAGCGGTCGCCCGTGGGGAAGAATCTTCTAGTTCATGACTGGTCCTCGAAGCCACACAGTCAATGTCCTCCTCTCATCTGTAGGATTTGATTGTAGCTTTAGGTAATATTTAGCAGGTGCTTTTGTTTGTGGCTTTCAGACAGAAATTAGCAATTTCTTGTTCCACTGACCTTTGACTTTTTCAGTACTTATTCCAGTTGTTCTTATATTATACCAGTGCTTTTTTTAGCATTAAGGATAAAATTAAATTTGTGGCTTTTTTCTCTGTTTTTGAGACAATTACCAAGAGGTGGGTTGTTATCTCCTGTCTTGCACGAAGTCATGAAACACAAAGGGTTATGCAGCAGTAGCAGGGTTTGTGTAAGCAGCACTGAGGAGAGAACTGATGAACTCGCTCCAGAGGTGTTGGTATTGGAGGCTGTGTGGCAAGTTTGTGCTGTGAGAGCTGGGAGTCAGGCACACAGGAACAGACGTGACAGGCTGTTCAACACAGGTGACACGATCTAAAATGTCAACAGACCTTCAATTCATCCAGCAAAAAGTAACGGCACAGGTGAAGGTGAGGCAGGGGTGTGGTGCATGATATTAAAGAAAATCCCTTGGCTGTCCTTTTGTGTTAACCCTATGTGCAGCAACTCCTGTTCTGGAGGCTTGTCTTCCCCTTTAAAAACTGTGGTAATTGGGGAGCTGAGAAGATGGGTGGTTTTGTTTGCAAATGGTCACAATGAACATTCATCCTCCACAGTTTATTTCTGAGTCGTGCTGTAGCTAAGCTGTGGGAATGGATTGAATGTGCCATCCAAGCTTCTCTGTTCTCAGAGCTCATTTCCACAATACATTACCCTGATGGAAACTGTTTCCTGTTTTCTGCTCATCTCTCTTTCCTCCTACTTCTACTTGTCTGGTGCTGACCTCCAGTTTTTCTCCATACGCAGCCTGGTTAATATTAGAACAAGAGATTTTTATGTTGGGTTTTTTTCCTCTGTCACATCTGTGCCAATTGTGCTGGGATTTTGTACCTTGTCAGTTCTCCCATCTTTTTTGTCTAACCTTGCCCGTTCTGTCCTGTGTCCCTGGAATCCACCTCTTGGTGCTCATGTCTCTGCAGTTTCAATTATGCACGTACACTCCTCAGGCAAGTGGAAGCTATTTTGAGATGCAGTGTGACTGAAATGCTGCACAGCTGAGTGGCCAAAATCTATTTTATGCACAGGTAACTCCCCTGGCAGGGCTGTGTCCTGCAGAGGGGCTGAGCTGGATGCTGCCTGTGGGAGCACATCAACTGCAGGAGATCTGGGATTCCCCAGGACTGAGCTGTGTGCCCAGCTCAGCACTTCAGCACTGAGGGGATGGTACCCACAGCCATACTTATCTCTGAGCTATGCCTGGCAATCATCCCTGCATTGGCAGGGCTAGGAACTTGACTTCCCAGGACTTAATAGTTGATGACTTTGTTGCTTGGTCTCTCGTTTATTTTTGTTTACCCAACCCCAATGGATTTCAGTACTGTGATATTAAAGGGCTTTGCTATTGACAACTGTGTCATTAACAGCAGTATTTTCAGTCTTGTTATTAGAAATACTTGCATCTTGAAGGACCTAGTGTTCAGTTAATTCAGCAGCTGGGAGCTGAAGGTGCTAAGTGCTTGTAAGATGTTTAGTCCTCGATTGTAAATGCAAGTAGGGAATTAAAGACCTTCTCCACAGAACCAGAGGTTGTTTCAGATACTTTACAGAAGACTTTCAGTTTGCACTGTACCAGCTCTGCAAGAATAGATGTTTGAAACTATATTTGTGTTCATTATTCTTTCTGTTGAGGGTTTGTCATGTCTGGGACACCCTTTGTTGGAGCACTGGCTCAAGCCAGTGATAGATCCTTCCACATTTCTCCCCAAAATATTTGGACTACTACCAAGAAGGTCTAGCAGTTATTAACACAAAGACCCTTGGCATCTCGTGGGGGCAGAGTTGAGAAGTCAGGGAAGGTGTGATGAGAGACCCGAAGACCAGGAAACAATGAAACCAGCTGTACTCCAGTGTGAAATGTTCACTAAGGAAATACAATTTGTAGGAGAGGGCTACTGTGTGGTTTCAGTGGAAGCACCCACTCAAAGAACAACTGCATTGATGGGATTTAATTTTATTGATTATTAAATGAAGGGATATCTCCTTTTAACCTTTCAAATAGGACAAGAATCAGCTCAGTTACTCCTTTTAATTAAGTTGTAAATATTTGATAACAAATTGTATTTTGAATTATGTTGATCATTTCACTAAAATAACAGCTGCAGTAAGGTTGGACATTGACACCTTTGCAGAGAACTGCTGTGGGAAGTGGTACTGAGGACTCCTCAGTGTTGTGCTGGTAACTGCCTGGATCTGAGTTGTCTTCTGCCACCACTCAGTTGTGGGGTCATTAAAGTAATTTCACTTTTTCAAGTTTCAGTTTGTTCATCTCTAAACCTGACAATTAAGGTGGATTGTCACGCAAACCAGCCCTGTGTTTCAGCACCCAGCCAATTAAGTTGGCTTTGGGGACCCAGATTTGCCTCAGCACATGGTTTCCATTCTTTCCCCCAACCACAGAAATCTTTGTTTACCCAGTGGAAGCAGTGGCCCCAACTTCCTTGACCTTGGATCTGTTTTCCTTCCCAAAGACTAGGATGAAGACCATTTATTTTTCTAGTAGTTTGCTCCTAGTACAGACTGATGGATTTCATGTGAGGTGCTGAACTACTTCAGCTGTGAAGTATTTTTAGTGTTGATGTGTGTAGTTGCCATCCTACCCTTACATGAAAAAAAATTCCTCTCTAGTTGGTTGTTCTTGATTTGGAAGTAATAAAACAGGCTGGATCACTGTAACTGAAATTATACTGACCAGAGAGGAAAGAGGGAGTAATTTTGAGAGCTGCCAGAGCCATGAGCCACCCGCTGGTTTTATATGCATCACATCTAGTGTTTGGAGTCAGACCTGTAAACTGACTAAAACCTGGAACAGGTTGCCCAGAGGGGCTGTGGAGTCTCCATCCCAGGAGATACTGAAGAGCCATCTGGACACAGTTCTGTGCAGCTGGCTCTGGGTAGTCCTGCTTAAGCAGGAGTTTGGACCTCCAGAAGTCCCTCCCAACCTCTACCATTCCGTGATTCTGAAATTCAGAAAAATGTACCCAGAGTGATGAGCTTGTGTTTCCAGGGAGAAAAATCTAGTGCTGATTTCTTTTCCTTCGTATCATTCTCCTACCAACATGCCCTTAAATGAAAGCCCCAGTCCTGCCATCTGCTGTGGCTCAAGGACTTCCCAGATAGAGCTTTGCAGGCCTTTATGGTTGAAAGATTGTTGTGGAGGAGCACTTTTGTGGCTGCTGGCTGGAAAACCCTCTAGGTTGAATGGCATTTTCCTGCTCCCTCACTGATCTGGAAGTGAAGGAAAGCTGCCACAGCTTTAATGGAAAGTACTGCACAGTCAGGAGAAAATTGACTGCCCCCCATGTTGCTTTGCTGTCTGCTGGTTTATAAATTGCAATGCTTTTCATTTAAAAAGAAGGGGGAAAAAAGTGTCAGGTCTCTGTGGGTCCCAGATCATTAGCAGGATCAATTCCTTTTTCACTGCAGAGATCAGAGGCTACAGTCTTGCATAGCCAGAGCTTCAGCTCCTGACAGACCAAGCAAACAATGCAGAGGCAGAAGAGTGGTGTGTGGCTGCCTGAATCGCTGTACCTGGATTTTCGTTGTGATAGAAGATTCTTTGGAGCCTGTGAAATGAATTCAGGCCCTTGCAGGATTGGGTCAGAACAGTCTCATCAGCTCCAGTACTAGAAATGTTAAATCCCTTAACTTGAAGCTTGCAGTGAAAATGATGTCTCACTTACTTCAGGAAGTTGATCGTAGGAGATGAAACTTTCACCTCTGAAGGAGGGCTGGTAATAATTTGAAATCTTTTACATCTGAAGGTGTGTGTTCTGGTGCTGGTGTGAAGGAAGTTTGGTGTGCCTCAGTCCAGTTCCACAACCCTTGGCCCACCACCAGTACTGACATGGTTTGCAGCCGTGCTGGAGGTGCCAGTCTGAGAGCCAAGTGTATGGAACAGACCGAATTTACTTCTTAGTCATGGACGTGGTTGAGTCATAAACTTGCGTGTGCTCAGTAAACACTGTAACTGTTCGGTGAATAAAGAGAAGAACTGATTTACAGAAGGTTGCAAGACAGCACGTCACAAGGTGCCCTTCTGCTATGACTAGTCCTGAAGTGCGGCTGTGAGCATCCCATTTAACCTTTCACTGCTTTAACTTCTCATCCCCTGCACAGTGGGATTCAGGGGGTTGTTAAAATTTGATTATAAATTGCTCTGTAATGCTACATAGCACGAGGCATTCTCAGTTCTCTGCTTTCCCTCTCTAGGGTGGATACATGCGGTTTATACTCCAGTAGATTCTCTGGTGTTTGGTGGAAATATCCTGCATAGCTTTAATGTTCCCATGCAGCTTCGCATCTATGAAATTGAGGACAGAACAAGGGTAAGGATACTTGATTCTCTTTTTAACTGAGCAGTTCTTTGTGACTACGATCTGTCATAGTCTCTCCCTCGTATTCCCTTCTGACAAACAACAACTGACGGGATCTCCGTGTCAGAGTCGTTGAAACGAGGTAAACACGAAGTAATGAGACTTTCAAATGTTGGTTATTTTTAGTGGGATTTACTCATCTTCTTCCCACAGATGTGTCCCTTCTGTGTCTTTTGTCTGCCTGTTAAACTTTCATAAAACACCTTCCCTTTTGCACAAAAACATTTTGCACTTTACAGACCTGTGTACCAGTATTTCTGGTAACCCTCTGCTTATCACCTCTCCGTGCACACCTGGGATGGATACCTGAGCCTGGAGAACTGATGGCACTGGGCTAGTTCTGCTGCCCACAGCTGAATTGACAAAGCTGTGCAGAAGTTGTGTATGAAATGACTTCTTCTGTAATTCGCAGTCACTACAGTGACTTGATACCATGCAAGAATGTCTTGGAACAGAGAGTCTGGGGTGGGACATTATTCTGAACGTTGCGATGTTCATCTGGCTGTAGCACCTACCTGATGGCAAGGCTGGGGGAGGTCACTGTGCCACCTCTTTGT